>NC_139243.1:46467465-46885833 GCF_977018435.1 Lepisma saccharinum
AAGACGTATCAGCAATCCGAACACCTGTAATCTGAATTTGACTGTTTATATTTTGAAACAAAATAATGTCATACTGTATATTTCTTTTAACACCTATAGCTGAACCACCGTATCCATCTAAACGATCATCTCTTATCCAATTGTAACCTTTAAACTTCAATGTTGAGTCAGTTTTCAACCACGTTTCTTGTATAAGAAGGACATCTGCAGAAAAATAAGATAAAATATGTTGTAAATTATGTCTATTAGGAATTAAACTTCGTATATTCCATTGTAATATTTTCAAGACTTTGTCTGGCATGCTGGTTGTTGAAATAAGTATTGCAAAATACTTGTAGCAATGCAAGTCCAGTCCTGGTTAACGTTCAATGTCGAAGTCCCTGATAGGCTACATAATTGTTCTATAAATAATGAAAAATTATTTAGGAATTTTGTAGAATTTTGTTCTTTGCCCGATTTGGCTGGATAGCTTGAGCTGCCTCTGCAAGAACAAATAAATTATTTTGTTGGCATGTTGTCGACAAATTCGGAGCATTGTCTTTTCGAGATCCTGACAAAGAATAATCAGGGCTTGTCATTCTCTTTTTATATTCATTTTGTCCAAATGGTTTCAATGTTTGAGAAGATTTCTGGCGTTTTCCTTGAGACGACTCAGTCTCTTCCAAATATTTTCCAGCTTTCTTTGAACTGTACAATGGCCTTTTATTAGATACACTGTATTGATCTTGTATTATATTATTATGATATGAGGTGCTACTCGAATTGTTAGATATCGAAGCATATGTGAATGGCATTACTGTCTTTTCTATTTCCTGAACATGGCCAGTAGATATCTGTTCATATCCATACATATAATTAATTTTTGGGACTTTCTTCATAGCTTCGTTAAACGTAACATTCTGAACTGTCATAATTTTGATTATTTCCTTTTGGCGTTGTTTTTCAGGACAGTTTTTGTCAATTGCAGTGTGCTCCTGATTACAATGGAAACACTTGATCTTATTTGTGCAAGAGGACGATTCGTGTTTCTCACCGCAGCGTTTGCATTTTAATTTACTTTTGCAATTAGCCCTGAAGTGCCCATAATAAAAACAATTAGTGCACTGTTTAATCAAGGGAATGTACCTATCAATATCAAACTTTTTGTAAAACAGTGTGACATATTGTGGTAAGGATTGCGAGTCGAATGTTACAATTACCGTTCGAGTTGGAACAGCAACGCGAGTACCCTCCTCGTACTTATACTTCACAATGCGTTTTACCTTGATTATTTTGGCTGTTGATGAATTTATATTTTGCAAAATTTCATCTTCACTTATTGACTGATGTACATCTTTCTTAATTCCCATTCTTCGTACTCGGTGTGATGGAACAAAACCTTCCCAATTATTCTGTAACAGTAATGGATTCGAAAGGAAATCATTTGCATAATTAGATGTCGTAAATGTAAGTCTAGCTAGATTTTTCCCAAGGCTATCTATCTCTTTCAAACCTCTAATATTTTCTTTGCTGACTATTTGGCCTAATTTTAAAATGTGAAGTTGACCAATGTTTCCTTTGCCATTTCCACCTGAGGCATCCTGATGTTTAGATTTCACAAATATTTCATACGGACCTAAATGATTACTTCTGTACTTCAATACCTGTTGCTCATGAACTTTTTTGGAACTTGATTTACTAATTTGTTGGGTGTAATCTATATTATTACACTGAGAATTCAACTTATTAACTTCTTCTACCGAAGTTATGATTTCCACGTTGCTGGAAAGTTCCATGGCACTAATGTCCGTGTCCATGTTGGATTCAGCTGGTTTTGTACCAGCAAATTTGGCTTTACGGCCTTTAGATTTTTTCATGAATTAATGTTCACATTGTCGCACATATATTTAGAACGACACTAATATTCAAACAGTAAACTATAAAGTCTCAAATTCTAACTTAGAACACAAAATTATCTTTGCAACAAATCACTTACACAATCACATCTGTAACCACAGACTCAATCTCAAAGTAAAAGTTTACTGAGCTGCTCGAGAAGGTACTGAATTATCTTCTTTCCCAAGATGCAGAACTCTGTAGGAACGGTTCATTGTATGTAGACCTGTGTACTGAAACAAAAAGAAACGTATTTACCTAGGTAATATGTCTGTATATAATAATCATAAGGTATGTTTCTTGGAAAACCTACGCTTCGATAAATTGGCGTAAATATTAAGGTAATGTATTCTTGACAACCCCGACTCCAGAAGTTCATTGGGATGCATAAGCAGAGGCGGCAACTTAAAATAAATTTTGGGGGGGCCAAGATTGATATAAACAATATTTTATATATGTAATATCTGTTCCTCTACGTGAATTGTTGGAGGGGGGTGGTGCAAAGGTTATCGAGAGGCATTTTGTATCAGTTCTTGAAGGAGTGTAAAACAAATACTAGAATATACCTGGTTATGGACGATTTGATTGGTAATATTTATGCGTCCCACTATTGGTCCCACTGCACTATATACCAGGTATAGCCAGGTTCATTCATTCTGTTTTCCGCAATGTAGCGTTGAATAATTGGAAAAATTGTATGAGCAAGCACATAATGACTTTTGGAACAACTCCAATCCTTAAAAGCACAGTCAATGAAGAAAAAAGATAAAATAGGGGTCGACTATTTGCCTACTGTTATCTTTACGACAGATTGTATGAATCTCAAAATATAAAAATATACTTGCTTTCCACTAATAAACCTTAAAGCTCAGTTTTTCTCTTAATCTTGCAAGTCTAAAACGTTCTTTTTCTAGCAATTAAATATGTACATACAATGTATTGCACAAAAACTTTAAAAGTATACATATATTTTTGTTCACAATAATAAGGCTTTCAAGTAATATAAAACTTTGTCAACAGATGGCGCAGTTTTCATTTTAGATATTTATTTGAGAAAATAACTTCATTTTTAAAAAGTAATTAATGTAGAAACAATTTTTGCAGTTAAATGCATTAAATAAAATTATTAAATTGTTTTGATTTTTCAGCTACGAGTTTGGAGTAATTTGAAATTATTTTTATCGTCTCACAAATTCTTTGTGAGAAATATCCTTTAAATATAACCTCACGAGATCGTCAATTTGTCTTTTACATCGTTTGGCTGCCTATCATTTAAAGCACTTTTTGTAAAGATAGAAATCCAAGTCCGGCCAGACTTAATTTTCTGCCTAATCATTAAAATAAAAACATGTTTGTTCTCAGCTCCAGTCTCGTGCGAACGTATTGTTTCGGTAACAGTTCCATATGGTCCCAACGCAGGCACGTATCCAATAGGTTTACACTAGATAAAATGAGGCTTTTGGTTTCTTGTGGTGTGAAATAAAATAATGTGATAATTTAAGGAGATAAATAATTATCGAGGGCATGATGGAGAATGTTCTATAACTCTGTTATTGCTAATAGCAGGTATCCAAGGTGGGAATCAGGGGGCTCGAACCTCCCCTTCAGGGAATTTTTCAGTTTATGCTATATAAAGTTAGGTTTCTGGCTTCTTGAATAATGTGATGATAATTTGAGAGAAATAATTATCGATACAAGACGGAGAATGTTCTATAACCCAGTTTATTGTTAATAGCGCGTATCCAAGGGGGTAATGAGGTGGCTCGAGCCCCCAGGAAGTTTTATAGTTTACACTAGATAAAATTAGGTTTTCGGCTTCTTGAATATGTGAAGATGATTTAAGGAGATAAATAATTATCGAGACAAGACGGAGAATGTTGTATAACGCTATTATTGTTAATATCACGTATCCATGGTGGGATCAGGTCTCAAGCCCCCTTCAGGAAATGGTTCTGTTTACACTAGATAAAATTGGGTTTTTGGATTCCTGAAAAAAATGATGATAATTTGAGAGAAATAATTATCGAGACAAGACGGAGAATGTTCTATAACCCAGTGTTATTGTTAATAGCGCGTATCCAAGGTGGGAATCAGGAGGGGCTCGAGCCCCCTTCCCTTCAGTTAATTTTTCTGTTGACACTAGATAAAATTAGGTTTTTGTCTTCTTGAATAATGTGACTATAATTTATGGAGAGAAATACTTATCAAGGCAATACGGAGAATGTTCTATAACCCTGTTGTTGATAATATTGCACGTAAACTTTTCTTGCGCTTTCGGTGTTGTTGCAGCGAACATGAGTACTATGTAGAGACTTGTCTGCATTTGGAAGCTGCGCACCAAAGGTAGAGCCATTCGTTGGTGATTCGTTGTAATTTTTAATCTCTGGAAGATGGGAGAGGGAATGTTATTGAATAAGAGAAGGATTCGAACTACTTGCAATATTGACGAATCGTTTTATCTGCGGAACGTTCTAGAATATAATGAGGATATAAATACACAACTTTAATTTCCCGGTTGATCTGTACAACAGAATCGGATAATGAGATTTCAAAGATAAGTGTGACAATTCATACAGTCAATTAGTGATTAGTCAGTGTCCATTGGTTGCTTTATAAGATCTAGTGATTCGAATATGAAAAAGACTAAATACCGTAAAGTAACGAAGTCTACCACTAGTTCCAGTTCAGATCCAAAGCTAAAGACATTGACGACAGCGGAACTTCCGGAGCCTCAGTGTAGTGCTAGTTCGGGTCGAGGGCTGAAGATATCGAACGTCGCTCTTTCTCTCTAAAGTGAATATTTCAGCAGTACCGGGTATTGGAGCGGTTTATTAAAATATAAATAAGCTGCACAGATCAACTGAAAATCAAAGTTTTGAGTGATGATTTAGTTGTGCCAGGACCAAATTTCGTGTATGCAGTCCGAGAATTTCATGACATAAAAAATATGTTTGTTTAAGGCTACTGGGTTCAACACACACTCAAACACTTAGCTACCATATAGAGACAATCGAAAATTTTATAAATGTCGAGAAGAGAAAGCAAGAAGATGTTGCATATGTAGACATTTCAGCGGAAATTGCAAGCTTTACGAGGACCAGAATCAGGGTTCTACTAACTGAGCCACCCTTGACTTCGACTGATTTTTCGGTAAAATGTGTACATAGTATATGTGCTGTGTATGTCAAGTCGTAAGATGTTGCCTGTATAGTGAACAAGCACAGATATCACCGAAGATAAATGAGTAAGCATTTGATCATATTGGGAGACCAAACATTAGGATGTGTTGGGAACGGAAGGATTGTCACTCTGCATTTATTGTTTCGCGATCCAGCTGTATTCGAGAAGACTTCGTTTGTTTTGTGCCGATATATGACAAGACTGCCGAAGCTGTGATAGACAATTTTGAACACTTGCGAGTGCTTAGGCTTGAATATGAACAATTTGGTGAGTTTCGGCTTTTATAGGAGCTGCAAACATGGGAGAACAAGACACAGTAGTGGTGTTCAGGCTCGAATCAGAGAGAAATATTCGAGAACTGTCTGCTTTGCGTCCAGTTCGTGGCCCACAGTTTGAATCTCGGGTTGTCGAGTGGATTGTCATCCCGTGCGTGTATAACAGCTTCGTAAAAAACACTCAAAGACACCATAGATGTTTTGATGCCTTATGAGAATACATGGACAAACACACATACTGAATTGGATCTGGCACACAATGTTAATTCATGGAAACAGACAAGTCGAGTGGTAAAAAACGTTCAGATTTCACGTCTGATTAAAATGGCAGCCTTAAACAGTGGCAACGATTTAGGGGATAGTTGCTTCCCATTTTTTTACCTACACTCTATGGCCTCTTAATTCTAAGCCTTGTCTACCAAGAGAAAGTGTAAACTTTCCTTGAACCGCTCTGCCCCCCCCCCTTTTTGAAACCCAATTGCCACCACCACATACAATTGTGAGGTTCTATCCATACCCCTTAAAAAATGGTGTTCAGCCCCCCTCCCCCCGAAAGGAAATCCTGGATACGTGCCTGTCCCAACGGATTTCTTCATTTTTACAGAAGAAACGACTTACGTGAATGTGTTTCTGTAGCATTTTGAAAGTTCGTGTAGGTATTTTCTTTCGTCGTGGAATGTATTTGACTGGGAATTCATGTGTTTTTTAAGAAAAAAATATCTCTCCGACGCACAATTGCTGTTGCTCTTATTTGCTTCCTCTACGTGAACTGGATGTTGCGATGACGTAACCCCCTGTCAGTGTTTCCAACCACGCCGTTGTTTTGCAAGAAGATGAAGAAACGAAATATACATTCCTAATATTACAAGGACCCAAAATTTTAACTATGTTTGCCTAACCGAACCTAACCTTACCGTGAATGTTTTTTGGGGCTATGCGTGAAATGGTTTGTGGGGCATTTTTCGGTTACGAAGGTTGGAAACACTACATACGCCATATTGCGTGTTATGTAAGCGAAAAAAAGGAAGAACAATAATTACTCGTAATGTGAAAAATTGAAATTATTTTCGTGAAAAAAGCCAAATCCCACCTTGAATCTTTTGCAATGCAGAATATATAAGTGCGAATGTTAAAAATGACAAGATAAACGACTGAGAGCTGTTGGAACCATACGGAAGTAGTAATATTGTTTCTTTTTTATATATTAAAATTTTACTAGGGACGTGAGGGGTTAATATATTAAATATATAATATATTAAATAGCATGGACCTTTTACAAATACTAAGGGAGAATTCAAACCGAAGAGGCATGCGACACACAAGCGAACGCTCAGTATTCAATTGAACCTTTCGAACCGACACGACAAGCTGCACGTGCCTCATGTCGCTGGGACTGTTCCGTTTTCTCAATACTGTGCATCGTATCGCCTCAGTTTGTTGGCGCATGCGTAGTGAATGCGTCACTCCAATGAGCTATTTTCAGAGAGCCCAACCGGAGGCCTTACAACGTGTTCGAAGCTCTACTTTGTGATATAATCAAATATCGATATGTGCGAATAACAACGTTCTTTTCGCTTTATCGAGTATTTTTGTGCAGTGCCTTCAACATCGTGCAGAGAGGCCATTTAGAAAGTGACTGCTTTTATTTGAAAAAGCCAGCGCATGGAGGCACGTTAGTCCAAAATAGATCAGTCAACGTGGTAAAGCAATCTAGTGCAGTGTTTCATAACCGCCGGGCCGCGACCGACCCGGTACTGCGCTGCGAAAGGTTCTGCTGAAAATGGTTGACAACTAACATAATCCCAATTTCATATATGAGTTGTGAGTTTTCGTTTTTTAAAGTCCATTTTATGCACAAATAGACTTAATCAGTACTGGACCTATAGTTTAAAGTGGGATCCGCGCCACTATGTTCCTCAACCAGGTATCGAGTCCGAGATTACTTAATTATAAGGAGACGACGTTACCGCTTCGTCATCCATATTTTTATACGTATTTGCCTACACGTGATAAAACTACGTATTATTACTCTTTTTGATTGTGCCAGAATTATTTATCAATATTTAATTTCATGGGTACATGTATGTATTCATCTATAAAACCATAAATACCGGAAAGATATTTACGAGGAAAATTCTTGGGATTCTTAATATATATATATATATATATATATATATATATATATATATATATATATATATATATATATACACGTATAAGCCAGTGGTTCTACAGCCCGTAAGGGCCTTGGCCTATCTCCCGACTGCCAGTCTCCCTCCCACAGTCCTACCTAGAGCTATGGAGTTCTTCAACTGGTAATGGGGTGACGTGGGTCAGCACGTCGAACCCTCAGCCGCTACATGAGATTTTTATGAACGGGTTACGCTACTCACTCGTAGCTCCCAAATTTCCTCACGATGGTGGATTACCACCGATCCTATACACAGGCCGAGAACCCAGGCGGACTCGAACCTATGCCGTCCCGCAGTCGGAGCCCAAAGCACAGCGCCTTAGACCGCACAGCCACTGAGGAGGACTGTGTGTGTATTCATACACACCGGGACATGGTTTTTTCAGGAAGGTTGAGAACCATTTCTCTATAGAGTTTAGGTCTTCGCTTTATCGTGGCTGGAAAGTCTAGCGTATACATTTTGAAATCAGTCCACACGATTTCTCAGTTTTCTCATGCACAACATGCCCTTCCCGAGTTTCACGAACTTGCACAAATTTTAGAACGTAATTTACACAGAACAATGTATCTTGTTACGTTTTTTCGAGTGACTAATAAACTGATTCATGCAATTATATCGGTATCATCATGCGAACTGAGCAAAGAAACAAGTGTCGCGTGTCTCTTCGGTGTGAATTCTCCCTGAAATATGCCATGATAAAACACATTTAAAAGTATAGAATCAGTCCCTTACTGTGTGTGATGTAATATTAGTGTCACTATACATACACACTACTTGAGACCTTTTCTTTCGAAGAACGCCGTGGGTGATATTCGAAAGGAAAGAGGACAAAACAAACATGCCATTACCTCATGACTAGGCAGTAATAAGAGTAAATAAAAAAAAATCTTCTTTCTTCTTTGGTGATTTCTCTTCTGCAGGTTTTCTTCACTCCTTGTTCTTCACTTGTTTTGCTGCTTTTGTGCTGCCTATTTGTGTTGGCAGTATCTCTGTGTCGAAGTCTCGTCTCGTCTCGTTTCGTCTCGTGAATGAGGAAGATTATCTTGGCCTTGTCTCGAATCTCGGGCCTCCCCGATGGCGCAGTGGTAGTGTCGTCGCCTTGTAATTAAGGGGTCCCTGGTTCATTACCCGGTGGAGGCACAAGTGGTTCGAATCCCACTTTAAAATGTAGGTCCAATCCCGATTAGCCTTACTGTGCATAAAGTGGACTTAAAATACCAAATCAATCAATCAATCAATTGTCTCGAATCTCCCGTCTACCTTCAGGTTAACTTTAAACGATAGAGCAGTTGAATGTACAAGCAGTCTCATGTTCGCTGAGTAGGTTCAACAGCAATGTAGTCCTCACTTTCGTTTCCTAAAAGCTCCAGCGAAAGAAACAGTTGGGGAATAAGTTTCAGTCTGTCCTGTCCCTGTCTAGTACTCGTCTGGATTCTTAATCTGTGTTCTCAGTCTCAATCCCTTCTTTAATTCTAAGATGAGGTTCAGACTAGTTTCTTCTCAGTACAATGGGATCCATGAGTATTGCCAAGCAAACTGTCCATCACCATGTTTATTTCACCCAATAACAGCTTCAAGAATTAAAAGAAAACTCAAAGCAAGCTGTTGACAACTTCTCCGCCAGCATACATAAAAACCCATGGCTTAAAAACACATAGGATGGAAGAGAAAAATTCATGAAAATAGTCATGGACAATTTGCACGGTAATACTCATGGATCCCACTGTACAATGCCTTCAAAATAATTTCAAGCTCCAAAGAAATGTGAATTACATATTTTCCTAACATCTCTCGCTCTTACGCATTTGCAGCTTGGGAACGATTCATAACTCCCAAATCCTCCAATCTGCAAGCGAGGCGCTGACGTCTTCCCAACGCAGCACCAATCGTTCACTTTTGGTAGGCTCGCTAGCTAGAGTTATTATGGAGGACCACAATGTGCACAGATTAAGCCAGTGTGAAAAATTTAATTTCGAAAGTCTCGAATATACTGCATGACAGAGAAAAAGCAACTATTACTTGGTGGAAAGCCTTATTATTTATTTATAGAGAAACCAGTGTTATTTAGAGCTTACTTTACGAGAACCCTGTTCTAACTTTCAGGACTTCTTTGGTTTCCCGTAAAACTCATGTCTTAAATTAGGTGAACGGAAAAATTAAAAGACACTCAACTTTTAAAGATAGCTCACAAACCTCTCTTAGCAAGCACTGATAAGAAAAAGCCCATACTGTGATGGATGTTAACTTATATTAACCGGCCTTGCGGTTAGTGTTTTTCATTGATTAAAAATATATGTTTTTCATAATTTGCAACTATACCTAAGTAGGGAATGATTAAATAAGGTTAAGAAAAAGGGGGGGAAGGTCAAGAAAAAGTCAAGCATTTTGGTAGACACCCTGTACTTCGTTGAATAAAAAAATGTTTTTCTATGTGAATCGACAATGATAATGGATTTGAAAAACAGATGCAAAGAGCTTGAACACAAGACGAAAATTGTATTTATAGGACAGGACCCAATACTAAGAGAAGTTGTGTAGCAAAAATTGTCAAGATTCTTTTTTTTTTTTTTTGACAAATTTTAAAAAACTGAAAATTAAGAATTGTTTAAATCCTTTCTGTTTCATTACAGTCGGAACACCCGTTTCTTATTTATAGAATTTCAAAGAGAGCCTTCGTTTGCAAAAATAAAAATAAACAGTTAACTATGACACCGCTGAGAGAAAAAAAGTTATTTCTAGTCAAAATTGCAAAAGTGTGTGTGGCTAGTGCAAAATACGGTACTAGCTAAGATTAACGCTAATTGGTGTACTCACCCTTTCTCCTCCTGTACTTACATATGCAGATGCTGATGGAAGTTCGTTTCCACAAGTTTCTATCCCCAGTGTTCTAAAGGGCGCTTTCACGAATTTAACGCTCCAAAATTATTTGAAAACAAAGTTAAATATTTGTTAATGCATACAATAGAGAAGAACCGATACCATAGTTATCATCCGCATAATTAAACATAGCTACTTTCTATTTTTCCCTGCATAAATATGCCAGAGCCGTTGTAGTTTCCGACGTGATTCCCTCCCCTTTAACATGAGCTGTACGTCAGCGCTACGTGATTGGTCACATTCGGTGTTGCATTTCCTGCGTGCCACAGCAGGCGCTCTAAACAGCCAATCAGACGGACGTATCCTTGAATTTTCCCGCGCTCTCATGCTATTGGAGGGCGGGAATAATGCCGGCCCTGCTTTAACAAATGCAACAAAACTTTGCAGATAGGAATGCGATTTACAAGTAGAGTTAATTGCTATTTATAACTTTGCATTTCTTGTTGATTTTTTTTAAAAAAAAATAGTATTTCATCCATAGATTTTATAAAAATTGAAATGTACTTTGCAATTAAATGTAAATACTCGATTTTTGTCTCTACAACCTACACACAGAAACACACACTCTCTCTATCTCAAGCACAAACACCAATCCCTATGAAAAAGTGTCGAACAATCCTTCTGAGTAAAATCTTGGCTCGTTGAGATATTCTTTATCCTGCATACATGGAGCCACACAATATAGTATCGGGGTTGCCAGTGGCACATTTTTCTGTCCAGGAGAAAGTATGTGTGAGGTCCACTTTAACCTCAGATGGACTAATAGCAACTATACCTTCAGTTTAGTGAGATCAAAGCCTCCATCGGGAATTGAACCTGATTTTTCTTTACAAGACAAAGTGTTACCACTACGAAGAGTCCCTATACTTCAAACATATTGAATAGTGCCGGAATGCCATGGAAAACCGTCATGCTAACACACAAGGTGAAGTCGCTATGGCTGCATCTTCCCCTCAAAATTTTTATTTTACACGCACCACTTACCGTATTTATGCTTTTGCAGTGAAGACAGGCTTCGTGAATGGTGTCCAAAGATGTTCACACTCCAGCGTAGGCATTCATTCCTCTCGGCTGCCGAGACAGGGGCGTAGTTAGGAATTTCTTTTCGGGTGGGGCCCAACCTTTGATGAAAGAGAAAACATTGTTAGTGGAAAAAAATACTGAACTCGCCACTATGTATTTTAATTGTCAACTACTTTATTCGCCGGCTCGGTGGCCAGCGCAGTCTTTAGCGATCTCGCCCTTGGTGCAAGCGGTCCCGGGTTCGACTCCATGTCGGAGCCACAACACTCAGAAGTTGACCTCCGTGGTGGAGTGGTTAGATACGACGCCAGGGGCAACGAATTTGAATCCTGGCTAAGACATGGATGTTTGTGTTCGATGAAAATTGAAGGGCAAGAATGGAAAACGGAAGGCAATAAAAAAGAAAATACTTCTTTTTAATAAAAGACATAAAGTGGTCAACTTTCGACCTCACCACTGCAGTTCCCGGAATCTCATCACAGCCTGACATGGGCGTTATTTGTGGTAGAAAAGCGACGGTAACAGCTGATGTTATTTATGATTTTGTGACGAAGTTTACTAGATATGTGCCAAGAGGTGAAATCTGCAAGGAACACTAAAATACCTCATAAAGTACAACATTTGCATTTTAGCGAGTTTTTATGCATGAAAATGTGTTTAGCATGCATTTGTTTTTATTTCAATGGCACGTAAAAGAAACTTGCAAAAAGGTTAAAAATTTAATTTCGTTCCTTCCTTAACAAATTGGCAACTTGCACGTTTTTATATGTCAGAATTGTACGTGCAGTACTTGAATGTGGCTGTGAATTGTGGAGTTCAGTAGCTCAATGTCATGTGGCAAAAATAGAATCAATTCAGAAACCTTTAATCAGGTGTTCTCTGGCTAACTCCAATTTAACCTGGCTGGTAATCCGAGATCACCTGTTCCAATCACGTCGTCAGGAAAGTTACAATTCCTACCTTTGATCAGATTACTCTTCATGTAAAGTGAAGTTGTTATGTGAAATTTGTAAATGCGAATGTTGAGAATCAACAATCTCTTAATTTACAAACACTGAATCTCGGGCCTCCCCGATTGGTAGCGTCGTCGCCTTGTAATTAAGGGGTCCCTGGTTCGTTACCCGGTGGAGGCACAAGTGGTTCGAATCCCACTTTAAAAAACTTGTAACCAATAGCTCTCAAGAAATAGTTAATATTAATCTTCGACAAAAGCCTTTCCTGCACAAATTATTTTTTTTTACTCTTTATTACTAGAAGTAAACTGTAAGAGAGGTTTTGGACTGATTGAAACTGTCATAAATAATTATTATAACGATTAATATTGAACTGATTGTGTTGTATAAGGCCATTGCTTTGTTCAGCACTAAGTTCCAGTTATTGTTATTATTATTGTTCCTAAATGTCTATTGACAGGTTCTCAACAATTCAAACTAAACATATAAATAAAAATCCTTGCGTTGTTCGTCAATATTTACATTTCCCGGGACATAATTATTATGGACATACACTGAAATTATACATTAAGGTTCTAAAGAAGTAAGCGATTTTGAAGGACGCAGAGGAAAATTAAAACAACGCCTAGCATAATTTTAGAAGACGCGTTTTTGCAACAAAAAGCCACAAAAATTCCAAGACTTAAGAGAATTGTAAAAGAAAGTACCTTACATAATAGATTCCTGTATAAATGTAATTAAAAACTGTGTGTAAAGTTGCTTTTTCGGAACTTTGGAACTTACGATATCTGAAAATGGCACTAATTCTCGTCTACCTTACACAATTCATATCAATAAAGTAGTACCTTTTGTTCTCCCGACAACAGTATTTGTAAATAAAATCCTCCTTCGAAAAATTTAGATGGGTAACCATCTTCCTGACCGAACAATTGCACATAAAAATTTAAATGGCTAAAAAAAAAAAGTTGTCCTGCTTGGTTGATCTTAATATTACCATGATTGCTAGTGTTAACAATTACTTTGGTTTCTCATTATTGCTGTCCTCTGGTTTAATTGTTGCACACACAGGAGACAATTGCCATTGTTAAGGACTTACTGAAAACAGAAAAAAATCTATGCCTTATCCTGAAAAGCAACCTTGGTCCATGTATTGTCCCTTGGTGTTTTACCATTATCTGGTTTGTCTGACAGGAATGTAAATTATAGGAATTTTAAGGGGAATTGTAATGATGGGGGGGGGGGGGGTGTAATGATTCCAAAGCAATGACAATTCTGCTACTCGGTGGTCTGTCCTCTGCTGCTGGAAGACCTTGTCAGCATAGGCATCCGCAGACCCTTTGAGGGAGCAAAAACAAAAGGCGTCGACTTCGGCGGGGTTGGGGAGGCAATTTCTGCTCCCCACCAAATTCCTCAAGAAATATATATACGTTATACATAAAAAATATTGTTTTTTCTCCCTCCCCTCGTCATATTTATATGACGTTACTGCATCGGGACAAGTGATGAAAATTCAGTCATGGAAAAAAAACTCATCCCATCTCATTGTTTTATTGTAATGATGGGCACGAAACAGGGGGGGGTATATAGCGTGTACTCGCACACACCGAGAATTCCCTTAGTGTAATTTTAGGCGTATTATAGTTAAACTACACAGGAAATAATGCACGCCCCTCCTCCGTTGTTGCTTGGAATATTAAGCTTGAAAATACTTCACTTTCTGTATAATATCATTTAATAACGGCGATAAGATTCCTCTACACTAAATTTCTAGGTGAAAGTATAGAGGCCTGGATGTCCGGAAGGGGGGCACCACCTCCCGCTGAAAAATGAATGTCAACCTAAAAGTACATATTTCACACATATAGTTTGTTTTCAGTCCCAATAATTTACGTTAATTATTGTAATGGGGATGCAGGAACGTGATAATTTCAAACTCAAGTGATATTTTATGAGAGGGCAACATTATAATGATTGTGGGTGCTTGCACGTGATGAATAATGATAAGATGAAATGGAGGAGGGAACCGTCACAAAGATACACAACTTCCAAATTCGTTAGATAATGTAATCCATTGAAATGCATGACGAATTTTAAAGTCACACTCCCGCATCGGAACACTACTTCAAAGAAAGTTCCGAAAGATCAGTTCCCCTCTTACAACCATATATCAAGTTCACGTGGAGCCCAGTAAATCCTTTCCTCAAACCTTTCCCACCAATAGCCTCGGTTTTAGGAACTGAGAGCTCTTGTTAAGTCCACGTGGGGTAAATTACATGTTGCCAATTCAGTTTCTTTAGAGATTTCTTAATGTGAGGTTGCGCTTGCGTTATCTTTGCTAGAGCCCTCGCCACGAAATCAGTCCAGTCAATGTTACACCACCACCCTTACAGTGTTGCCAAAAAGCAACAATTTCAACCGACGAAATCGACCGCATACGTTCAAAGCGAAGTGTCCACAGAGCAACTTAGAAGAAGTGTGGCAACCCTGGAGGGCCAGGGGTGTGGAGGAAGCAAGGGGAAGCTCCGACCTTGACTGGGCTGTTTTCGTGGCGAGAGCTGTAGTTTGTGTCATCATACTGTGCTTTCTTTTTCTTACTGACTAATAGTCTGAGCCTCGCATCAATGATTATAAAACTAAAATTATTCACTATTGCACAGACTGCAGACTTCTGGAGCCCTGCCTCTCCACAACAAGCCCATTTATTTATGCAAGGACGAAATCGAACTTCTTACAAAACCTGAAAATTCGCCAATGTCATTTTCGTAGTTTTCGATGGATTCACATTAATATGCTTCACGGTTCGAGGTGGATGGGGTGCCATTAACCTTACTGTGCAATAAGTGGACTTAAAATATGAACTCAATGAACCAACCATATGTGTTTATATTATATACTACACGCCTAGAATTGCACGAATGGGCCGGCTCCCGTGGCGGAGTGGTTAGCACATCGCGCTACGACGCCAGGGGTTCCGGGTTCGTATCCCGGCCTGGGCATGGATGTTTGTAAGTGTCCATTCATCAATTTCATCATATCATCACTCATCCCCATCTTCGCAAATTAGCCAAAAGTGGCACAAGAGGCGAAGTAAAATAAAGCAAATCAATCAATCAATTGCACGAATGACAATGAGATTTTCCGTAAATAAAATATATTCGCCGGTTTTTCTTTACTCGAATGAATTTTCATTAAGGCCCCCCCCCCCTTAATCAGAGGGTCTGCGCACGCCTAGCGATGCACATGAATATGTGGTTAAATTTTTTAAAAAAATAATTTAGGGAGATGAGCTGTTGATGAAACAGCAAAAATTACTACGCTAAACAGGTCTACTACAGTTAGGAAAGTGATGAAAAGGGGCTCGTAGTAGCCTACTACTATTTAAAAAAATATATTTTTAAAAAAAAAGTAATGGATGCGTCTAAAAGAACTGTACGAGTTCCGTTGCCAAGAGAGACATTTGTGTCGACTGCTTGTCAACATGGGTTACCGGTTTCGTGTTTTAAACACAAAAGGTGGGTATTCATGGAATCTGTATACGAATGGTGACTTGGCGATACAAGTACGGTGCTTTTTATGGTCGAGTTGGCCGTGGGGCGGCGACTAACGCGCCGGGAAGTAAGAGCGTATCTGCCGGCATTTAGACCCATAGCTGTACGCTGACTTTGGCACTGGACGCGTCAGTACTTCAGAAGTGTTAATGTGTCAACAAGTGTTTAAGATTGTTTTGTTTCAGTTTACGTATTGCTGGTGCTTTTCTGCAGTATAATAATTCCACGCCACATGCACAATTTAAAACGAAAATATATGACTCTTACGTCATTACGAATTTTGGTAGGCAAGTTAGAATGCGTTTTGCAGCAGAATTCCCAGATGTTTCTGTACACACAGAGACAGTGTTCGGATACTTGTGAACAAATTTAGGGAGAGAAGGTCTGTTTTTCATAAGAAGCGAAATGTGAAACTACGTGTGCTTCAGCGGCTACTCGTGGATTATTTTGGGTGTAGGAAGTTATGATAAACAGACCAAGGAAATTTTTCGAAGGCTCTCCCTGTCTGTCGTGTGTGAAATTAGTAGTTTTGCCAATTCCAACCTCCTGATTAGAAAAAAAAAGTACTCTTTCAACTCTTAAATTACGCTAAATACGATAAAATTATGCTGGTGTCTATTATTATTATACAATTATTTAAAATTTATAATTTTCTGATGGTTGTAGTAGTTTTAAGTTCAATTTATGCAGATATTTTGGAGTTGTGAACCGCATTATTGATTATTTATTAGAGTTAAGCAATATTAGGAATTTCGACCCTTTAATAAAATGGGTTCAGTATAGTGCTTAAAAAAAGTTGAAGAAAATTCGACGACTAGTAACGGCGGCCGTTTGTTTTTATTTGTGACTCCCCTACTTTCTAACGATTTCCTTTCATAAAATGTTCCTCACTTGTTAAATTGGAGAGGAAAAAGAAAAGATTAAAAGAAGAGGATGTACAGTGTCTCTCAAAAGTTTTAGGACAACGACATTTTAAACTAGGCAACCCAATTTACACAAGGCGTTGGTGGGTTGCGTGTAGAGTTAGGCTCAATTTCAGGGTTGCCACATGCACAATAGATATTTATAAAATACGCGAAAGGAATAGCTAGAACAAGTAATATTGTATAAAATTATTAAAAATATCACTATTATATCGCAAGTGACAAAATTCTTTCTGAAAGAAAAAAAAGTTTTTTAGTATTTCATCGGTGATGAGTCTACAGAAAGGAAAAGAGGTGAGAGAAAACGAAAGGTGACAAAGGAGAGGAGAAAGAGAAAGCGAAAGGAGAAGAGGAAAAGTAGAGGAGAGAAGAAAGAGAGGATAGACGAGGAGAGGAGATGTAGTGAGGGGAATGGAAAACAATTCTAGGAGAGATGAGGAAAATGGAGTAAAGAAGAGAGAAGAGGAGAAGAGGAGACGAGAAGAGGGGAGTGGAGAGTAAAGTAAAGGAGAGAAAAAGAGAAGAACAAAAAGAAGAGGAGAAGAGTGCAGTGTGGAGTCGGAAATCTAAGACAGGAGAGGAAATACGAGGAATGAAGATAAGTGGGATGGAGATAAGATGGGAGAAAAGTAGGGAAGGCGATATGAGATAAAAGCAGAGCGAGCAGAAGGAGGGGAGAGAAGAAGGAGAAGGAGAAGAGAAGAACAGAAGGGACTGAAGAGAAGAGGTAGTTGCAGAAAATATCGTCTCAGCGTCAAGAATTGATGTATTGGTCAAATTATCGACATGAAACATTCAATAACATTTTGAAATGTATTGGAAAATGTATTAGATCGGTTCGAAATGCCTTTTGGCTTAGTTCAGAGCAAGGTAAAATCTTCCATGTAAGATCTTTGATTTTACTTGCGATTATACCACTAAAAACATGAATGTAATTTGAATATTTATAAGAATTATCCAATTTTTGTCCACTTCTCGGTTCGTTGAAATGGACATTTTGTAATTTAATATTTCCCCTCCCCCCATCGTTAATTCCAAACTGAATCATTCCGTTTCACACGGCGTGGACAATGAACACAATGGGATGGGTCTAGAACTTACGAAAATTTTCAGCCACCGGAAGGGTTTGAACCTACGACCATCAGATTGACAGTCCTGAACGGCAAACACTACCCTAGAAGGTATCGCTCCTGAAAGTAAGTAGAAGCAGCTGACCAATGTGAAATGTAGATGCAACTCTCCTCTTACATGTAATGTGCAAACAATACTTGTATGTAACAGAGAAAACGAAGGTAGTACGACTCGGCGAAAACATATAATGGAGAATTGCACATGATAAAAACTTTTCATTCGATATTTGCAGAGGTATCCTTGCATTGAACTCGAGTGGGAAAAGGGGTAAAATTAGTATGTCCTGAATTGCCACAAATATAAATAGTTATTTCATTAATATTTGTCAATGTCTTTGAAGCAGTACACAAATATCGTTAGAGTATCATAATTCACGATCTTATACATGAAAATATCCCTTTGAATGTGTGTCAATTCATTTATATGTTTATTTTTTTATAAATTCCACATATAGAAATATGTAGCCACTATACACTGCTATTACAAATAATGTCACCATGCTCTTGTTTATAATAAAAGGAGAATTAAAAAAAGAACACCTAGTAAGGAGAATTCAACCTGGGACCGCAATCAATGCTTTCAAGAACTCTAACCAATACACTACGCCCTTTGTTTCCCTTGGAGCATCAGTTCTTAATTATTCTGCCGCGTCAATATTGTAAACGTTATCCTGCAAAAAGAATTTCAATACTCTGATATAGCTCTGTACTTCTAAAATTACTCTATACACATGCATTTGAAATTTAATTCTGAATTTATTTCTTCGTTGTTAGTATATCTAAGCTTGTGAATATACTTTATTTGTAATTTTTTAAAGGTTACATGAACATCTACGAAATAGTTCCTTATAATAGCCTCCGGTTGACCAAGTTGCCAATATAAACAAATGGAATACAGATTGTCTTCGAGCTTACATTGTTAAAAAGGAGCGGATAGACGTATTACTATCCCAATACTTATTCAATAAGATTTCTTGGTTGTCAGAAATTATGACTTAAACTATTGGATGTTGAGCTAGTTCCCACCTAGCCTCCTCTGATGAAATCTATCATTCTTCAGATTCTCTTTCAAAATCGACTCTGGTCACTTGTATCTTGCTGGGTGCAGACGTTGTGCATTGACGCACAGTGTTTTGCGATAAGAAGCGGCCTTGAGTAGCGTGAGTGAGTCACTTTGAACGCGAGCAAGCTACTCTAACAATCTTGTCTGCTTTTGAAAACCAAGTCATTTTTTTCACCGTTTCCGAACGCGATTGCTATTGTAGAAGTATATGTTCTCTCAAAAGAGCACGAAAGGAAATTTGACCAATATTCTCCCGTCGTTTAAAACCAAATATTATCTATTAAACGAAAAGTTCACGATTGCCAATAAACGGTTTAACCTATCTGAGCATAGGTTCGATCCCGGGTTCAGTCTCCGTGAATATTCGGCCTGTGTATAGGGCCGGTGGCAACCCACCATCGTGAGGAAATTGGGTAGCTCCGAGTGAGTGAGCGTAATCCGGTCGCGAAGTCCTACAACGGCTGGGGGTCGGTTGGGCCGACCACCCGTCCCCCTAGTCTGGCTGCAGATCTCCACGCCCCCCCCCCCCCGGTGGGCCGCGTGGGAGGGAGGCCAGCAGTCGGTAGGTAAGTCTTGGCCCAATATTGGGCTGTAGCGCTATAGGATTATTATTATTTAAATAAAAAAAATTAATAGAAAGATTCTCCGAAATTTCTCTCCCACTGTCTACGTCAAGCCAGTACCCAGGGGGTGCCTCGAACCCTGAAAAAAATATTTAAATGTGAACTTATCAATAACTACGAAAATAACATCGTCGATTTTAGAAATGTGTAAATATTTCAATTTTGTTCTTACATAAATTTATCTGTTTCTTGCGCAAAAGTCTTCAGACTGCAATATTGGGTAGTTTTAGTTTTATAATCATTGATGCAAGGCTACCAGACGTCCGATTCAGCGATTTTATCAGGACAGTGCGTTACTTTCAATCCCTGTCCCGACTTTTTCGAACTGCAATCGTGATGCGAGAATGTCTCTTTATTTTTGCTTTTTCTTAACTCACAATTAGACATGTTCTTTATTGTAATAATAATTCCTAGTCCGCAACATTTAATTTATAAATATATTATTTTCTAAACATAGAATTATCATGACTTTTCAATGGCACTCTCACTATTTGAACTATTTTGTAATCTCTCTCTCTCTCTCTCTCTCTCTCTTATATAATAATAATAATCCTTTGCGCAACAGCCCCTCTCTCTTATATATATATATATATATATATATATATATATATATATATATATATATATATATGGGTCTGGCCCTCAAAGAAATCCTGCGTATGGGCCTGGTATACGTCAATGACAGAAATGCAACCAATATTATTATTAATTTATAACCCAATTAAAGGAATGTGGAAGAATTTAAAAGAAATAAAGAAAGAGCGGAAAGACTGTTGCTCTACTTTAAAAATTGTTGTTCTTCGAGGAAGAAAAATAAGAAGGATTTACTCCAGCACCTTAGCACAGTGTCCCACGAGTCTCTCTTGACTATACTGTCAAATGTGAAGTGATTTTATGACTAAAATTTTCCGCCTGTTTACGTCTAACGTTGCGCAGATTTGGTAGTTCGCAAAAGGTGTAATTATTTCGTGTTAGCTTACGCAACAGCAACTACATTTCATAAGACTGTTCTGAACACGACACTTGCGTCAGTAAACAAGCATTTCGTCTGTTGCAGTATCTCAGGAAAAGAACATCGTCCTGCAATGTTCAAGCCTCTAGATATTTTCCATTAATAATGTCTAATCACAATAACAAGTTAGAAGAAATAACTCGCATTTTCGCAACTACCAATATTATCGTTTTTCTTCATCACTTCGAAAATTATTTCTAGAAGATATATGTTATACTACAAGAAAGCAATTCAAAATTAAAGCAAAAGTTCAACTACCTGTATACACAACGACATTTACAATATTGGAGGGACAGGATACTTAAAAATTGTTGTTTCAATCGAAGATAAGGGCGTGGTGTATAGTGGTTAGAGTTCTCGATTGGGCTGCTAGCGGTCCCAGGTTCAATCCTCCATGCTAGGTGTGGAGAGCATGGTAACATTATTTGTAATAGCAGTGTAGAGTGGCTACATATTTCTATATGTGGAATTTATAAAAAAATAAACATATAAATGAATTGACACACATTCAAAGGGATATTTTCATGTATAAGATCGTGAATTATGATACTCTAACGATATTTGTGTACTGCTTCAAAGACATTGACAAATATTAATGAAATAACTATTTATATTTGTGGCAATATAGGACATACTAATTTTACCCCTTTTCCCACTCGAGTTCAATGCAAAGATACCTCTGCAAATATCGAATGAAAAGTTTTTATCATGTGCAATTCTCCATTATATGTTTTCGCCGAGTCGTACTACCTTCGTTTTCTCTGTTACATACAAGTATTGTTTGCACATTACATGTAAGAGGAGAGTTGCATCTACATTTCACATTGGTCAGCTGCTTCTACTTACTTTCAGGAGCGATACCTTCTAGGGTAGTGTTTGCCGTTCAGGACTGTCAATCTGATGGTCGTAGGTTCAAACCCTTCCGGTGGCTGAAAATTTTCGTAAGTTCTAGACCCATCCCATTGTGTTCATTGTCCACGCCGTGTGAAACGGAATGATTCAGTTTGGAATTAACGATGGGGGGAGGGGAAATATTAAATTACAAAATGTCCATTTCAACGAACCGAGAAGTGGACAAAAATTGGATAATTCTTATAAATATTCAAATTACATTCATGTTTTTAGTGGTATAATCGCAAGTAAAATCAAAGATCTTACATGGAAGATTTTACCTTGCTCTGAACTAAGCCAAAAGGCATTTCGAACCGATCTAATACATTTTCCAATACATTTCAAAATGTTATTGAATGTTTCATGTCGATAATTTGACCAATACATCAATTCTTGACGCTGAGACGATATTTTCTGCAACTACCTCTTCTCTTCAGTCCCTTCTGTTCTTCTCTTCTCCTTCTCCTTCTTCTCTCCCCTCCTTCTGCTCGCTCTGCTTTTATCTCATATCGCCTTCCCTACTTTTCTCCCATCTTATCTCCATCCCACTTATCTTCATTCCTCGTATTTCCTCTCCTGTCTTAGATTTCCGACTCCACACTGCACTCTTCTCCTCTTCTTTTTGTTCTTCTCTTTTTCTCTCCTTTACTTTACTCTCCACTCCCCTCTTCTCGTCTCCTCTTCTCCTCTTCTCTCTTCTTTACTCCATTTTCCTCATCTCTCCTAGAATTGTTTTCCATTCCCCTCACTACATCTCCTCTCCTCGTCTATCCTCTCTTTCTTCTCTCCTCTACTTTTCCTCTTCTCCTTTCGCTTTCTCTTTCTCCTCTCCTTTGTCACCTTTCGTTTTCTCTCACCTCTTTTCCTTTCTGTAGACTCATCACCGATGAAATACTAAAAAACTTTTTTTTCTTTCAGAAAGAATTTTGTCACTTGCGATATAATAGTGATATTTTTAATAATTTTATACAATATTACTTGTTCTAGCTATTCCTTTCGCGTATTTTATAAATATCTATTGTGCATGTGGCAACCCTGAAATTGAGCCTAACTCTACACGCAACCCACCAACGCCTTGTGTAAATTGGGTTGCCTAGTTTAAAATGTCGTTGTCCTAAAACTTTTGAGAGACACTGTACCATGGCCTGTAAAACTTGTCCCTTGGTCGGCATACTTTCTTTTGTTTGAAACAAGTCCGATAGAAAAGTACAAACAAGATCTGGAGATTTATAAAAAATATATATATTTCCTCAAAATATCTTCATTAGAATTCAATGTTTCTGTTTCCCAGGGACGTCCGTTTTCGCGTTGATGCTGGATTGTACCATTATCAAACACATTATGCTAGGTTCAGCACCACTGAATTAGGAAGCCACGAGAGGTTCCTCGCGGACCGTATAACTTGGCAACCCCCTCCCTCCCCTTGCACTACCCCTCAGCCAGTGACGTGCACTGAGGAGTAGCTAGTCTAGCAGAGATAGATCAATCAATCTCAAATCTCTAATTATTTTCAAATCACAATATTTATTGTCTTGTTAAACCCACAGTTCATATGCAACACTTTTTTTTCACGCGCTTCTCGTCCCTCGGTGCGTTCAGTGGGCAAAGCTGGCCTAGCTCGGTCTTCCACTACCTCACAGTTCCAGGTAGAAACGAGTTTCCGACGGGAAAGGAAAGATTTCTGCCTCTACCTCCCTTGCGTGCCCGCTCCAATAGTTGAAAGCCCGTGCTTTCAAGTCCTCCAGTCCTATAGGACAGATAGGGGAATGCATTCCCTTCGCTTCCTTTGTAAATCCTCTAAAGAACTAAGGGGAAATTTTTCTGCAGTACTTATGTTCTCTGTATTTACACTACTTTTTACACGTTGTACAATATGTATAATATGGGATGTACTTTTATTATTTATGCAATTGGAACGTCTTATGTGCAGACAAAAATTTTATGCTTTCTTTTTTTTTTTTTTTTTTCAAATATTGAATATATAATGATTAAATAACAAATATTTGCTCACGCTCTCTCTTGCTCTCGTTTTAGTAGTGTTTTATTTAAATATACTAATATCTTGGCCTGTATTAAAATAAAATGGATAAGCTAAACAATCATAAATACGGATGTACTTATTCTACGCGTTCTAATTCTTGTTGTTGGTTTGGTTTATTTTACTTCGCTTTTCTGCCACATTTGGTTATCGCGAAAATGAGGATGAGTGATATTATGATGAAACTGATGAAGGGACCTCACAAAAAACAATTCATGCCGGAATTCGTGACGAGCGTGCATTCTTGTTCCTATGTGTTGTACTCTGCCTGCAGTGAATAATGAAAAAAATAGAAATGAAAAATGTAGATATCCCAGAACTCAAAAAGCCAAATTAAAATCATTGAAGAAAGTAGAAAAAGGTGTGTTTAAAGGTATGTTTTGTTACCTGTTTATCCCCCATCGCTTTTTCTAGCTGTATAGATTTAATCGCAATAAGTAGCTAAGAGCTTGGAAAGTCGTGAGGGACAATCATTAACAGAGAATTGTAGGCTCCTGATTTCACAGTGCCCTGCAGATGCACTGGAGGAAATTATTTGTATGTTCTTCTCTTTTCCATCGCTTTACTTAATTTCTGCCATGACGATGAACATTGATTAAATTAAACGGGTGAAGATTGGTTGCAAAGAAACACTCATGCAAAGGCCAGGGCTCGAGTCCGGATCCTTCAGTAACGAAATCGTGAGATGGGGAAATTAGGGAAATCAAGCAATGCAAATTTTTTGAAAAAAACGTTAATCATATATAAAGATTACATTTCAAAAATTCAATTGAAAATTACTACTCACGAAAAATTCAGTTTGTTTTACCGATACTCGCGTATCCGAATGGTTAGCGCCTTCCTCTCATCTTTGTTGTCGGCCGACCTCCGTGGGGGAGTGCAAGTGGTCCCGGATCGGTACCCGGTGGAGGCATATATTGGTTCGGATCCCACATTAAACTATAGCTCTAGTCCCGATTAGTCTTTCTGTGTATAAAGTGGACTTAAAACATCAAATCAACCAACCCTGGGGGAGTGGTTACCACAGCGCACTACGACACCAGGAGTTTCGGGTTCGAACCCCTACCTGGACATGAGTGTTCTTTGTGTTTGTCCCTTCATTAATTTTGTCGTATCATCTTCGCGATTAACCAAATGTGTCAAAAAAAGCGAATCAAATCAAATCATTCATTGATTGATTGTTTGAATTGGTTTATTTTACATCGGTTTCCGCCATTTTTGGTTAATCGCGAAGACGATACGATAAAATTGATGAAGGGACACACACAGATCACCCATTGCCAAGCCGAGATTCAAACCCGGCATCTCTGGCTCGGTAGTCAAATCAAATCGTTTTTGATTTTCGAAAGTGCGTTTAAGTTATTTGTACAATTTTTTGTAGTCATTCCTAACTTCGCAATTTTTTTCTGTCTTTGACGTTCTTCTTTTAGGAATACTGGGCCCTAAAAAAAGGGGGGAGGATTATGACCCGTTGGGCACGGCACTCATTGCTACCCCAAGTGTTGACGTCACCGCACGTCACTGCCCCTCACCCATCTGCCTGTAGGATGACGAGAAAGCTTCCTCAGCCGCTCAGTTGCAGCAAAGACGGTCGATCGTCTTTGGGCAGCAGATCGGAGCGAGCGAGTGATAGCAGATTGACTCTTGACAGTTGAGTAGGGAACCTACATTACGCTCATAATTTTGCAACGCTCATTGAAGTCTTAAAAAATAGAGAACTGGAAATAAGTATAAATGAACTGTAGGAAGTTCCTCACTTCCTACATTGAGGAATCGCCCCTGGCTGTGCTTACTGAGAAACTAGACGACGTTGGAGCACGATTGAAACATACTCCTCAAAAATTCCTCCGGTGTTTTGCACAAAAAACATTTCCACGACGTCTTCGTGGCGAGCTACCAAGCTTTTAAACCTGAAGCCACACATTAGAAGAATTGAAAGAAAATATCAGGAGAGCAATTGAAGCAATTTCGGAAGAGGGACTGATATGTGTTAGTGAGAATTTGCTCTAAAGATGCCTTAAATGTGTGGATGCATTTCTAATACTGTTTGTAACAAGGTACGTGCTCATTTTAATTGTAACTGTCAATGTAATTGTACGACTAGCACGTGCTTATTTCATTACATAACTAGCGGTTCCATGTTCGTGGATGTTGCATCCAGTTTGCCGGCAGACGCGCTCTTACTTCCTGGCGCGATAATCGCAGCTCCACGGACAACTCGACTATGAGAGCACTGTATTTGGCGAGTCTGCGTAAATGATGGTTCTTGTTTTTTGTGCATTCAATCCCCCTGTATCACGTGGTAAGCACATTATGGCGCTGCATGCCGGGGGTAAAGAAGGTTGGTTACCAAATTGTTTCTTTTTATCAGCCAAAGACAACAGAGACACAAAGGCTGACAGCCATCACCACTGGCGTATGCATAATTTTATTTCAGAGGGGGGCGGAATTCAAAGGATGGATATTACATATCTGCGTTGGTTATATTTCGTTCCCCAGTCCTTTACTGCTTTCATGAATTGGGGGAGAGCTGTTGCCCCATCAGCCCCTCCCCTGCGTTCGCCAATGCATATATTTACCAATGACTCTCCACCGCAAAACCCACCTAACTTATTTAGATTTTAAGAAATGATCCATTTTATTTACGAGTATTTGTTCAGGGAAGGAGTTATGTCGATTTTCCAGTAGATTTGAAGGGAAATACCATGTCAAAACATTTGCATGAACTTTTGAAGGGACAACTTTCCTTGCAGACTAGCCGAATAGAAGATTGATTGATTGATTTGGTGTTTTAAGTCCATTTTATGTACAGTAAGGCTAATCGGGACTGGACCTTGTAACGACCCTGCAAGGTCGCCACATTTAAGCTTTTGCTGCCCAAGCGTCTCGATCGAGATACCCAAAAGTAACCCTCACGGAACCAAGCGTCTCGATCGAGACGCTGTGTCAAGGTCGTAGTTTTTACGTTATAACTTTTCTATTTTTGGCTAGAATTTCGATTTTATTTTTTTATATTGTTCCTAACACATGTATTAAACAGAAATGGTTTTTTGCATTTTTTTTTCCTTCATGAAAATGGAGGGGGAAAGGCGGGAAAAGGGACTTCTCTTTTGCGTCTCTTTTCAAGGTCAATTCTTTGCCGACAAAGGAAGACCAGCTTTGTTGTTCTAAAGCAATGCTTTTCACTCCCTCCTGCTAAGTGCTTTCGAAGGAAGCTTGTTTATCAGTATCCGATGTCAAAATTAAAGTTTTCCGTGAGGGCGCAAGCAGAGGGTGGGGGGAGTGGGAGGGGGGTTGTTGAATCTGCGTTGTGAGAATGGAATTTCGAAGCGCGCTGAAGGAAACCTTTGTTTCTTTTAGCACAAGTGTCTACAAGTGGCAACAGGGATTACCCAGCATTGTCTAAAAATAGAATTTCAAGCAGCTGCAAGAATTGGCGCTCATTTGTCACTAGGTTCTAGCTTTTCGTCCGTGAATGTTGTGCGTAGGTGTTCTTTTGTGCCCAAGTGCGAGGACATTTTTTGGGTGAAGTGACAATTTTTTAAAATAATTTTGGGGGGTTTTCTCCCTTCTCCCTCCATATATACACCACATTTGCATAAATTTTGCATTTTGTGCATTTTGACATTTTTTTCGGGGCGGGGGGGGGGACACCATTTTTTTTAAGAAAAGTATTTTTGAGGGTATTTCCCCCTTTCCCCCTCCATATGTACGCCGAATGTGCATAAATTATATATCGTCTGAATCTGTGATTCATTCTGCGTACAACGGTATATCTTTCATATCTCTAGGGCATTTAGTTTCTGAGCTATTGCATTTTGAAGCTTGAATCAGTGGCGTCCCGACCATTCCTTTTGGGGGTACAACTCAAGTTACATTGGTCATACGACAATGATGCAAATATTTTTCTGTTTCTTACATGCCAGCGATAATTTCTACGTGCATTTTGAACTCTTCATATCCTTTTTTTCGAGGGGCGGGTGGGGGGCGAAACCCCATTTTTCCCCGAAATTTTGGAATTTTGAGAGTTAGCCCCCTCCCCCCGCCACATATAAGTCGAATTTGCAAAAATTTCATATAGTCTGAATCTCTGGTTCATTCCGCGTACAACGGTATATCACTCATCTCTGTAGGGCAATTAGCTTCCGATCTACACTCATTTAATTGAAACTCTGCATTTTGCTCAAAATCGGCTTGGGCAACCGAGGCTTACTTCTGAAAAAGGGCTTGGGCGGCAAAAGGTTAACGACCCTGCGTGGTCGCCATATTATATTTTGTTAAGAAGAATGCATACTAAATGTTCCTGCGAGGCGTACGCTTTTAGTTTAAATGTGTTAACGGATCCACCTCTACGATAATTAGTTTCGCTTATTATTTGACCCTGCGTGGTCGCTGTATTCTGTAAACGTTAACGGATCCCACCTCTATGTTTATTAGTTTCGCTTATTATTAGACCCTGCGTGGTTGCTGTATTCAGTAAATGTTATTGTCATTTACACTGTTCAACTCGTTGTTTAGAATTGCAGAGTCCTGCGAGGCTCATTATAAATTGTATTGTCTGAATGCACACAGTTTTACTTTATATTAACGCGTGCATCTAGTGATTTTCCCACTAGTGTTTTCTTAATGTCACTTCTTGGATGTTTCTCAGTACGAAGGTTGCTATATGTAAAAAAATGAGTTAGCAACGCGTACTTGTAGTTAAAATTTTCACCACCAATGCGCCACCCCCGCGAGTATAAAGCCAGCGCAGCCAGGCTCGGAGCTCAGTTGGCTCCCTGATGTCAACAGGCAAACATCCAGGGTTAACTGGCCTCCCAGCCTGAGAACTAGAAGCCATCCCAGAAAGAAGGACGAAGAAAGAAGAAGAAGAGCCTAGCAGCCAAAGAGAATGGGGATGTAAAGAGAGAAGAAAGTTCCTATACCCACAATAGAAACTTTTCAGCAGCCGGCTTACAAGACAGCCAATCCGGAATGAGAAATTTAAACGAGACCGGCCAATCAGGAAAAAGCAGAGATTATGCTGCCGCCACACGCAAGTCCCCCGAACTACCGCGGTTACCATAGCAACGCCGGAAGCAACGCGCTTTGCGTAGACGGTTTTCCATTTTTACGTCTCAACACACGTCTATATTTGGAAAAATTCCATGGCGAAATATGGACACACTAAATTTAGCTGCCTGACTGCTGAAAATTATTACCAACGTAGTAAACTTTCGAAGATAAAAACATTTACAATTTAAACGAATGTATTTAGGAATTCAGGTTTCCGCTAGTTTTTTTCTTTTTCTTTACAGAGTATTGTAATTTTCTAAGTGTAGAAATTTAAACGTAAATTAGGATTTTTCCTGAAAATTACACGTAAAAAAAGGGACGGGAACTTACTTATTTCAGCATACACCATCTAAAGGCGATTCTTACAACCATTCACGAACTTTCTGCATATGTATCTTCATGCGCGAGCAATATTTTACGAAAAACATATGCACATCATAGAGGTTTCAAAAAACAAACACCATATTACATCAGTAATAATGCAGCCACAGCTTTGATTTTTCCAGGAGCGAGGGGGCAGGTAAAAAAAACAGTAAATCCCATAAAACCAGTCGTTCATCTTGAAGGACTGTAATCTTATAAAAATTATCATATATTGCTGTTACTTAAATGAAAGAACATGTGTGAAATATAAATTTAAGTTGATAATCACAACGGGGGGGGGGGGGGGTCCCACCTTCCTGATGACCATGCACACATTTCACCTCAAGATGATTTGCTCATTCCTAAACACCTTGTACAGTTAAAGCAAGAATGTATTCAAAACTAAACATTAAGAAAATTGAAACCCTTACCTGACACATTACTTTCTGAAAATGTGTAAATAATTCCATAAATGAATAATTTCATCTCTCTCTCGAATAAAGTGTGGCAATTACAGGGTGCGAAATCCTGCGGGGAATTTCCCCCACCAACAATATTGGCCTCAAAAATCCCCCCCCCCAAAATTTCCAGGCAGGGAAAGATTTTGTTATAGCAAACAAAAGATAAGCAATTACTTTTAATTTCAAATATACTTTACTAAGAATAATATCGAAAACACACACAAATTAGTGTAGTCGTGAGTATTGAATGCATTCCCTCTCAAGAGATCATTAACAAATCTACTACTATTTTTACTTTTAATAACATTACAAATATGTATCACATAATTTACACATATGTTTGTGCGGAGGGGGTTTGTAGATGAAGAACTTTCTCCCCCCACCAGTTTTCAATGATTTCGCACCCTGTGCAGTTACATTAGTGATCTGAAGGATAATCTCGGCTTCTCTGATGATGTTGACTTGTAATCAGGAGAAGTCGGGGGTGGTATCTGAGCATAAATTTGTCTTAAACCTCAAACTTTGGCACAGAATCATCTGGTCTTACTTAGGACCAGTACTTTTTTTCTGGGAAGATAGGTTCCAGTACTCTCCAAAAAATTTGTTCTTGTGTTCATCATAAGAACTACCCAGAATAGTAAGGTATGTTCACATGTGATCCTGCATTCATATAGTTACACACAAACACAAACTTCTAACATTAAAATAAAATGATGTTATTTTTTATTTTCACATGTAAAAAGATACCGGTATGGCATACAGTTTGCATACCACCAGAAAAAAAGCACTGCCTAGGATTTAGCTTTGCATTACATTACCACCTTGACCCACATAGGATCTAAATATTCCAATCACCAGGTAATTGTAACATGCTTTTTCCTGTGGCACATAGCTGGAGGCAAGTCTAAACCAGTGGCGTATTCGTAATATTTTACGTGGTTTACCGGAACAATTCTTACTTATTGTATATGTTTATTATATATTAGATATAAAAGAAATAAAACACCAATGCAGGCATGCAAGTAAAACAAGTATTGAATTACAACAACTTCAAATTTTGAGGCAATTTCCACATGTATGCAAAAAGCTTGTTTAACAATGGTATACCAGATAATATGGATGAATACACCACTGTTCTAAACTCAATGATAGGGTAAAAAGCATCATTCATCATCATTATCCATGAAAAAAATGTAAACTGAATTCAATTAAAAATAAATCCCATTCATCACGACTCGCACGTTCACATCTTTACTGAACAAAGAAAAAGAAAAAAAGGAATTTAATTGAGTCGTAATCCATATAATGTTGACAAGGACAAATATATGTATCACAAAATTCCATCAGATCCTACTTACGACATTTTCCCAGTAATAAGTAAATGTACTAATTACATTTTTATTATCTACATGTGGATGTATGATGAGTGTTCTGCATGTAGAAGAAAGTATTTTCATCAGTATTTAAATGAAACTGAACTCAGGTAAATATATATATTATATTATGATAAATTGAGCGCACAGCCATTTCTACATGAAACAGTAGCACTTTTCATTTGACACACTTCTACAGTGCAGAACACTCAACCTCTAATAGCTGACGACTCTCGACTGTATGTCTTTTGTGGAGAAATGCAGTAACAATAGGCAAGTAAAGAAAGGATAATATAAACAAAGACAGATACTCAAAATTATTTCATTATTGTCTCCAAATCATTATAACAGTACAGACATGTAATGAAAAACTATGTAAATTATTATTTTTACATAGGTGAAACTGTTCCTCTTTGTAAACATAACAAAACTTACAGGAATAAAACTTCACTCAATTTTATAATGAAGACTGAGATGACATTTTAACCTCTAACATGGGATTGGTATGACAATTGAGCCTATATATTAAAGTTTAAAAAAAAGTGCTCCCATGAAGGCTTATAGGGGGTGTGGATTCCACACTTTCTTGATCACGGCCGAAGGTGGGGGTGGATGAAAAAAATTCTGATTCATTACTTATTCCTATATTAGCCGAAACCAATAAACTATCAGTTAATCCGTCCCTTCTGTACTAAAAGCTTTCTAATTATGGGTCACTTCTCTGACATAAAGGGACTCGCACAAAGAAATACCCAAGCCCTGGCCCAGACTTGAACTGGACTTGGTTATGAGATTATCTCATGTGTTCAGACCCTGAGGTAGCACTAAAAATATTCTAAAAAAATAATGTTGAGGTTGCACAAAACACTTATATTTTAGGGTACTTTAGTATTATACGGACTATCTCATTTCAGACAGTGCATTTAGGGACATGTTTTAATGCTAAGACAACCAAACCTGGCCTGCCTAACCTAACCACATTTTGTTCAATCTTTGCTTTTGTGGTTAGGTTAGGCAGGCCAGGTTTGGTTCTCTTAGCATTAAAAAAAAGTCCCTAAATACACGGTCTGAAATGAGGCAGTCTGTATAATACTAAAGTACCTATTTTAGTGACTAACATGTGTTGTATCTACACTGTGTTGGAGCATTATTTTTACTAGCTGCCCAAATGCAATCAGTACTGGGTCCTGCACACAAGCAAATGTGCCACTGAGAACTGGAAATACTTTTAATAAATTTACTAGTGAACTACCACAAATGCAGAGCATTGTCACTATATTTTTCTTCCTAAAATACACTGGTTTTAATTCACAATATAGATTTCTAAAATGACTCGGTAATGGTTCCGATTGTTTTATGATTTATCCTAGCACAAAGACTAATTATCGTAGAATTTTGGAAATCATTGTCACACGAAATTTCAACCTTCCTTAAAGTAATGAGCACTGTTTGGACTCGAAAAAGTTACTTATGTTGAAAAAAGACAACTTTAAAATTACCTTACGCACTTCTCATGGACACGATATTCTGTCGACAAGCAACAGTAAATATCGTAGAAGCGTGGGAATGAATGTAGAAGTAAATCGGAAACTTAGTAGAATGCATTTAGGGACTTTATTTTAATGCTAAGAAAACCACACCTAACCTGCCTAACCTAACCACGAAAGCATATATTGAACAAAACCTTAAGTAATCGCTAAAACTCCGCAGTATGGTTAACAGACGTACACCGAAATTGAACCATGTAAAAATTGCATTCGTAGCATGTTGAAATCGCAACAAAACAAAAGGAACTTGGGCCAATGAGTCAATTGCAGTCAATATGTTTTGGTTAGTAAATTAGAAAGAAGCAAGAATTGCCTTAAAACTTGTGGAACCAGAAGAGTGATATAGCGGAGTTAAAATTTGAATGTGGTTTCTTACCATAAGGGAGGTAATCCATACCCCAAGCTGCATGAAAGTATGAGAATATAGTTGTCAAAACAAGCACTTCGTTTGAATCCATGCAATTTTCTTCATAACACTGACACTATTAATCACAAAATACATACTCCCTTGTTTTTCATGTACCGATCCGAATATAGTCTTCTCATGTTTCCTTTTTGAATAAATATGCATTACATCTCATAAAGAAAAAGAGCAAAAGGCACTACATTTGGAATTTCTCACAGTGTATCACAAGTTTCTCTCACTTATATACATCCGCACACAAATGAAGAAATGGCAACAAGAACAATTAAACTTTTTAAGAATCAAAGCTCTCACCAATTACTTTTTCCTTGAGGTAAACTATGCACCAAGAAAATATTTCAATATCAGAAGATTTTGGAACGTTGAAACCTATACTAAAGACTTTATTGGTGAGCTGAGTCCACAGTGAGGCAGTAAAAATAAATTTTTATCACATTTCACACTTGTCACTAAATCGTAGCAGAAATCACTTTCATGTTATGTATGGACACTGCACAGTATTTCTCCACATTTTGGGCTTCCAGGACTGGTCAACCATGGGAACATCTGTAATATAAAACATAAGTTAAAATTGTATTGATTAGATTGATAATTTACAGTTCCATGTACAAATACAATCACATTGCATCACATGCACTCTAACAAGCAGATCTAAACACATTTTACGTGTGCAAATGGTATTTAAGATCCAAAGAACTTAGAATTTGTAAAATTTTAAGGTTTTCACAGAATGTTTATTTTTATATTTTATTATATCATTTAATTCAAATACTGTGTGTTATACAGATATGTACTTGATTTCCTTCTTCCCTGGAAGTTTTATATATATATATACACACACACAATATCTTTTTGTTTATATTTTTTCTTCAATTTTTCAGAAAATCTGCATTATAGAAGCATTTATTATTTGCAGAAAAACGTGCTTCACAGGCTGAGCTTCTTGCGTGTCGAACTGACAATTTTGCCTCCAAAGGGGCTTGGTATGTTAAAAGTATTCTTAAAAGCCTCCTTTAGATAGGGGAAAAAAATCACAAATTCGATGGTAGACTCCGAATCACCGGATATCCGTTCCTTTTGGATCCCTTGAGCTCCAGCCAACACGTCTTGTAGGACAAAAGTGTGAAATTTCGTGAAAATAGAGGGTGGACCAAAGTATCATGCATCTGTGTTATCATTGTTTACAACCTATATATATATATATATATATATATATATATATATATATATATATATATATATATATGTACATACCAATACGTTTACCTTTGGTGATCGCATTATTTATTAACAAACTAAGAATTTTCTAACTACATTTTCCTAATGTCTCGTAAGATTTATTGTACATACCTGTCTGGATCCTTCGGAATTCTGAAACGCGAATTTATCCAAGCTTCAGATCTCGTAGATTTTTCCCGTAAATCAGTCGAACTCGTAACTTACATCTATGAGGCATGGTGGGCTTTGAATTGCACTTCAGTTGTTGCTAATCGCCTAAAAAAAATACATCCAAACACCACGCCAAACACGGAGAACGAACGAATTTTGGCGTTCTACCGACGCGAGCAACATCGACGGTTACTTCAAATTCAAACTTACGTGCAACGCTTCCTTCACTTGTTAACAGTAGAGCGTTGCGTTAGTTCGTGAGTTTCGGGGGACCAGGACGAGATGCCGCTAGTGTAGCTCAAGTCCCCTACCTCCCCTCATTTCCCCTCCTAGCAGACGACGCACGATTTCCACATTAGGGGCTGAGTGCCAGCTCTCATCCTATTATTCTCTTTGCTAGCAGCAACCTACCTACCTGGTCCGCTCGCTTAGGCTGATAGGTGCCCAGGTTCTACCTGCCCGGCTTGTCTGGGAGCACTCGGACCTTCCTTTCTAACCTGCCGTCCCTTCATAGGAGACACCGGTTGGCTTGCCAATTCCCAGCTAACGCCGGGGGTGTCGCGGCATCCTTTAATCCTTTTATCCTGGGCCCGTTATTCGGGAGTACCGATTGGTTTCGGCCAATTCCCGGCTGTGGTTGGGGTACTACGCACAACCTACTCTCTTTTACAGGGGAACCCGTGATGTCAGCGGCGACCAAGGCCCTAAATAAAATTAGGTCCCCATACTCCCCCTGGCGCCTCACAGCGAGGAATAAATTGGATGTTCCCTGCCCCCCTTATCTCTTCGAGACCAAAGGTGGTACAGGTAAAAGAACGTGCGTGGTACAGGTAAAAGCACGTGTGTGGTACAAGTAAATGCACGCGCGTGGTAAGGATTTCAGGTAAAGACACGTGTGTAAGTGTGCTAACGGACACCCTTGTGTTGAGATTATAATAAACATATATAAATATATCTATTAAGCTGGTATAGTCTTTCCTTACACCCAGCAAGCCCTGAGATAATTCTGAGTCCATGTTCTACGGCTGACAAAAAGTTAGCGCATATGGGTAGACTTTTGCCGTCCACCTAATTGCAAGGTTTAGTGTGTAAAACGCAGCCCGTGCCAGTACTCCTGCGCTGTGTTGTTAGTGTAGTGCGGAACACGTGGGGAGGACGTTGCAACCTACAACTTAAAGTGGGATCCGAACCACTATGTGCCTCCTCTTTGATTACAAGGTAACGACGCTACCACTGCACCATCTGGGAGGGCCCCCGAATAGAAGAAACTTTCCTCTTTCCTTGGCATGGACATAAGTCATAACAAGATACAGTTCCAACAAACTTACTATAGGATGTAAACGAAGGAGTGTAGAAAATGTGGAGAGGTGAACACAAATGAACATTGCCTTGCTGTATACCAAACGTTCCAGAAACACAAGTTCTGATCAAAGGCAGGCCCCCGAGGGGGGCAGGGGGGGCAACCGCCCCCCCCCCGAGACCCTGCCTTTCCCCCCCCCTATGAAAATATAGAACACATTCTTATCCGGAATTCTCACTATTCTTATATCATATATTGCTCTAGCAACACAACAAAGACACTCATTGATTTGGTTATTTATTAAGGAAGGTGTGTTGGATTCTGTACTGTCATAACAGATCCAGATTTCTGAGAATGATTTCCAGATTTTCAGTATCTAGAACAGTTGGGAAATTCTGAATAATCTTGTATTATTAACGGTGTGTAATGTGCTTGGATGTGTTTTCTTGGATTTTTATGAAGTTTGAAATGCTCAATTTTTTTGTTTCTCACATATACCTTTTGGTAATAGTGATGCATGTGGTAGGAAGAGAGAGAGAGTGGATATTTGATTTTTCTTACTTAACGCATCTGTTCTGCCACTTCTAGTTAATCGCGACGATGGAACGAATGATGATATGAAATTGATTTAGGGACACTCACAAACAACACCCATGCCCAGGCTGGGGTTTGCACAGCGACCCCTGTCAACGCAGTGGGTTGTGTGATATGGGTTACACCAGGTATCTTTTGGAGTGTAAATAGAGAACTTTCTAGGAAGGTTTTGCAATACACCTTTCATTTTCAAAATCTTTGAAAATACTTTCCACCACTTCTTCATCCTTCAAAACCATTCGTCGAACCAACTCTTCCATATTTCCTCAGGGAAGTGGGTACACTCGTCATCCCTCGCCCTTAGAAGGTTCTTTTCATTGGAAAACCTATTCCTTTTAGCCTGTTATCGACGTGAGGAAACAGTGCAGAGTCGCATGGAGCGAGGTCTGAACCGTAGGGAGGATGCTCCAGCACATTCAGCCCCGTACTTGCCAAATAATCGATGCAAACTTTGGAGCGGTGCTCAGGAGTGTTGTCATGGTGGTAAAACTAAGCGTCTGCCTTTGAGCGTGGACGAGTGTTTTTGATAGCTTGAACTACTCTGGGCAGGCACTCCGGTGTACCACTCCGCGGTGACAGTCTTCTGTGTTAATAGCACCACGTGCTCCACAACTCCCCTTACAGTTACTGATCGAGATTCTTACACAGACACGAGCGTGTTTTCATAATCGAAAACCCACCTTTTTCTGCGGTAAAGCCAGGTTTCATCCAGGGGGTGCTCGTTGCTATGTGAAGTACGTATGCATTACGTCATCTGGGAGGATCGGGTTTGACGGTGCTCGTTGCTATGTGCAGTAAGTTTGGTGCGGGGTACATTTAGCTACTAACACCAAACACGTCGCAAAAATCGGAACATGCAGGTTATTGATTTTGTAGCGTTCGATTTATTTTTATTGTATTTTTGTACTTGTAGACTGCAATCATGTCTAATTGTGCTGAGCAAGCTATGAAAACTATAACCAGAAAACTAAAGGAACTGACATAAAATATCATAGATTTCCAGTCGATAATTGCGTAAGTAAACAGTGGATTCATGCTTGTAGACGAAATGTAAAATATGCAAGTGTGCAGTGCCAATTATTGTGAAGAAGACTATGTGCGAGATATAAAAGCAGAATTTCTGTATTTTCCACCAAAGAACGTGCTGAAGCCAACTGCAGTGCCATCGCTGAAATTACACCCAATATAAGAAATGTACATACTTTAGTACCAAAAAATCGAGAAAGATGTGCCCTAAACAAGCTAAAGACTATGCTGCCAGAAAAGAGAAAAATATATAGACGAAGGTATATACACAAACTGCAAGCAATGTTTCGTAGTTGGAAAATATATTCGATCGTTTACAAAGGAGAAACACACGTCTGCATTCAGAAGCAAATAAATTAAAGATTACAAACAACCTCTATCAACCTGCTTTAACTAAATAAAGAAGTTCAAAATCTAAAACGTAACCTAACCGACAGTACCACAGGAAAAGTCATCAATATCTTGAAAATGTGTTCATCTAGTGCGAAGTACGTAGTGAGCCTAACTGATTTGTTATGTACATTTTATGTAAGTCGGATTTATAATTACTAACAAATTCATTTATTTAACTTATTTAATTCACTTAGTACATCTTCAATTCGAGTTACATAGAGTTGTATGCACCATGGTAAATATTGCATGAGTGAATATTACACCAATCATTGAAATTACATTGTAAATAATTTTGTACCCTTGTACTCAATATAAACCAATGGATGTTACATTATTTCTTTGTAGTACATTTCTGTCAAAAAGAGCAAGATCTAAGATTAGTGTAATGCAAGTTACTTCGTTAATGTACAAATGTGTGTCGCATATCAGCCTTGGAGTATATTTTCCGGTTATACAACTCAGACACACATGGAAATGGAAATGAAAAAATCTGCGGACAAAGTCCTTTAACGAATAATAATTCGTACACTTGCACAGTCAATCATTGTGAGTTCATTTAACTTTTCTCCTTTATTGTTTAATTAAACTAAGAACTAAGATATTTTCATCGATATTCTCAAAGCGTTTCATTTACCGTGTGATCATAAATCTATTTCTATAGGCTTGAATTTAGTAGGTTAAGACATTTAAGTTTGATGTTCCTAGCACTCATCAAGTATTTCGAGTAGGTTAAGTTAGTTAAATTAGTACTTGTACACTTAGGCTCGTCTTCTGCACGCGTTTGTATGTAAAGTTCTTAATACGAAAAAATACTTCTCAGAACTATGACAACGATAACTTGCAGCCAAATTTGAACCAGAGAAATTTAAAATATCTGCAAATTACAAACTGGAATTGCGTTTTCAAAGTCTGAAACTACTAGCTTACAAACTATTTCGTCATTCTTCCTCCACATAAAACTTTTCAAAAAAATTTTGTATGTGGAACTTTGATCCGTAAATTATTGTACAGTAAATAAATATATGAAGAAGGTTGGGGATTCTTTCGAATTCAGAGTAAGTTTCAAATGCAGAGTAAAATTTTATCTAGATTGTATATTCCATCTTTCACTTGATAATTTGAAAAATAGTTACATTATGGAGAACGGTAAAGATTGAATTTTAAGTATAGCCTATCAGTATAATGTTAATACTTTCTAATGTTATGTAAAATTTGAAATGTTCTTGGAAATGATTGCAACGTTCTGTCAGAAAACTAAATATTAGGCTTTTGTACTGCGTTGTGTTAAATGTTGTAAATTGATTATACCGGACTACTATCGGATTAAAAATGAGGGATATTCAAGTTTGGACTCAATTAAAAGTAAGCCAGTAGAACCACATAAAAACGAGTTACATCAAAATTCAGCTTATTCAATTCTGTGTCAATCTATAGTTACCAATTATTTTTTGATTATGCCTTCTATTTTTATCGTCGTGAGAACAAAATATGATTTTTTTTAGTTTGGCAAACTATCGCTCTCTTTGAAATTCTATAAATAAAGAACGGTTTTTTTTATTTATAGATTATATATTATATAATTTATTTATTTATTATCCAAACTCTAATATCCATAATTTATAATCCGATAGTATTCTTATGACGTTCTGTGAGGCCCGTAGTACCTCTGAGGCCTCTGACGATCTCCGTGGGGGACAGTGGCGTACGCAAGGGGGGGGGGGTTACGGGGTTTAAACCCCCCCCTTGAGCTTGTGAAATATTATGAAAAATGCTGTGGAAAAAAAATTAAATGGTCAATTTACCACAGTCAAAGATCTGGGGCAATACTATTACTACATCTACTACTACTACTACTACCACTAATAATAATAATAATAATTTGAATTATTATTTATATGTAGCATGGAGAAAAGCACAGCATTCCAAGCACACGCGTCTTTCAGAGTGATGCCTTGAAAATAAGCACAATTTCTTGAAAGTGAAATATGAGGGTAACTATGATTTAAAAGAGAAATAAAATGTTTTGTATTTCAGTTGCAACAATGTTCTCAATACTCTGGCGTACGCAGTTTTTTGGGGGGAGGGGGCGGAATAGTAAATGTGGATAACACATGGCTTCGTTTTGGAGGGCAGGATGCATAATAAAATATTTCGTAATTTTGAAGCTTTTCAGTCTATTAAAATTGTATTCAAAGACAAAAATGATAATCGGGACTCACTTTAAAAGAGATTTCGAATTTACACATTTTGATTTTTTAAAGTTCTTAACGGATTTTTATTTGAAAATTCTGATTTTCTCAAAATTTTGGTTGGGGCTGTAGCATCATCGGTAGAGGCATGCATATTTCGTTTTTGACAAAAAGAAAACGAAATTTGAAATAACACATTGCAATGTTAATTTTTAAGGTTTCTGAAAGGTGTGAGGTGCATTTTCCTACCCTGTTTTGTCACGAAATGATACGAAATGAACTGCAAAATGCGAAATAGACTCTTAAACACGAAATTTACAGTTTATATACCGACGCGACACTTTCTGAAGTCTGAAGTATCCTGTGTGTTATGCAATACACGGAAAATTGATTAATTTTGCTGTAAATATTTGAAAAGCAAAAATGGACTCCTCTATACAGGAATAAAACTTCGTAGTGAACAATTTTGGTATTTTGGGGTGTGCCAGATCCGAAAATTTGGAAATAGATAAGATCCGAAATGCCATTAAGGCAGTGTTTCTCAAACTTTTTGCCTGAGAGTCCCCCTTGACATAACTGAATATTTCTGTGTACCCGTTATTAGGGCCGTTATTTAAAGATTATGTATAGATAGTTGGGTCATTCCATGTCAAATGATTTGACTCAAATCAACACAATTTCTCTAAAAGTGAAAATTTTACAAGAACAGTGAGACAATCCAGATGTGAATTATCGGGGACATTTATGCGGGGAAGAAGCTGGAAAAATTCCAACCAATTTCGGGAATCTCATCCGGATCTCCCGCGTGATTGTCAGATGCTCTACCGACCAGACCACCGCAGCTTCTTGGATGAGTTCCATACTTTAATTCTTTCAATTTATTTTAATATATTTTCTTGTTTTATGGATTTTCTTCACCCTTAAAATGTCACCTCGTTAACCAGAGAAAAAACAACAACAAAAACAAAAAAATGCTCCCACGATTTGATAAAAATTGAATGATTAGAAAGTAATTTCTTTCTATTGTTTTCATAAATGGTATAGTTATGTAGATCTCTACTACATAATAGTAGTAGTGGTATTAGTAGTATTATTAGTAGTAATTCAGCTAATTAATTAATTATAAGTATTATTAATTAATTGTGATTATTATTATTTAATTAAAGTATAATAAATCAAAGGTAATGTGAATTTGGAGAAAGTTTTAGATAACCCCCCCCTTGACGAAATCCTGCGTACGCTACTGGTGGGGGAGCTGTTAGAACAACGCACTACGACGCCAGGGGTCCCGGGTTCGAATCCAATCGGGTAAGACATTGATTTGTCCTTAATGAGAAAATTGAGAATTTAGTAAATGTGATAGTATATGTGGAAACAAAGATTGATTGATTGATTTGCTTTACTTTACGTCCCTTCTTGTGCCACTTCTGGCTAATTTGCGAAGATAGGGTTGAGTGATGAAATTATGCAATTGATGAATGAACACTCACAAACATCCATGACCAGGCCAGGATTCGAACCCGGACCCCTGGCGTTGAAACGCGATGTGCTAACCACTACGCCAAGGAGGCCGGCTTGTGGAAACAAAGAAAGAGAACGACGGCGGGGGGGGGGGGGCTACCTCTTATGGGTTTTCCTTTCATATTTAAAAAAGAGATAAAAGCAAAAATAAACCAATTCTGTCAATCAATTCTTTCTTTGTAACTCTTTCAGTATGCAATTCTTCTTTAGCATGCAACGTTTTCTTATGAAAATCATAATACGATTTATGAAATGATGAAATCTGAAATGCTAATGAGAACACGGACAACCTTCTTCAGAAACATGAATTTTTACAAAACTTTTGCATGCGCAATTTTACCTCTTTTAAAAGTAGCATGTTTTAATTATGTTGCTAATCATTAAAGGAATACCTCAATACCATCCCGAAGTATGATAATTAATGTTTACCCCTCAAAGTAATGAAATACTTTTCCTCTCTGAAACTCGCATAGAAATGATAGCGGCCGTTTGCTTCGGCCAAGCCCCGAACGAACATAACCGAAGGGGCACCGAGCATAACCGATCCTCCCACATGACGTTACGCGCTCGTGCATGATCGGCAATTTTCGGATGGCGCTACCTTATATATTAAGTTACCTTGGGTTTCATCGCCTGGTAAGATGCAGTTGACGTCGCGAGATGTTGCATTTTCCTGAACACGCTTCAACTTGTCACAACGTGCGACCTTCAGTTGCACCATATTGCAAAACTTTACTAGTACACTTTGTATTAATTTCAAATCTTGTAAATTATTTCTCTTATTCAAACGCATCAAATATGATAAAGCAACATAGGTAGGTGTGTGTTATGATAAATGCATCTTATAAAGGAAAGGGTAAGTGTTGACTTACTGTTGGCATCAGTGGCGTCTCTTCCCTTGGGGCTTCCGGGGCTTAGCCCCTAAAGAAAAACAGACGTATTGACGTAATTATCAATCACCATAACGCATAACTATCACACAGTCTTTTAAAAGGCGATTTTTACCCACGTAAATTCATCGTCTGTTGCAATGGATACGACAGCGCTCCTAGCGGCATTGATGTCAATTATCGTTTTCCGGGGCACGTCGCAAAGGAAGGCGTGGCCTACACCTACCTACGCTACAGTGAAGGTCACATGCTAGCAGAGAGAGAAGGGAAGAGTGCAAGGGATTTAAGTGCTGATTCGGGGCTAGCTCCGTTGCGTCGCGTCGATCTCCCGTGTTGTACTGTAGTGTTGTGGTGGCTTTCATTCGCAATGTTTGAGTGAGTTTGGCAGGGTTGATGTTCGAACACAAATTGATGAAGGTCATAGGCTGTCAATTACCAGACACAATAAATTTGTCCGGAAAAATAGCCATATATTAAATAGAATTATCGATTGCTTAAAATTCTGTGGTCGACATGAACTTGCTCTACGAGGACATAATGAAAGAGAACAATCTATAAACAGAGGCATCTTCCTAGATTTATTATCCCTTCATAAAAGAGGGAAAACTAAAGAGGGAACTTCGTATTCTTCATTGTAGTGAAGAGTTGAAAAACATAAACTCTATCAGTATATTGCATTATTTTTTTATTTAAAATTATTTAGAGGGTACCTTTTCAGAAACAGTAAAAATGACAAGCATAGTTTTAATAACTCCAGTGGCAACAGCTGAATCTGAACGATGTTTCAGCACATTGAAGCGTATTAAAACCTGCTTAAGAAATGAAATGGGACAAGACAGACCAAATGCCTTGGCACTTGCTTACAATAGAGAAAGAATACATTTCAAACATAGAGGGCTTCAACGAAAAAGTAATAACAAAATTTGCTGAGCAGAACAGGAGTCAACGTTCGTAGAAAGGTATGTTTCACAACAATACCTGTTTCTCTTGTAATCATGTGAATAGTCATTATATTTTAAATTCTTCAAAAAAGTAAGTCCAGTTTTGTAGTTTAGAAGAAGATAAATACCCGTTTTTTGTAATTCATGTAATTTGTCATTACATTTTAAATTCTTTCAAAAAGGTAAGTCCAGTTTTGTAGTCTAGAAGAAAAAAATACTTATTTTTTGTAATTCATGTGAATTGTCATTATATTTTAAATTCTTTAAAAAATAAGCCCCAGCCAAATTTGAGGCCACGAGACGCCACTGGTTGGCATGCTATCATTTCCATAGTATTCTATTGCTTTTAGAATTTTAAGAGGCAGTAAAAATAAATGCCATTTGAAACCGTGAAGCTAATTGGAATTTCATACATTAAGAATAGCAGATGATGCCATTTTTCGATGGCTTGTATTGTAGCATCGAAACAAGAACTGGACGAGCAAATGTAAAAAAAGTTGTACACCTCGATGTCCTCTACACACTGTGAAAATTGCCCTGCGTATATAGGTTCAAGAAACTGACGCTGCGTTGCCAGAGGCCCCGGGTTCGAATCCAGGTTTGGACATGGATGTGTGTGTTTGTCCAAAAATGGGAAAATCAGAAAATGTAGTGAGAAATGACAACCTGAGAAAAAGTTAATAACAGGGCATACTACCGATTAGGGGTATTCCATTAAAAAGTAAAAAAAAAGTCTGTACAGCGTTTGAATGCCACGTGGCAGACTCGGGTTCAATTCCTGGGGTGGGTGATCTAACATCGGAATTTTTCCAGTCTTGTCCCGCATTAAACAGCTTTGGGGGGGGGGCAACGTGTCCTCCTGTGTACCTCACTATATCTGCCAATGCGACACAATATATTAAAAATTTGCCCCCTCAAGAATTGACTTTGCCCCCCCCTACTAAGAATTCCTGGCTACGGGCCTGATCAAACGTTGATGGAGTTCCACCGTAGTTCAGCCTTGTAAGAGCGCTGGTTGGAATCCGAAAAGACGCGAGTTTAAGTCTTCTCCGAGAAAGTTGGATCTTTTTTTTTCAGGCAACGAGCAGGCAAGCTAGGTTCAAATATAAGTTCCAAAGAAAGACAAGTGAATGCCGTTGTTAGCTCAATCGGTAAGGGTGTTGCTTCCAATTTCAGAGGTTCCGGATTCGAATCCTGAAGGTGAACGTTGGTTTTGAATTTCCTCTGTTACCCTCTACCACCCACTTTGCCTAAGTTCTCACTTCCTCTCCACTTTCCGTGGATGCAAGCCCCAGCTCCGGCTCTACGGATCCCGTACCGCCCTACGGGGTAGCCTTCGGGGCTCGCAGAAGCCCACAAGCCACCTTCACATATATCTCCGATAACCTAATGAAAAACAATGATCCTCAAGGGATAAGTCTGGTAATTGGGAGCAAGAGCAACACTTACTGAGCGAGATTTTGTAATTAAATGTTGGTGTTAGTTCAGTATTTTGCTACTAGATGTCGCCACTCGTCATTGGACTAAAATCTCTGAAAAAGTTCTCACCAATGGGAGGATTCGATCCTTCGACCTTATGATTGCCTTTGGAACCAGCTAAGCTATTCCTGCTATATTAGTTTCAGAAGAATCTGTAAATTGAAATAATTCGACTTGCGGATGAACACATTTCTCTGAAAAGCTCTCTGCAAGGGAAGGCTATTTATTCATATTATCTTATTATTATTATTAACAAAAACTTTCATATATTCTGAAATAAACATTAGACCTAAAGTCCTAAATATACTTATCGAACATATAAGTGGCATCTTACAATACTAATTCAGATTAGTCACATATAACAAAGTGGAATTAGTATGTTGCCGTAGCGAGATACTTTGATATTTAACTGCTCCGATCATAGACATCCGGAAGGGAAAAGAAGCGGACCGTATCACCCTAGACTAGACTGACCCAGATGACTATAAGGAGCACTTGTGGAACTCTTCAATATCATTGCAGTTAATGCCAACACATTGTGTTCATTTCTGCAGTTGGGATCGTATTTTCAACTGGAAGTCCTTACAACCTGGGTCTCCCCAATGGCACAACATCACCACCTTGTAATCTAGGCTTCTGGGTTTGATACCTAGTGGAGGCACATGGCACCATGGTTTGGATCCCACTTTAAACTGTATGTCCAGTCCCGATTCTTTCTGTGCATAAAGTGGACTTAAAACAACAATTCAATCCATTAATCAAAACTTTCTGACCTCTGTGGCAGAGTGGTTAGTATAGCATGTTTGCATCTTTTGCGAGTGTCCTTCATCAATTCCATCATATCATCACTCATCCTCATCTTCGCGATTTGTCAAAATGGTGGAAAAACTTAATCCAAATCAATCAATTAACTGTAAGCCCGACCCTGTGGCCGAGCGGTTAGCACATCGCGCTGCGACGCCAAGGGTCCCGGGTTCGAATCCCGGTCGGGCTTGGTTGTTTGTGAATGTCCACTCATCAATTTCACCCTTTCATAACTCATCCTCATCTTCGCAAATTAGCCAAGAGGCACAAAACGCGAAGTAAAATAAACTAAATCAATCAATCAATCAATTAACTGTAAGTCCAGTCCAGATATGAACCTAGACTGTTTTGAAATTTGGACAAAGTATCCTCATCGACATCTCTGCACCTTTCTCCTGTAAGAATATATTTCATCCTAAACATCAGAATGAAAGTGATTTTTAAAAATGAAATAAAAATGTCATAAGAGGAAGAGAATTAACACAAATATTGTTAAAGAAGTTCTATACTACTCTTGGACGATAAGATTAATGGACGGATACCTGCAAATGCTTCCAGTATGGATTCCCAGATGATCAATCTTTGCAAATCCCATGAGGAGAATCGATGCACAGAGAACAAGAGAAAATGAAGGATGACCAGTTTGACTAAGTCTTCTACCTTTCTTAAGGCTCACATGTGCTTCTTACTAGGAAACTGTCACCACAAACTCACGCAAGAAGTTTCTAAGGTATTTCACCAGCGCAATATGGATTAGCACTATGTAAGTCTCTGGATGCAGGAAAACAAACACAATAGTGTACATAGTAACATGTCCTTAACAGTGAACTTTGATTGCACGTTCATGATTCAAAACTTCTTATCCATTCGGTGCAAGGGCAAAAATCTTACTCATTAATAAACTTTGGCTAATGTAGAAACCTTGCACAGCATAACATTTCTTAATACCTTGCTTTCAAAGGAACCAAATTACATATTGGAGAATTTCACACGTGTCCTAGCAACAGGGTATGCATTGTTGTGACCGAATAATAGTTTCTAATTGTAAGCTCAGTGAAGAAATTCTCAACTAGAAATTATTTCACAAAGAATGGCAACAAGAATTAGAAATAAAATTAGAAAATGTCACGAGGCTACATGCTCTACCTTACTCCTACCCTAGGGGGTGGAGGGGGCAAGGTTCGATCCAAGAAGCTCAAGAAAGCAAGACGTAGCCTTCATAAAGCCGGTGCTTGACTGACCCACCTTATCTGCCACGTTGCAGATGGAAGAGAGATTAAATCCTGGATCGAAGGCGAGACAGTATCAAGAATCTCTCCTTCCTGTCAAAGGAGCATTTCACACATTATCAGATTGGAGCTTGAGACGAGGGAGAAGCACTTTCAACAAGCAGCACTGATGGATATGTAATGCACGGGGCAAGCCCAAGGCAGGGCATCCTTGATCTGGATGATCGTAACAGGATGGAGGAATGAACTCTCTGATGTAAAACGGCCCATACCTGGAAAGGTTTGGACGATGAATTAACTAGGATAATTACTTAGTTCCAGAGGCCACCTGACGCCGCAAGAAACATACAGAAGGAATTGAAAAGTGGCAAGCATATGAAATATTTTGGGAAAGGTCAATTTGTAAAAGTGGATTGTGCAAAGCTGCTTTCTAGAGGACGGGACGCACAATAGAATATTTCATACATATATTTGGAATTTTTCACTGTATTAAAATTGTTATACTGCACTGGAACAATGCAACTTTGAAGCAGACATCATTGTTTCTTTTAAAAATTGCTTTTTACGAATTCTACTTCTGCTAAACCCCTTTTTCTACAGCTTATCAGCTTACTTAACTACTCGTTAAAAGTGACAATTTCAGTACAGCATAGGAAGTATGCAAGTTTTACCTATATTGGATAATAACGCTTTGCTTTTGTTAACAAATTCAGTCTTCAGGTAACTCCCCTTGTTTGTATTAGCATTGGAGCCACAGGAGCTGTTGATATAGCATCAGACTACCATGCAGACTACCCAGGTTTGAATCCTGGGGCAGGGGATCTGGACCAGGAAATTTCCCAATCATTTCTGTTTCTGCACAGCTCTGAAGCCCGTATCAATGGGTACCTGGGGAGTAAAGGCAGCCGGGCATGATGCTGATCACATCATCCCAACTATGGCCAAGATCAAGAATACTGTATATGTGGAGCTCTACCTCCACATTACCCCATATGCTTTCATGGCATGTGTGCACATGCACAGGGGTACCTTTACCTTATATTAGCACATTCTTAACAAAGTAATCATTAAAAGTAACCTACTTCCAATGCTAATATTGGAATGGAATAGTAACAAAACAATAATTAACCACCAAATATTTTTAATCTTTAACACTGCTTTACGGAACAAGTTGCAAACATCGTGCATTCCCAGATTCAGCCAAATTGTAGGTTAGGTTGATTGTTGGTGATTTCCATTGCCAAATCCTTATAAATAAAGTGTGTGGCAAGTCCATTCACCCTTTTTTCACTTATTGCATTTCTCAAATATGTTTCAACTAATTTCAGTTTTGGAAAGCTTCTTGCAACAGACACTGTAGAAACAGGAAGCACAGCAAGTATTTTCAGCAGTATGTCTATATTTGGAAAAAGATTTTTGTCAGTTTTGTTGGAAATGATGAAGGTACAACATATTCCCACGATAATCCTACTTGTCATGACTTGAGATCACAAAGAATCTTCTTATTTCCAGAAGATTTTTATGCTGAGGAACTTCCTTCATTACTGGTTGAAGATCTCCACACCTCTAAGTAGGATTGTGGGAGGGAGACTGGCAGTCAGGAGATAGGCCAAGGCCCTTACAGGCTGTACAGCCACGGGTTATTATTATTATGACTCATGTTATCACCAGGTGAAACTTTGCCACACCTGATTGCTCTTGTACTTCAAAAAAACAAACAAAAAAAATGTTCCATATGAAAGTATTATAGTATTGTGGGGGCAAGTCACCTACGCTACAATTAACCCACCCTGACACTCCTGGGGGGGGGGGGCAACCTTGAAATGTTAAAAGTGAACCCCTATTTTTTATTGCACATTCGAATTCGACCTCCAAAAATACATAGGTTTTGTCCGACACATTTTGTTCCATTCATGATAGATAGCGCAACGTGTTGGTTGTCTCTCGCAAATGCAGTGGATGGCAAGTGTGGGAGGAGGGATACTCTGGCCTAGAAGCATTGTGCTCACGCTCTCAGTAGTCAGTGATTGTAATGGTTAGTGCAGTGTGACAGCAAGGAGTCGAACGATACAGTTAAGTGGGGTATTCAACATCATGGATTCTCTATCCGTAGAAGAAAAAATTGAAATGATCCTTGCTGATGGTGAATGCAGAAGGAACAACGAATATGCTGCGGGCCTTTATGCGGAACGTTTTCCTGGCAGGCTACGATCGCATTCTTCGTTTGTTCGAGTTGTCAAACAGTTTTGTCCGAAGGAAGTGTACAACCTAAAAAAAAAGGGTTCATAGAGCAACTGCCACTGGAGAGAATAATCAAATTGCAGTCCTAGCCACGGTGGCTCATAATCCCCAGGCGAGTATGCGAGTAATATCATCGCAGCCAGGAATTTCTCGCGATAGTGTTTGGAGAATATTGAAACGCTACAAATTTCATCCCTATCACGTGTCCATGCATCAGGAACTTCATGGCGACGCTTTTCACAATCGAGTGGTGTTTCGTGAATGGGCACGGGAACAAATACTAGTCGACCAGCAGTTCTTTCGTAGAGTACTTTTCTCAGACGAGTCAACCTTCACACACCACGGTCAGGTTAATCGTCACAATATGCATTATTGGAGTGTGGAAAACCCACATTGGTTGTGTGAAGTTGCAACGTCAATGTCCTTGGTCGGTTAACGTGTGGCGTGGAATCATAGGCGGCAAACTAATTGGTCCCTATGTTATTGACTTTACTTTGGACGAGCACAAATATCAAACATTTTTGCATGAGGAATTACCGACATTGACGACGTAAACCTTGCACTGCGACAGCACATGTGGTTTCAACATGACGGTTGTCCAGCACATAATGCAATAGTAGCACGGGAGGAATTAAATCGCATGTACAATGGTCGTTGGATCGGTAGGTAGGTGCATTGGCCTGCCAGATCGCCAGACCTCAGGTCGCCGGATTTCTTTTTGTGGGGATATCTGAAAGAACATGTTTATCAAGATGTGGCAACAACGTGCACAAACATGATGAAACGAATACGAAAAGCTTGCGCACACATTTTTGCAGATACACTTCTGCATTGTGTTCAATCATTTGAACACTGGATCAACAAATGCATTGAAGTTCGAGGACATAATTTCGGGCATGGAATAGAATAATTGCATCTAGCACCCCGATGCTAAGAGGCGTTAGGGGACTCAGCCAAAACAAGCACTCCGATGGTGAGAAGCGAACGGACGGTGCCATCTATTACGAATGGAACAAAATGTGTCGGACAAATTTTACGTTTTTTCGGACGTCGAATTCGAATCTGCAATAAAAAATAGGGGTTCCCTTTTAACAATTCCCTGGCCCCCTCCCCTGGGTGGTGAGGGTGGATTCATTGTAGTATAGGTGACTTGCCCCCCCACAATACTATTATACTTTCATATGGAGCATTTTTTTGTTTGATGCATATTTCTTGCGATATTTCGATTTGTCAAGTTACATGGGACACCCTGTATAAAGGGCTTGGTATGGAGTTATCTCACTAATAAATGTAGTGTTCACCAATCAAGAAGTGATTACTTGAAATTACATCATTTAGACACAGTTGGAACACTTTTTCTTACACGCGACACCACAGGTGTAACTTAGTAAGGGCACTTGCCTTCTCCATAATTTTCAGATTTATTAACTTTTTCAAATTAATGGTACTTTTGTTGTTAACCTCATGGGACCTGAGGACCAATGATTATTTTTTTGTGATTTCACAAATGTAACAGTTATCTAGCAAACTAGTTTTGGATGTTATTTTTATGGGATAGAAAACTTTTCAATTCTCTCTGCCCCCAAAGTTACACCCATGTGCAACATTCAAGCATATCTCCTTTGTGTTCCATGCACTATGCACTGAAGCAACTAACTTCAGTCCTTTTTTCTCACCATCCAAGAACGAAAAGTATATTATATTTTTTAGCTACAAAGCCACTATTGTATTGTAAATTGACAAATGAAAGTCATAGTTTCTTCACTTTGATAATTTCACAACATATCAGGAACACTTCCATGAGTTACGAGGGCGTTCAGTATGCTCTAATACTCACCCCCTTCCCCATCATGTAGAATCATAATTTTAACATGTGTAGAAAGTAGACATCTTGTGATGACTTTATGCCGAAATACAAGATATTTTACCATGTACTATTTTCTTGGCAGGTGTTGGCAGTAGAGCATCTGTAAGAACGTGGTGAAAATAGTTAGGTTCATGCTGTCTTCAAGTAGTTGAAATTGAAAAACCTACAGTCAAAGGAAATTCATGGGGACTTGGTACAACATTAGGGCAGTCTGCTCCATCATATCCCACCGTTGCGAGATGGTGCCGTGAGTCATCTGTGGCAGTCAGTCATGCAAAGATGCGCATGCAGGTGGGCCACCAGTAACAGTGACCACCGAGAAAAACATTGAAAAGATCCTTGGCATGGTTATGGCAGACAGACGAGTCACCATCAGGTGTTTAGTAGAAAGTACAGGGTTGTCAACCGGTACAGTTCATAACATCTTAACCGATCATTTGTGTAAGAAGAAAGTTTCGGCACGATGGGTTCCGCGAAACCTGAATGCTGATCAGAAGAGAAGCAGAGTGACATGTTCAAGGCAACTTTTGGGCATGTCTCGTGCAGATCCAGAGAACTTTATGGCAAGATTTGTGACAGTGGACAAAACATGGGTCCACCACTTTGACCCCGAACCCAAACAAAGCTTCATGCAATGGAAGCACACCAGCCCCCCAATTCCGAAGAAATTTCGTGTTCAACAGTCAGCCAGAAAGGTTATGGCAACTGTATTCTGGGATGCCAAGGGGATACTGCTGTTGGATTATCTGGAACATGGAACACCATTACGGGCCAGTACCATGCTGACCTTATGCTAAAATTGCGAGCTGCAATAAAGAGCAAGAGACGAGGATTGTTGACACGTGGAATGTTGCTGAAGCAGGACAGTGCTCCCGTTCACAAGTACGGTGTTGCCATGGCTGCAATTCATACAGCCTCATCCACCCTATTCACCTGACCAGTTCCAAGTGACTTCCACTTGTTTCCACATTTGAAGCAGCATCTCCGTGGGCAGGTTTTTCGGGATGACAATGCCGTCATGGATGCTGTGAATGCATGGTTGCAGGAGCAAGAGGACATCTTCTTCCAACAGGGTATAGAAGCATTGGAGCGGCGATGGACAAAGTGCATTAAGAGCAGGGGCCTATGTTGAAAAATATCCATATTTTCATTTCTGTTATATTTTGTTTTCTTGGTGAGTATTAGAGCATACTGAACGCCCCATGTACAAGTCATAAACAATAACTGCTGTCTGAAAGAGAGAAGGCAAAAAAAAATGCAACATGTATATGCAGGCGTGGTACAGAGAACAGAGAATCTTTTAGTTTTCACTTCAGATTAATATAGGGGTTCTCCAGATAGAAAATTCATTTAACATTTAAACTATATTTTTCCTTCATATAATTGTGTTTTTGGGAAGGGGGATGCCAAATCTTTCCCTCCCACAACAGTGTGATTCTATGATTATAAAAATAAAACCAACCCCGTCTATGTTAATAGTTTTCCTTCTACAAATCTTCTGGTGTAGCACTGCATATTTGAAAAATACAGGCTTGAAACCTCCTATCCCGAGAGGTTTACAGGTGGAAAGATGACAGTCTGCTAAAGGTTAAAATAAAAATATTCTACTTTTCGACAACAAGAAAAATACAAACACGACAATTCTTTGTACTCTTGTTTATTTCATATCTATGCAGATACATATATCAAAATTTATATTATGTATCAGTCATTTCAAAATTATAATGAGTGTGTAAAATATATACAAAAATTAATCCATTCTATTAGCACTCGTGATCTCGTACCTGCTTTATTGTACAGAAATGTACAAATGAAAACACATGATCAACGGACCTGAAGGCATTGAAAAAGAACAAGTAAATTTATAAGTGCCAGCATATCGTTAAGCTGGGATCGAAAATTGAGCTAGTATTTAATTCTTTAGTTCATTAATTTGTTCCTCAATTCATCCTGCATCTTTTGCTGTCTTTACACACATGATCATCACATTCTTCTTTCCAGACCTCTGGACAGGAATAGCAGATGTCAGGAGAATATTGAGAAGGATATTCCCTAGAGTCGTGTCTGCTCTCACCAACAGCTGGGACTTCTCTCCGACTGGTTTCAGATAGAGCATGCCAATCCCTCAGTCTTTATATTCATCATTAACCTTGTAGAACACCTTGCACCTGAAATAAAGAGATAAAGAAAAGTCAGTTGTGACAGCACCATGATAACTTCTGGTAATGCTGAAAATGCAATTACAGTCAATCAGAAAGGCATCCGACTGCAGTGTAGCAATTCCAAAATTGGGATACAAGTATAATTCTATGTTTTAAAGAGAAATAAAAAAAAAAGTGCAAAAAATAACTTCATTATAAAAAGTAATAGGTAATAATAGTTTATGCTACATACATACAAAGGTCATCCTGAAATTAATGCCTCCCCCTTAGTAACTCCTCATATTGTTATCTGATTGCAATGAAACTGCACACACACACATATTAATGCTATAGGTTACTAATGCACACAATTTTTCATTTGCGGGTAACAAAATAAACATGAATAGCAGAGAAAAACAAAGAACTGTAATTCAGTTCTTGCAAATAGAAGGTTGTGACAGGCCATTGCCAAAATTGGGTGGTCAGTAATGCCTTAACCCCCCCTACAGTCCTGATTTAGTCCCATCGGACTTTCATTTGCTTGCCTATCTCATGGACAGCATTTCCAGGATGTGGAAGACATTAAAATCGCTGTGAATGCATGGGTAAAAAAAAAACAACCTCAGACTTTTTCCAGAGCGGATTTCGGCATTGGGTTAAATGGTGGCAGAAATGTATTGAAAGCAATGGACAATATTTTATGTCGTCAGCACATGTCACTAATGCTATATAACTGAAGGCACAAATGCAAGAACACTTTAGATGCCTTTGCTATTACAAGAGTAAATGGAGAGAGCTGTATGATTCAAACAAAGCATGATCGTTGGGTACATGAATTTGGGTATTCCATCAGAGATTTCTCAGCAATTAAATGTGCCTCAGTTCACTCAGCAATGTCACTGACAAGTGGGAACATCATGGAAGCACTGAACACAGTCATCGCTCTTGTAGGTCCAGGATACTAATTCAACAGGACCGGCAAATATTTGACATGTAAGCTGAGACAAAATTCGATATGACCACTTCCACTTGAATTCTATTTTCTTTCAACTTTTTTTCATATCTTTTGTTTACTTCCTCTTAGGTTACAGAACGTGTTTTCTCGTTTTGTGTTACAGTACATAATGCAGCTGATTGTAGCTATGTCATTTTTCACAGAGTATGTGTGTTCCTGGCACACCCTGGAACGCATTGCTTCATGACGGGATATGACGTCACAAATGCAATCAAATGTTGTGTGTGGTTGCCAGCATTCAGGTGACAAAACGGGCTTTTTTGAACGACTTTAGTGCCGAAACGACGCACCAACGAGAAAAATGTTACTGGGAGAAGTTGTTTGTTTTGTTGTCCTCTGTACGTTTCCGTGGTCCGTGGGCGCCATTAAAATGACACCCTGTATATTTAAAAGAAAAATAAAGGCCGCTTCCAACGTTAGAAAAGTCCCCGGATTTGAAATGGCCGGGGATCAAACCCGGGACCTTTAGAATGGTAGTCAGACGCGTTACCGACCTTTTAACAAGAACATACATTGATACCGTGCCTAACAAGAAAAGAAATGTGTTGAAGGGAAATTATATGGTATATATTGTTTTCTAGATTCTAAATATATAGAATAAAATTACTACCAGCAATTTTTCTTCCCTCAACGTTACCGACTGAACCACCGGCCATATTTTAAATAATGCAACAATACAAACAAGCTGTATTGTTGCATTATTTAAAAATGGGAAATAAGCACCATTTTTTAAAGAGCATACAATATGATGAAATGTCTTAGGGCCGGTTTTTCAATGTCTGGTCAACTTTTTGGTTAGCCAACCACCAGTTGGAGTTGACCGTAAGTAACAATTGTGAGTTTGCAATGCTGAGCGAGAAATTCAATGACACTGACATCTATGTGTGTAAATTCAAATTAAATTTTGCCTGGTGTGAAAAGGCAGAACTACAATAAGGCACATGAGGTTGTTGAAATTCATTGTTTACATTGTAAATACAGCAGAAAACAGATCGACTTCACAAACCACACAATGGTAATAGGTAGTACAAATAATTATCCTTTCCTAGAGTACAAAAGAGACGACATCAAATGTAAACTAGCTAATTAGGAATTAATGTGTTTTATCTTGCACACATCTTTGAACTAGAAGTATACATCTGCTTTGTACACTTTATTTTTTTCGGAAGGACGTAACATCATGAAGAAATTAAATATTTTTATTGAACATTCACATTTTGTATTCAACTTTTACACACTATCTGTATCCGACGATATAAAAATGCAACAATTTTTAATAAGTGTGTTAGGATCACGCAAAAAAATAAATACATAATCAATCTCAAAATCGTGGTAAATGAACTATAACAAAAAAAAGTCTGCAGCAGGACTTGAACTCACGACATAAAAAACTAAATCCCCAGTCCAAGATGCTGCCCTTACCTACAACACTAACTTGCCACTTGGGGTTTTCCTTCACGACAGGACAGATCTCACCAATACGTGCACACAAATGAAAGTCTGGTAACCATTTCCTTTGTTTTGCATGTTACTGCGCACTTCATTTGAATTCTGCCAAGCACAAGAAGTTTCTTTTTACACCAATGTAACTTTTTATTGAATTATTTCCCGTTCAATGTGCCTGAGAAACTGTCTGGTGGAGATCGATCTTCCGACGAGGCAGCTAGATGAAGCACGTTGTTAGTGCCACTTAACCTCCAGTTGAGGAGCTCACCCTAAATTTGCTGCAACCTCTAGTTATTTGCCCAACTCAAACGTTGAAAAACTGGCCCTTAAAAGTCAATATCTTGAACATAAACCATACCTTACCTTTTCACAGTTGAAATTTGGATGAAAAGTTTCTTAAAAATTGCTAGCTAATGGTTTGCTGTTTTTATGATCATATGACCATGACATCAATTATAACGTGAGGCAAGACGGCTAGAAACAAGACTTTAGAAATAAGCTCGATGAGATCAATTATCTTTTTGGTGTCATATTTTAAGCAATTCAGATCTATATAAATATGTTGGAAAATTTGCATGTTATCTTAATCTTTTAAATGAAGGTCTGTGGACTTTTTGATATTTTCAGATTAATCAGTAGAGGCACATATTTTTGGTAAATAGAAAAGCAAAATTTCTGTACAAAGACAGTCAATTTCGGTTCAAAAGTGGTACATAAAATGAAATTTTAATTTTAAAATTGTGAATATAACCCTAAATTTGATTTAAAAACCACTCTTACTCCACAAAATAAACAAAACCCTTTTAATAACACATTTATACTAGAATATTAAGTTTATCCCTGCATGAAGGGATCCATTTTTGCTTCTCAAATATTTACAACAGAATTAATCGATTTTCCGTAAATTGCTTAACTCGCAGGATAATTCTGACTTCAGAAAGTGTCGTGGCGGTAAATAAACTCTAAATTTCGTGTTTAAAAGTGTATTTCGCATTTTGCAGTTCATCATTTCATCATTTTGTGACAAAGCAGGGTAGGAAAATGCACCTCACATCTTTCAGAAACGAAAAATTAACATTACAATGTGTTATTTCACATTTCGTGTTTTCGTCAAAAACGAAATATGCATGCCTCTAACAATCAGAAATTAATTTCATGTTCAAATTGTATAATTTTATTCCTTGCTGTGTGGTCCTAGAAATCTCAGCAAGGTAGTGATTATGTTTTCCATGTTCACTAATTTTTGCATTGTGACTTTTCATTCTTGAATCTCATTTTAACAACTAATTTTTCAGCTTTGCCACTTAAGGCATTATTTCCCAACTTGTTCCCCAGACCAGCTAGAACCATAGTTTTTTTTAACATTTAACATTTTTATGTGGATAGAAGTATCGAAATTCCCTGTTATACTTGTATATTTGCTAAAGTATTATTTGCTAAAACTGGCAGTTGTAATGAAGCTGAGCTGATACTGATGCCAATGGGACACTTTCACGGGATCTAATTATCCTGAAAATTTCGCAAAGTTTGAAGTTTCCCATGTATTTTGCACCAGTCTTGTGTGAAAAGCTGAAATTTGTAATTACATAATGTGTATTTTAATATTCTGATGTAATTCTTGAATATTTTTAACCAAAACCCTTGAGAAATTAATGCACATAACTGATGTCGAATACTTACACAGTCATATTACCAGTAATCAATATATTGAACACTTAATTGTTACAATTTTCAGTACAGTTCAATGTTGTATCGGGACTTGACATTCATTTGTGAAGATTTTCATCTCAATATATTTATTATACATGGATATTTAAAAATGTACAATAAACTACACTATGTATCCAGAAGTCACTGGACATCCATTACTGTTGGTTCTGAAGGGACCGGTCATTATTAATAGGATGCCGAACCACCCTTTGCTGATATTACACCTTTTACCCTTCAGGGTAGTCTTGCCACGGAGTTCTCGAAAACTTCTGGTGGAATTTGTTTCCATTCTTCCTCTAGCATGGTGGCCTCCCCGATGGTATAGTGGTAACGTCATCGCCTTGTAATCAAGCGGTCCCAGGTTTGATACCCAGTGGAGGCACAAGTGGTTCGGATCCCACTTTAAACTGTGGGTCCAGTCCCGATTAGCCTTTCTGTGCTTAAAGTGGACTTAAAACAAGAAATCAATCAATCAATCCTCGAGCATGCCGAGTAGTTGGATCTGACCCACAATCGATGCTCCAGCTTATCTCTAAGATGTTTGATTGAGCCAAGTTGGGGATTTTGGCGGGCCAGTTAAGCACTTCCACCTGTAAGAAGGCCAAGGCAAAAGGACGGTAAGGATGGAAAAAGATTGATTTGATCTTGCCCACGATAGACGCACATGCAAGGCTTGCATTGCTGCAGCCATAAACCTTCGGGTTTTAAAAGGCCAGACAATGAGTTTGTTAGTTAAGGGGTGGTCAGTGTTACGAATTCACGAGCAAGACAATGTCTGTTTGAACCCCTCGTAAGGGAGTTTCTTTTCTTTCTCACTAGCCAATGCATGTTCCACCAAGTGTGTGTTTGAACCCGCAGTTTGACAAATAGCTGTTTCTTTTATTATACCTATTTGAGTTGATTTATCTTATTTACCGTCGCTTTTCTGCCACTTTTGGCAGATGCAGATGAGTAAGGGCATTTCATTTCAGGAACTAGTTTTAAATCCTTTGTTTAAAATAACATGCATTCACAGAACGCCGGATAGCAATTTAAGTACGTTGTATATTTATCAATAATGTAGAAAACATTCTGAACCATTTCCAACAAACCAATAAAAAGGTAGCATTAATAGGTGACTTAAATATTGATTTTCTGAAAAAGAATGTACACCATAAACTCGGCATGCTTTTAAACACCTTCAACTTGGAGGCTATGGTAAAAGAACTGACCAGAGTGACAAAAAACTCCAAGACTGCTCTGGATAAAATACTTTTAAACACACTGTTCAGTAGAGGTTTACAACACAGGGTTTTCTGATCACTTTGCACAATCTTTTAAAATTTCCATTGCTTTCTCTCACAAAAGAAATGGAACTGAAGCCACAACTAAATACATAAAGAAAATAATTTTTAATGACAATAATTATGTCTACTTCAAACACTTACTTAGTAAAAAAAACTGGAAAGATATATATGAGTGCAGTACAGTAAACCAGGCATTTGATAAATTCCATAATACTTTTTCCTACTATTATGATATAGCTTTTACAACACAACGAGTTAAGAAACAAAAACAGAAAGACAAATCGTGGATCACAACGGGAATAAAAACAGCAAAATGAGATTCCTTAACAAAGCCACAAAAACTACAACCATAACTAAAAGTTTTGAAGAATATATCAGTAATATAAATCAATATATAGAAAAGTGCTTCAAGCAGCAAAAAAAATGCACAATGACAAATTAATATCAAACAACTCTAACAAATCCAAAGCTATGTGGGATGTAGTAAACAAAGAATTAGGCAGAAACAACAGAGTACAGGAGAACATCACACTGCAGCACAATGAGTTAACCATAAAAGACCCCCAGGCAGTGGCAAACATGTTCAACAAGTACCTCACTGAATTAGATATAAACAAACTGAAACCACATCAAACCTATTCACAAATAAAGGTCAAATCCTGTAGCACATCAATGTACCTAAAACCAGTCACTTAAAAGGAAATGGGAAACATCATTTCAAATATGAAAAGTAAATGGTCCACCAGTCTGGATGATATATCTTCAACAGATGAAGACATTAAATTTGAAAATTCCACAATATTTCTGGACATATGGATACAAGAAACTCTCAATTGGGACATCTATATTAACTATCTAGCATGAAAATTAAGCAAAATCATATATGGCATAACAATCATGAAAGATATTACAGAAAGGAGCACAATAAAAACCATATATTTCAGTCTGTTCCAATCATGAAGAAAAGTCTTACCCATATCCTCCATCCATTGTGCTATCTAGTCAACCTATCCTTCTCCACAGGAGTTTTCCCCGAAGAATTAAAGGTGGCAAAAATTAAACCAATATACAAACAGGGGATAAGCACAACATAAGTAACTACATTACTCTCCCCCTTCTCTAAAATCATAGAAACTGCAATGAACAAACAACTGACAACCTTTTTAAAAAAGAACAACATAATCTCAAATTCACAACATGGCTTTTGGAAAGGCAAATCCATAAATACAGCAATATTTGAATACATAGAAAATGTCAGAACACTCTTAAGCAATAGAGAACAATGCGTTGGACTATTTCTAGACTTAACAAAAGCTTTTGACACAGTATTGCATGACCAATTCACAAATAAACTAAACCACTATGTTATAAGAGGGCAGTGGCATGGTTCAAGTCTTATTTACAAAACCGCAGTCAAATTGTGGAAATCTTACATACAAGAAACACTTCTGTAACTGCCTGCTTTTCTAAACCTTGTAAAGTATCACGTGGAGTCCCCCAAGGCTCGATCCTGGGACCAATTTATTTTTCATCTACATAAATGACTTGTCATCAAACTTAGAGCCAACTTTATATGCTGATGACACAAGTATAGTGCTGACTGGCAAAAATGAGCAAACACTTAATTCTAACATCAAACACACAACAGACAGACATTCAGAGTGGTTCAGCAGCAACAAACTAACAATAAATAAAAACAGAACAGTAGCAATAAAATTCCACCACCCAAGAAATAAAAGCCACAACATATCAACTGTAAACATAGAAAATGAAGACATTAAATTTGAAAATTCCACAAAATTTCTGGGCATATGGATACAAGAAAATCTCAATTGGGACACCCATATTAACTATCTAGCAGGAAAATTAAGCAAAATCATATATGGCATGAGAATCATGAAAGATATTACAGAAAGGAGCACAATAAAAACCATATATTTCAGTCTGTTCCAATCACAACTAACATATGGCATTATATTCTGGGGAAATGCAGCAAACAGCACAAAAGTATCTAATCTTCAGAAAAAAATATTGAGAATTATGATGAGAAAGAAATGGAATGAACCATGTAGGGAAATCTTCAGGGAACTTGGCATTCTACCACTACCCTACTACCCTGCCTCTATATACTTAATTTATTATGGCATGTAAAAATGAATCTTGTAACATGTTGGTCGCGTACTAGAAAAAGGGGCAATAAAGCCTTATGGGAAGCGTAAAGAAACAGGTCCGGGATCAATTAATGTACGCGCTTCAAATCAAGCAACAACCAACAGTTACAAGTCGCAAGTTGTTGAGGTTATTGGCCGGCGTTTATCACCGCCACCTCAGTCTCAAAAGAGAACCAAAGATAAGACTGTGTCCAAAGAACAAAGAAAAATATAATCCTCCGTTCGGGCCTCACCTTTAAATCAATCAAAATAAGTTAATAGGCAAAGGCATTCACAAAATATCGTGGAAAATTTCACCCAGGTTTGGCCATTCTTTAAAGTATCCTGCAATACAAAAAATACACACTAACCATTCCCAAAAATCCGCAGGACCAATACTACTCAATGAAGTTCACAACTTCCTTTCTTACCAATAACAACTTCGTAACTTCTCTTTCTTATGTGGAAGGTTTGCGAACAAAATGTATAGAACAGTATGCAGGTTCTAAGACTTGAGTCAACTATTTATTAGATTCAATCTCGAACAAGAAACGATTAATATCTCAATTATCAACAACAAGGGAAACATTTCATCATGAACAAACCCAGTTTAATAGCATTAGAAAATCACTCCAATTGTAACTTTAACAAATCTTTCTTTCGATCTACCACCCGTCATTTGACGTATCAGGAATATGTATTACAAATTTAAACGTTAACAGCAACATGACTTACAATCCCAATTAAATCCTTTCCCTTGTACACATTGTAAAATCCACCTGGACATCAAATCGAATATTTACAATTAATTAACAAATGACTCACTTTAGTCTGTTATCCTTTTGTCACAATAAATTATACAATTCTCCCTTTTTTACATTTGATGCTCCCACTACTTTAATTTGATATTGTGCCACCCTAATATTAATTACTTCAACATTTAAGAATTCGCGACGATGGATGGGAATTGTCACGCGTACGCCTCGCTAAATTTCAACGTTACGCGAACGTCGCAAGTTCCATCATTTTCATTGTCGTATCACAATATATTCAACAAGTCGTGTCACACTAATTAGCCAACGTGTGCTAGTTGCAATTTAGAATAATTTAAACTTTCGTCGCCCGTTCTTCCTCCTTTTACTCATTTAAGTTTTGACTCAATCGTGATAAAGACACGGGATTCTAACACAGTTCACGACTTGGACTTTGCAGAACTAAGAGAACGTATCGACACTGTACATACCTCCATTAAATTCCTCCAAAAATGTTCCAACATCCAATTTGACACTGCAAAGGGCGGTCAGTCAAACGGGACTCTGTCTTCCTTCTCGTTCTGGCATCAGAACATTGGGGTAACGTCTGGAAACGTCCATCAAATTCGTCCCTCGGCTATAACTCTGAATACAAGTCCGCGTTGCTGGAAACTGGCGAAATCTAACAGGACGTCGTTAAAGTTCACACTCCAATCAAATGCAACTTCCTTGCAAACGTATAAAGTCCGTCCAAAAAAGGTAGTTCTGTCTCGCGTTGACGTGCCGAATTTCAGGGAGAGTAGCAGTAACGTAGCGTGCAAACACAATCAGAAAAAGTTTAAGTCTCGCCCGCGAGACGACTTGCACACTTAAGCCAGCACCATACTCTCTGCCTGTCTTCCTCTCGTGACCCAAGTCACGGTGGTTGTTACGCGAAGCGCTGCGATGTCGGAACTGATACTGCTGTTTTTTTGTGTCTGCTAGAGAAGCGAGCGCCGAGCGAGAGGTCAGTGGAAGCCTCTAGCGGGGACTAGTATAATCAACCAAAGACAAACGAGACGCAAGGCGTACGAAGAATGAGGAAGTGTGACGCTTTTCCACGTGGAATTATTACGTAATACTTTTTTATATGCAAAGCATAGGAAAAACGTCACAATCTGTCAAAGTTCTCCAAATACAACAAGGAAGTACATCATTACAACACGAGGAATAACTTCAATCTTGCAGTTCCAATGCATAACACATCACTATTTGAAAAAGGTCCAAAATCCACAACAAGTTATCAGATCATATAAAAACTACTGAACCAGTAGCCAAATTCAAAAAGAAATTAACAAATCATTTGTTGTACCATTGTTTTTACTCAGTGAGTGAATTTTTTGACATCTAATCCATCAACTCCATTGTGGGTTGATGGAGTGGAGGTTCATGGATTCATCCAAAAGAGTGCTGGATCCAACCTTACATGCTGTACCTGTTATACTTATCACATGAGTGCAAATTTAGTATCATATTATAATGTTATTAGTCTTATCTTTATATGATCTCTCAATATTTAATATTTTAATCCATTACATAATATTATTTTTATATTGTAACTTTAACATGTCTTACTGGTGTTACTTTTATGTATTGACAATAAAACTAATACAAGTACACACCTCCAAGTGTAAATCTGTAATAGGATAAGGTATCATTTCATTGCATGTATATTACATTATTATATTTCATTGTATTAGTATATTGTAATGTTTGACTGACATGTCCAATATCACAGCATGAAAATGCAAATGTGATTCATGGACAAAATAAATCTAAATCTATCTGAGTAAAAAAAAAAGCCAAAAGGTACAGTGCAACTCGGTATTGGTAAAAAAAACTTTCATGGTTCAAAAGTGATAAAGAGGAACTCTACTAGATCAATATACAGGGTGGTTACTCTAGGAACATGATAAAATTCAATATTATTCCCAGTTTTCAAGGCAAACTATCAAAAAATTCAAGGGTACAAGCAGATGCTTCCTCTATTTCAACATTATGTATTACCGACTTTCACCACTCACTAACAAACACACACACATATATTAACAAAATAATGGGTGTGTGTGATTCCTATGAATCCAAAAATTCTAATTTATTTCAATGAAATGATATGGTGTATATATAAAATTCAATGTATTCAATTTAAGGTGTAGAGTTTACACTTGCCATTTCACATACTCAGGCTTCAAATAGCCATAAATGTTATGGAAGATATCATTCTATGAAAAATTGTCAATTGTATAAGAATTTCAAACTCAATTTACACAATCAACTTCATGATATCTTGCAATAATCTGTCTGTCAGATAGATTGTTCTGCAAAGGGCACTAACAAAGTAAACGTATTGAGAGAGAATGCTGTTATATTTTCGATGCATATTTCCTTTCTTTCCTTCCTAGATAAAAAAAGCTAAACTGTGAAAAACTTACCTCGGGGCATTCGTAAATGTATGAATTCATTTGGATTTACAAAAGTTTTTTACATAAAATTCACGCATAATTAGCCACAGTTGCTGCAGAAAACATATATTTCAGTATGTATAAATGTTCTGAACGTGTATATTTGTTACAGTGTAGTACCATCACAATCAAAGAGGGAGGAGGTGGACTATAAGATTATTGGAAATAGTATCAAGTCTGTCCTAATTATGATATTCAATAAAACTGAGGTTCAAGTATAGTATTCATTCATTTCGTTGAATCATCTTTACAGAAAGTACACATGAATGCTTTAGGAAGATAAAATTGATAATTTTTGTATCATGCTGTCCTTTCTTCTTGTGTGCAGGTCATATTTTTTTCCATTTGAATTTCCTATCCTATGAAGTCTCACATATTAAGTATCTTCATAGGTAAAATCTATGTTCAAAATTAAACAAATAAAAGTATTCTCTTTGATGTCAAACCTAATTTGCACATAATGTATGGAAATTTTACTGTTGGGATTTAAAAGGTTCTTCATTGTGATGAATACTTAAAACTGTGTTTCAAAACCAATCTTTTGAAGTATTCACAATAAAAAAAATAAGACAGTCACATATAGTATTTTATTACAAAAAGACAGGATATTACATACAGAGTGCAAAAAATAGAAAACAAAACATATAATTTTAAGGTTCTGTCAGTTCAGATGAACCAGTAAAATTATATGCTGATTTCTGTAGAACGGATTTTTTTAAAATATATTACATGTTATAACTTACAGAATTCCTCAACATGCATAATATATTTATTCTGATTCACTCAGAGTAACACAAACTTGATCACAAATTCAGTGTGATTCAAAAGCATGGAACCACCCATATAATTTCTTCAGATATCAGTGAACATGAATGGAACCATATGAAGTAACTGGAAGACAAATTGCTTCATCCCAGAGGTATGTTACAAACCTAATCAAATATGTCTTGAATTCAACTTAACTTCTTCAGATCGGAATAGGGGAAAAGTGACAGATCAAAGTCATGTGAAATTTTCTGGCAAAGAAAATGGTGAAATACAATTAACATTGTCTTTAATCATTTTCAATTTATTCAATATTAAAAACAAAGACTGCTTTCATCAATGTTTGTTCCTTGTTATGCAGTGTACAGTGGTGGAAAAAAAATTCTTCCTCATAAGACTTTAATGGTAGTAAATGATGCCGGAAGGGTAGGCAACACACATTGCACCTTTAGGTGATCGGGTGATTCTGAGTGTCTCAAAAGCAACTCGTCTTTCATGCAAAAGCCACCATGCACAGGAAATGTAGGAAAGTCACGTGACTTGTCAGGTGGAATGTTGTTCGTCAGAAAATCGCCTTTTCTCAAGCCAGGTCACAGAACCGACAAGAGCTACACATTATATCTCCGAAAATGTTTCGCCTAAAAACGTTGAATGAAACGCTAATACAATTCTTTTCTTAATTATATAGCCTACTATACTATATGTGCTGCAGTAGCTCAGTCGTTAGGGCGTTTTATTACCATGTGAGAGATCTGGGTCCCATCAACGATGGGGGAGAATCAGGATTTTGTCCACCTGTTCAAGCTGCTCTGGTGCCCAGCCAGCATCATATAAAGTGAGTACCTGGAGGAAACTCGGGGGGGGGGGGGGGGGGTAAGGTGGCCAGGGGCATGGTGCTGATCACATCATCCCCACCTTCAGCCTGATGAAGAAAGTTTGGGCCGTAACTCCACACCCCCTACATGCCTTCATGGCTTGGTACAAAGCACAAGGTAGCACTTTGCTTTTTAATTTACTATACATCCCGATTTTGTCGGAACAGAACATCCCAATCTCTATGTGGGCTTTCTTCCAAGTTCCATAGGGATGTGAATAGGCTCCAATTTTTCTTGACACAATTTATACATGTTATATTTCCTTTTAAGAACAACAGCCAATATCCTGTGTGTGTGTGTGGGGGGGGGGGGGTATAATCCAAACATGTGTGGTGATCCTTTTCCCACTACTCCATTCTCAGAAATAAATCTCAATTCCACACACTGAAAATGTAGCACTTTCTGCATCTTTGCATGCAAATATCCAGTAGCAATGTAATGTGTGGAAAGAGAAAAATTAACGATTTGTAACGGCACTCTGAAAATTTCTTAGTTTTTTCCCCCAATTTGAACTGACATTCATAATATTCATTAACAATCCAAATATTGACTAAAGAATAGGTTAGTCGTTCTGCTACATTCCATTCTTCATTAGTGTAGTGACCGTAACTGTCTCTCTTAGCCTTCCCGATGGTGAAGTGGTAGCGTCGTTACCTTATAATCAAGGAGTCCCAGGTTCAATACCCGGTGGAGGCACATAGTGGTTCGGATCGCACTTTAAACTGTAGATGCAGTTTCGATTAGCCTTACTGTGCATAAAGTGGATTTAAAATACCAAATGAAAATAAAAATAAAAATCACCATAACTCTCTACAAAGCCAGTGGATCCAGGTTTGAAACCTGTTTAGGCTTAGATGTAGCATTGCATTCGTATCATTACCCATCATATTCATTCTCGCGATTATCGCAAGAGGTAAAAATGTGACATAAAATAAGCCAAACAGATGCTTGGAATCAATCTGAATATTGGTTACGTTGGATACGTGATAGAATTGTCTTAAAAAGCACTCCCTGTGATGTAATAGGGTTTTTGATTAGAGACCATTTGTATAATACATATCGTTGTTGCGAACAATATGTAGTTTCATGTTCACCACTCTCTTCGGTTGTTTAGAAATCGTAAGGAAAAAGGATCTCTAAATTACCGCTTTCACATGTCAATGAAACTAACATAGTTCAGTGTAGGTCACAAAAGAGATTTACATATTGTTATGATATCTTTTAAACGTTACAAAATCAATTCCAATAGAATACGATACTATGCCTTACGTTACTGTAAATGTTCACCATTAGTCTGGCGAAAAAAAAGTAATGAAGATTTCCGTGTTTCGTTGAGCAAAGATAAAGCACCTGCTTGTAGCAAGCAAGCACCAACTGCTTCGATCAGTGACCTTCGCTGCCGGAGTGACTCACAGAAGACCTGCGCTCGTTCCAGTGTGCGTATTTTATTTCGTTCGATCTAATCCACAGTTATAACATTCTAATATTCTCGTAAAATATGTAGTAAACAAGTTGTATACGTTATGGTCTTCCAGAGTGTTGTTGCCTGCTATTTACACGCAGGAGATGGGGGTGTTGTAAACATTTCTGAACCAAAAGGTCGAGCACGAAGGAAAAGTTGTGTAAGCATTGGAGGTAATAACAAGGTAATAGAAGTTGAAGGAAATGCTGGAATAAATTATATCAGAAATTGAGTAAAAACAGTTTTCATCGCAAATAGAGCTATCAGTTCACTCTTCAGCGGAAAGTAGGGCAAATTGTCTCAAAATGTTGGACACGAACGCATTTGCAATAAATATAATAGGTTACTAGGACATCTTAGCATATAACGAGAATATGACACATCTTCAGCTCAAAAATTAATGTTGAAGTGAATGGTTGAGTTCAAATTTTCTCAACTGCTAATGAATAGCATGGCCGTATGTGATTTCAACTTATATATGCAAGACAGAACGTTTTTCGTCGATACGGTGCCAAGAAGGGAAAACAATCCATGAATTCGGGAAGGAAAAAGTTTACAATTTCGTAAACAAAGTCTGGAAGTTCTTGTTTAATGAAATGTAAAACACTAATATATACTGGGAAAAAACATAATTGTGTGCCTTATTTCTCCAATGAGGACTGTTTATGTAATTTCTGGAATGAAACTTGTTACATCGAACAAATTACCGACACTTATAATAGGATCGATAAAACTTCACAAAGTAAACATTTTTATACATATATCCAGACTTTTCCGAATCTAGAAAATCGGGAAGTAATTTCTGAGCTTGGATTGTAATTGTTTTTCCGAACATTCAGTAGCAACCATGCACACTCTTTGATTTAATCATACTTCTCCAAGGAACCACGTTATCTCAGACTCCAATCAGATTTTCTGTTTCTCAATCTAATTTAAAGTTACGTGATGCAAAAAATACGTATAAGACATTTGTGATTTGTTTCAAATTTCTTCCGGAGGCCAGACACAACTCTAAAATCTAGGACACATCTGGAAATAAGAATGCTTCTTATAACCTCTTTTTATTTTCTTATTTAGCGTCGTTCTTCTTTCACCTTTTGCTAATCGCGACAACGAGGATGAGTGATATGATTAAATTAATGAAGGAGCACTCACAAAGAACACCCATATGCACGATGGGATTCGAACCCAGGACATCAGATATCATAGCGCACTGTGCTAACCACTCCATCACGGATGGAATTCTTAGAGCCCTAATCGTTCCACAATCATTTTTCCTATCTTTAACTACACACGAAACATAAAGAACAAACTAAATAAACAGATGCCAGTTCACACTCTAACCGTAAAAAAACATACACATTTGAAAATGCAAAATAATATTTATTTTTAGGTAGTTGTGATGTATTATTGTAAAATAAAGAAAAATATTAGTGATAAAACGACGGAAGTAGAGGAACAAGGTTCCGAGTTCGAGTTCTGACCAAAATGGGTTCATTGTGTATGTTCATTCATGTCTTTAATGTAATCATAAATCGTCGTTATGAATAATTTAACTTCATGGGAAGAAAACTGAGGTAATTACTAATGAAAACAATAACAAAACAAATTTGATCTTAAAGCCCTGGCTTTGGGCTACAAATTCCATCACGGGGACTGGCACTTTACGTAGGTGTAGAAACGCTTCATACAATTTGATGATATCGCAATTACATAATTGATGTGCAGCCACTTAACTGAACCCCCCAAAATTACTATTTTATTACTAAATTAGCATATCACCCTATTCATAATATGAGCCTCTTAAATGCTCTTTGTGGATTGTTTCATTGGTTGGTTGTCTTAATTAATGTTGCATTAATCAAAATCAGATTAATCGCGGCAGGCAAAGTGGAGGGAAAATGACAATGAAGCAAAATGAGGGGGGCCCTTGGTTCCCGATTAATGAAACTTTGTCTACATGCAACTGAGTCGCTGCGTGAAATTGCTGAAAATGTAATTTATTAATTTCTTAATTTTGCTTATTTTATATTGCTTTTCTAGCACTTGCGTCAAAGGCAATGAGGATGATTAATGAAGGTATGAAATGGATGATAGGACATGATGATCCATGCCTTACACAAAATTCTAAGTTGGGACTAATGAATATCGATTCGTCACATCATTTGTCAAGTAGTTGTTTTTAATTCCAATATTTTTCAAGGACTTCTGGGTTGACAGCATGTGTGTTGCACGATGATGATTCGATGAAAACACCATTTCAGTGAACTTTCTTGACAATGACTCTAATATCAGTAAAGAGAACATTTCCTTACGAGTAGCTGTTGTTAAGAAACCAATTCGTGAAACTTCTTCTGGTGGTCTCACGGCACCCAGCTGTTGTTTGTTATGACTGGGCCTAGGGGTATGACTCACGCTACTGTCAATACTCAATCGATCCCGAGAATCCAGGTTCACCAGGCAAACCTAAGCGACAATTATGTTATTTGTGTTGAATAGACAACAGGTTTTAAGATGTTACAATAGTGTAGGTCTCGTGGCCCAAGAACTACTTTCTCTGACTGTACCAAGATGCCATTGATCAAAGAGCACATTGACTCTAGCTTACATTGTGGTGGACAGTGCAAGAAAAGTTACAGATCTCTTCAACTACAAAGACATTGAGAGGTGGTTGGCCAATTGTTCAGTGGTGAAACTCGTCCTGAAATTGATGCAAAGGGAAAGTGTGTGTGGTCACTATCAAGCAGCAACCATTGGTTTAGGTAATGCTTGTGAAAAAAGTTCTGTACAAATGCTCATATTGTTGATATTTAGAAGCACATCTGGGAAAAAGTCAAATAACGAAAATTAAATTCATCAATTTTAAGCTCACAATAAATGTTACAATATATTTTTTTTCTCAGTGCATCAGAAGCTGGCGAGAGAAAGATATTTTTATGAAATACATCAGTGGTTTCTAAATATCATTTTAACATGTTGTATTATGTAATCTGCTGAAATATAATCATGTGTACAGCTCAGCCCAATAAAATCCCTATCCACAATGGTCACAATTTACAGGTGAAAGTGTCTCCTATAACTGCTTCCTTCTCTGTTTTGTATCTTGGATAAGGTATAGACGTAAGAAATGGTTCATCTGTTAAAATTCAAACATCAGTATTATCTTTCAACTACTGGTGGCATGTTTGAAAGCATGGTTGAGATCCCTGTAGGATATAGATATATTCCTCCTGATGTGTAGACAATTAATTCTGATAATGCAGATGTCAAGATCCTAAAGCATGTGAGATGTGCACAGAGTCAAGAGTTTTCTATTTAGAAATCCATTTAGAAACACTGATAGTATGATTTCTAAACATTCAATACAGATCACTGTTTGCAATACTTCCTTAATGACTTCTGTTTGGTGTGTAGTCGCCTCACATGCATAATAAGTGTAAGTTTGCAGACAAAATATTTGATTCAAATTAAACAATTAACAGATTTTGTGTGTGTGTCCCCATATGTACTCTGAATATATCTTTATTGGAAAATATTGTCACAAATTCAGTTTCTCTTTGAGATGAAACACCCTCATATGTCTATTAAACTTACCTTTCCATCCAAAACATTTGTTACAAATTGAACAATTGAAAGGCTTCTCTTTAGCATGAATGCACATATGCAAATTAAGACGTCTTTCATTCCCAAAACCTTTGTTGCAAATTCAACATTTTAAATATTACTCTTGACTGTCAAGCTTTATGTGTACATTAAGTGTACACCTACAGACAAAACATCTTAGGAAATTCAACAATAGAAAAGCTTCTCCGTACCGTGAATGCTCATATACGTATTAACCCTCCGTCATCCGTGCCATCATAGTAGCACAAATGTCCTGCATGCAGCACTCAGTGCCACCTTGTCAAAACCAACCTTACTTAAATGAATTATTGATGCAAAGTGATGTTGGAATACCCTGGCGCTTACTGGAAATCAGGCGATATATATTTGAACGAAACAGTCAATTTTGGACATTTTCATTTGCTTAACTAAAACTATATAATCTAAGAACATTACAGAAAATATCACATAGAAGTACACGCTAAGACTCTTGAAGCAAAGGCACCAAAATATTATTCAAAGGTAATTATAATGTTCCATATAATGAAGGAACATAAAATTGAACTCACCATTTACAAAATTTTCAACATGTTTTTCAAAATGGTTTGAAATCACACAACTTTTATGGGCTTAGAAAGGAACTATTTGTTCTAAAATTCTTAGTCAAAATCTTCCTGAATCGCAGAAAAAGGAATGAAATGAGTAAAACACAACTCAAAGTTAATTACAAAATATTAATATTTTCAAATCTCCATATGTTCCTTCAACTCTTACGAGATCTACGTGAAAAGTGATATACAAACGCAAATAAAATGAACCGAATATTGTCACTTTTCAATATCGTTATTTTCACAACTCTGACATTTCGTATGGGTTCTGCGATGGTTTCTTCATACAATTAATTTGCATTCCAAACAGTGTACCTTCGTTTTATTCTTCTTATATCCGCAAAATTCATGGCTGGAGTGCTATCATTTAAGATAGGAAACATTCCCGCGCGAGGTACTGAGTGTTGCATAAGGACGACCGGTCACTTCAGAGGCATGTAAACAATTGAAAGAACACTAGAAAAAAGGTGCGAATATCTCTGTTTACATGGAAGTAGTGTAGATAAGTTACCTAGTGCTTTCCACACCATTGTTTCATTGGTAAGGAAAATAATTCAAAATTTCAGAGTGGGTTAAGAAGGGTTAAGTTGGCCCATAGAAGCAAATCTCTTGTTGTAAAATAAACAATTAAAAGGCTTCTCTTTTGAGTGAATATTCATATATACACTAAGATGTATTTTACAGGCAAAATATTTATTGAAAATTGAACAATTGAAAGGCTTCTCTCCAGTGTGAATCTTCACCTGGACATTGAGATGAACTTTACGAGCAAAATTTTTGTTGCAAATTGAACAATTGAAAGGCTTCTCACATGTGAATGAAGATTAACTTTATGGGCAAAATCATTGTTGCAAATTGAACAATTGGAATGCTTCTTTTTAGTGTGAACAGTCATATGTACAATAAGTTCTCCTTTACGGGCAAAATTTTTATTACAAATTGAACAATTGCAAGGCTTATCTCCAGTGTGACGTATAACATGCTCATTAAGATGAACTTTACGGGCAAAACCTTTGTTTCAAATTGAACCATAGAAAGGTTTCTCTCCAGTGTGACACCTCACATGCTTATTAAGATCTTCTTTACAGGCAAAATATTTATTGCAAATTGAGCAATTGAAAGGCTTCTCTCCAGTGTGAACCCTCACATGCCTAATAAGATGAGCTTTACAGGCAAAATCTTTGTTGCAAATTGAGCAATTGAAAGGCTTCTCTCCAGTGTGAACCCTCACATGCCTACTAAGATGAACTTTAAAGGCAAAATCTTTGTTGCAAATTGAACAATTGAAAGGCTTCTCTCCAGTGTGAACCCTCACATGCCTACTAAGATGAACTTTACAAGCAAAATCTTTGTTGCAAATTGAACAATTGAAAGGCTTCTGTTTTGAGTGAACATTCATATGAAAACTAAGATTTCCTTTACGGGCAAAATACTTATTGCAAGTTGAACAATTGAAAGGCTTCTCTTTAGTGTGAACTCTCACATGGTCCTTAAGAACCCCTTTACGGACAAAATATTTATTGCAAATTGAACAATTGAAAGGCTTCTCTCCAGTGTGAACCCTCACATGCCTACTAAGATGAACTTTACGAGCAAAATTTTTGTTGCAAATTGAACAGCTGAAAGGCTTCTCTCCAGTGTGACCCATCAGATGCTTATTAAGATCTCCTTTACGGGCAAAATATTTATTGCAAATTGAACAATTGAAAGGCTTCTTTCCAGTGTGAACCGACAAATGCTCATTGAGTTGAACTTTACGAGCAAAATTTTTGTTGCAAATTGAACAACTGAAAGGCTTCTCTCCAGTGTGACCCATCAGATGCCTATTAAGATCTCCTTTAAAGGCAAAATTTTTGTTGCAAATTGAACAGCTGAAAGACTTCTCTCCAGTGTGACCCTTCAGATGCCTATTAAGATCTCCTTTACGGGCAAAATATTTATTGCAAATTGAACAATTGAAAGGTTTCTCTCCAGTGTGAACCCACAAATGCTCATTGAGTTGAACTTTACGAGCAAAATTTTTGTTGCAAATTGAACAATTGAAAGGCTTCTCTCCAGTGTGAACCCTCTCATGCTTATTAAGATCTCCTTTACGGGCAAAATATTTATTGCAAATTGAACAATTGAAAGGCTTCTCTCCTGTGTGACCCCTCACATGCTCATTAAGATGAACTTTAAGGGCAAAATCCTTGTTGCAAATTGAACAACTAAAATGTCTCTCTTGTGAAGGAACACTCATAAATGTATTACGCTCAGCTTGATGGACAAACGTTTTCTTGGAAACTGAACAATTAAAAAGCATCTCTGGTTGATGGGTTATCAATACTCCTTTGTCAGAGAAGGTGTTGTTGGAGATGGGGGCTATACATTGATTTCTCCTGTTAATAGGCTTGGAACCAACATGTGCCTTGCTTGCAAGGGTTTTTGGTGCAGGTTCAGTCTCAAATTTTTCTTCTCTACTGATACATTCAGTAATTTCTTTTGGCTGCTCTTGTTCTCTTAGGTTTCCTGCAGACACTGGCAAATGTGGAAATGGCCTTGGAACATCTTGTACCTGTTCATGCACATACTTCTTGATCAGGTAGCTGAAAAAAAAATGACACAAATATAGTTTCACTTTTTGAGTAAATAATGAGAATCACTGTGTGCAAATCAATGAGAGAAAAAAGGAGGGTAGAATAGATTGTTGATGGGGACATACTCATGAAAAGGTAAATACATGTATATTATTATGTAGAATGTTCAGGAAAAATGCAGGCTCGACCAGGACTCGAACCCAGGTCTCTGGCATTCCATGCCATTGCTCTACCATTGACCTACCAAGCTGGCCTGACTTTGCCTGATTTTTCACTTTTGCTGTTCTGTCTTTGTGAAATCCTGTCGAGGCTGCATTTTTCACTTAAAGTTCTACGTAGTACATCTTCTATGTGTGCCTAATTTAATGTATATTATTCCTTCAATAATTAATACATAATATTTTTTTACCGCTTAGTCAAAAAATATTCATTTTTTCATTAGGTTGGCCATAAAGGTTGGTTCATATCAATGGTATGACAATATGTTGTCATTGCCTCGCACAGTTACATTCATTCAATCTTCCTTTTCTTCTTCTTTCTGTTGCAGGGTAAACCAGAGTTACTACAACCATATCTACTTGTGACCAGATATATGTCCATTTGACTTAGGGCTGAACTACACAGTGTCAAAGCTCAATGTCAACCTCCATCCTCACATGCCCTCAGCCCTCTGAACTCCATCTGGGTCTCATCCCTCTCTTAGTGCTCAAGGTAGACCCCTGGTCTAACATGAACTCACACTTGTAAGTCTCTTGCAGGCTGGAGACCAATCTCTGGAAGCTGAACATTTGCAAGAGTAATTCATTCACAGTAGTCGGAATTGGGGGATGCCTCAAATAATTTAGAAAATTATTTAGGTGTTGTATTCATGGCGACCTTCCATCATGAGAAAATTGGGAAGCTATGAACGAGTACTATAACACAGCCATGGAGACCTACAACAACAACTGGGGGTTTGTTCTGCTGACCACACAACATATCATAGCTGGTTGGATGATCGCCCACCTCTGCTGAGGCATGTGGGAGTGAGCCAGGCAGTCATTAGGTAGGCCCTGAACTTTATGGGCTGTTGCACCACAAGTTGAGAAAAAAAAACAACTGCATTCAATGCAATTTTTTTTGTATAAAATGTCCAAAATTCAATCATTTTTGAAGATATTATCAATGTACATTAATATTTCGATTTGATGTCTGTTGCCATTGAGAGTCTCATGTTAATAATAACAGAACCTATTATCTAGTAAGCACAAGTGCTAAGCGATTATTTTGAATATCCATATGGTTGGTTTATTTCTTATGCAGAGGTAGTAAAGTGGCCATTATCACATAGAACAACGTATTTTTGGTAAATGTAGATGTAGCTGTAACAAAGCTACATTTTTGGAAGATTAGCTGTAGCTGCAGAAAAGCTACTTTTAAAGTGTAGCCTTCTGATTACTGCTAATATATTTGCTCAATACTGGTGCAGTACCAAAGCAAAAAATTGTGACAGGATAAAATTAAATGCTGTCTAATTTAACTTTTATATTAATGAGATACAAATAAATTAAGTATACAATAAAATCATAAAAATGAAAAGTGTGCTGTATTTGATGAAAGGATGAACCTAGATTTATAGCCCAATGTAGGTGCGAGACCATGGAGCTTTCGGTCTGACAGTCAAAATTGGACAGACTTATTACTGGACTTGAATGCTAAAACTAAAAAGCCTCGGAATCTTGGTACCTTTTGGTGCGGGGATACTCATCTTTGGGCTAGGAAAAAGTAATGGAGTCGCTTGGTGGGGTTTATTGCCTCAGTATTCTGTAAATATTGTTCTTAATATGCTGAACAGTAACATACGGTACATTGCTCAGGAAAAGCAGAGAAAGAAATAATTACAAATATAAACTGCAAAATTTTTATCATCAAACAGCAATTTGATGTTAATAAGTCTTTATTGCTTAAGTCAAGAAACAAAAGATTCAGAAATAAAAATTATGTTTAGTATGCTTCAAACAGGCAAGTACGGATCACCATCAGAATATGCATCTGTAATCAAGTGTTCCACACCTCTCAGAGCAAACTCCACTGCAACAAGTGTTCATATTTGGTTCATGCCCTCAATCAAATAACTAGTGTATCTATGAAATCACACTCCTAGGATGGCAGGCTGTCAGTCAGTGATTGAAAACACGCTGAATTTTTGAACACTCTATTGGAATGTCAAAAACACAACTCCTTCCCCCTCCCCCATTCCAATAGCTCTTTCCTTCTTTGAAAGGGAAACTTGCGACATTTGTCTGCATACAAGAACATATTGCATTACCTTTGCAAAATTCATGTTTAGGCTACAGAATTGAAGAATACAAGAAAATGCATTAAAGAAAATAGTATGCATCTAATCCTCCCTCCACAATATAGGCAGAATGAAATTACTATTCATTAATATTAATGATTTGCTTCATAGCTCATGTAGGGATAAGAACATTTATCTATGAACAATATCTGAGTAAAAGTAAATTCCGAAAGGTACAGTGCAGAAAAATCTGCCAGTATTAAAAGAGAAAGTGGAACTCCATAGATTGATATAGTATAGTTACAAAAGAAAACAAGTATTTCAATATTTATAAATATTCTGAATGAGTATAATTGTTAATGTGCTGTACTATTAAGATAAATGGAAGCAGGGCAGTAAGGTTGTTGGAAGCAGACTCAACTTTGTCCTAATTATGATATTCAATAAATCAGAGGTTCAAGAGCAATGAATACTACAGGAAGATAAATTTGATCATTTTGGTATCATACTGTCCTTTTTTCTTGTAATAGGTCACACTTTTTTCTCTTGAAGTGTCCTTTGTTATGAATTCTCAAATCCATATTAAGTTTTTTCATAAGTAAAATCTATGTTTCAAGTTAAACAATTAAGAAGCTTCTCATTGATGTGAAATCTCCTCACAAAAAATTTGCAATATTGTTATATTAGGCTCAAGTTTGGAATATTGTTATATTTGGAAGTAGATGAAACACACAGTGGCATATGTTGGTGAAAAACAAGAAAATCCAGCAAACACAGATACCATGTGTTGTTGCATTTGAAGGCTGTACCAATCACCTAATGTAAATACTGTATAACAATATTCCACACTTTTTGTAAGGTGTGTATATGGAACTTTTAATGTGGGCATTTGAAAGGGTTTTCACTGTGATGAATACTTAGGTATGCATTTCAACACCAATCTTCCAAAGTATTCATAATAAAATAAATAATACAGATATATATGGTGTTTTATAATAGAAAGCCAGTTATTACATACGGAGTGCAAAAAAAAAAAAAAAGAAAGAAAAAAAAGCATACTTTGAAGGTTCTGCCAGTTCGCATTAACCAGCAAAATTAAATGCTGATTTCTCAAGAATTGAAATGTTCGAAATGTATTTTATTTCGTTACTTACATAATTCTTCAACATGTATAAACCAATATATTCTAATACACAAGACGTACCTCTACAACAAACCCAAATTTAAATACAAAATACATGGTGGGTCAAAAGTGTGGAACCACCCATATAATTTCTGCAGACATCAATGAACATATGCAGTATGTAAGAGACCAATTGCTTCATCCCTGATGCATGTTACACACCCAATGCAACATCTTGAACTTTTCACATGGAAATAGGAGCAAGTGACACTTTAACCTGCCTTTACTCATGGGTGAGTGCTGCGCTTACTTTTGGTTTGAAATGCTTGTAATTTGAGCTTCATGGAAGTGTGAAAGCCAAACTCTCATCAACCTTCCTTTCCGAGTATCCCCATGCAATAAAATACCACAACGTAAAATATGAGTCATCGCTAATGCTTTCTGAGCCATCTCTGTTTTTCATGTGTGTCAGAGCCGAGAAAAGAAAGGAGCACGAAGCTCACTCGCGACTAACTGTATTTTCATGTGGCAAATGAGTTACAATTGATTTTATTTTATTTTTAACCTTTTGACGCCCAAGCCCTTTTTCAATAGTAAGCCTCGGTTGCCCAAGCCGATTTTGAGCAAAATGCAGAGTTTCAATTAAATGAGTGTAGTTCGGAAGCTAATTGCCCTAGAGAGATGAGTGATATACCGTTATACGCGGAATGAACCAGAGATTCAGACTATATGAAATTTTTGCAAATTCGGCGTATATGTGGCGGGGGGGAGGGGGCTAACTCTCAAAACGACCTTGACACAGCATCTCGATCGAGACGCTTGGGCAATTGAGGGTTACTTTTGGGTATCTCGATCGAGACGCTTGGGCACCTAAAGGTTAAATAAAGTAAGTGAAGCATAAAAAAGGGTATTATTCATAAACAAAATATACATATATTGCATAAACTTCCTGATCTGACTCAAATTTAGCAACCAAAATCATTACAAATACGAAACTACTTGGGTTGAGTGCCACGCTCAGCCGCGAATAACAGCATGGCAGATCTGATCACAAGTAGTGCAAGGTTAAAATCAAGTGAAATCTTCTGCCAAATAGAATAGTGAAATTCATTTTACAATCAGTTTCAAGTTATTCAATGTTAATAAAAAAGACTGCCATTATTACTTGCATGCCATTCACAAATGTTAGTTCCTTGTTATGTAGTGAAACTAGTTGTCATTGATCAATGTAGAGAACATTAGCTTACATTGTGGTGGTCAGAGTGCAAGGATAGTTACGGTAAGGATGTCGAATCGACCCTTCTGAATAGAAATATGTATCATACATCGTTGGAAAAGGTAGGAATCAAGGATTCCAGAAATGTATGATTTAAGGTGAGGAAACAATTGGAAATGTAAAAATTTCATAAAAATTGCCCTCCAATTCTGGGCTCTGCCCCTGGGGTAATTGACCTACCGCCACCTACCACTACCGCGACCCTGCCTCTGCTATGCTCCGGCTGCCTGCATTTTTTTAAAGAGACCCTTTAAAGGCATGTTAGAACTGCCCAACACTATTTTTCAACAAATGTAAATAAAAAATACGAATGAAAACATGATTTTAAAAAAGTTCAATCCTAGTGGAAATTCATATATATATATATATATCCATGTTGAAAACCAAAGTTCTACCTGGCAATACTGTGTGTTTAAAACGGATTAGGTAAACAGCTATGGTGAGTAATGTAGAAGTAATTTTTTTATTATTTTGTAGAAGTGTAACTTAAAATTGAGAAATGAACAGTCGCAATTCAAAGTGTGAAATATATACCGTATTCTCGCGTCTATTAGTCGCACCCGTGTATAAGCCGCACCCCCTTTTTTGGCCTTAGATTTCAGGAAAATAAAATTTCTCGTGTATAAGCCGCACCTCGTGTATAAGCCGCACGATTGACTTGTTTCTTTTGTTGTTTTTTTTGCGTAGGTAGCCAATTTCAAGTAAGTATTTTAAAAGTATTTTAACCTTTATTTTAGCACAATGATCTATGTACATATTAATATCGTATGATTCAGTTTGAGTCCTCAAAGCCCTTATTCACTGTCGTTGCTGCTACTCGTTGAAATATTTTCTGCACAAGAGGTATTGTCATCTTCATCACTAACATCATCATCCCACAACATTTCATCCTGGGTACCATCTAGGGCATTGGATATGCCGCACTTCAGAAAACCCTTCACAATTGTCTCCGACTTTACATTTTCCCATGCTACCAGAATCCATTGACACACTTGCTTGACAGTCGGACGTTTGATCTTTCCTGCTGCTGTAAGCTCGTGGTTTCCTGCACTAATCCAGTCATTATACAGACGCTGGAACGCAGCTTTAAACGAGCGAATTACACAAACGTCTAGGGGCTTCAGTACAGACGTTAGACCCCCAGGAATCACAGCTACATCAGTTTTCAACTTTTGGAATTTTGTCTGTAGTCTGTCTGTTAGGTGACCACGAAAGCTGTCCCACACCAGCAAACTCTTTTGCTTCAGCAATGCACCAGACCTTCTATTCCACACTTTGTCTATCCAGTCCAATACCAGTTCTTCTTCCATCCATCCTTTCTGCTGGGCACGTATGATAATACCCGGCGGAAATGCCTCCTTTCGCACATTCTTACGCTTCAGCACAACATACGGTGGCAGTTTCCTTCCATCCGCAAGAACACCCAACATTACGGTGCATCGTTGTTTCTCTCCACCCGTGGTCTTGATCGATACGGTGTGCGAGCCTCATGGTGCGACTGTGCTGGACATAGGCATGTCCCAGTAAATAGGTGTTTCGTCAGTGTTGCCGATCTGAGACAAGCTATAATCATTGGACTTTCGCATTTGTGAAATTTAACAATTTTCTGATCAAAGTCTGCAGGGAAATTTTGCGCAATTGTTGTCCTACGGCGAAGCGATAAACTTTTCCTACGCACAAAACGTGAACACCATCCCGCACTAGCTCGGAAAGCTTGTCTAACTTTGAAGCTACTTCACGAGTTTGAAAACGTATCATGTCTACGGTTACAGCATAGCCAGCACTTCTTCTCTCATTTACAAAGGCCAATACTTTTTTTCTACCTGTGGAAATTTGGCTCCTTTTCCACGAAATGTCTTTCTCTTTACACTTGTTGCAGCAAGTTGTTCCTTCTTTCTGATTTCTCCATCGACGAATGTTAGACTCGTCCACATCGTAATATCGCGCTGCAGATCTGTTGCCGTTTCCTTCAGCATATCGTATCGCTTGAAGTTTAAAATGAGCATCGTAGCTGATTCATCTGCCAGACATCCTCCCTTTGATAGTACCAATCTTGACCTCAGGCCCACAACCTTCTTTAACAACTTCACTTTACTGAATGGTTTCCAGATCAATACGACAGTAAGGATGATTCGTGTTCAAAGATAAGATATTATCATATTATTGCAAAAAATATTTAAAGATAACATATATTGTTGCAAAGCCTGCTACAGATGCATTGTTGTTGGATTTGCTGTTAATGAATCCGTTATGTGATAAAGATAACAAATCAACGTACGTATTTTAGTATCCTAGCAGTAGCTGCACTTTCTTTCATTCGCGTGTATAAGCCGCACATGCTTTCTTATCATTCGCGTGTATAAGCCGCACCCCATTTTTTGGTCCACTTTTCGGGGGAAAAAAGTGCGGCTTATAGACGCGAGAATACGGTACTATTAGTGAACATTTTTTTCACCTTCAAACGGTAAAACACAAAGGTCGATTGTGCAGTCTAGCCATAGTTACAGACCTCAACTGCAGACACCCTGAGAGATGGGTGGCCAATTGTTCATAGCGCAGTCAGGCCCCTTGCACCGACGGCAAAAAGCCGAACAAGGTAAATTTCAGAATTCATTTGCCTGTGCAAAAATGAAGTCGCCATCGATGCTAAACCTTAAATTTCTCATTAAAAATTTAGTTTATGTCTCTATTAACCAATAATGATCAATTGGATGTGATTTTATATATTATTCCTCGCCTTTCGCTTCTTAAACATGTATAAGAAAAATTGTATTTTGTAGTCACTGTTTATTTATACATGACATCACGTAACATCGTTCCATCATGGACGTCACATACGAATGTGATGTCGATTGATAAATTTACGAACTTGAAATAAAAAGCTTCAAGAATTACTCGAACTAAGATGTACAACTAAAATATGCTGTGCATCATTCTAATCCAAGAAGGGGAATCCAGAGCTGATCTTTATAAAGGAAATCTTGAAAGGTTAGTTAGTTATGAATTACGCTCACTCTTACGTGGGACCTGTGTATTTACAGTGTAAAAATGATTTTGTTTATAGGAAAAAGTTGTCAAAGAAAATAATTTGGTTTTAGTATTGTTTCATTTAAGTAGAATGACATATGGGATCATATCATATGTTGATTAATATATGTGAACGCAGGTAATGGTGCAGATTGTGTAATGTAATGATATTTACAAGTTTCACAGGAGATGGAAGGCATCGTGAATACTGGAAATCACCATTGAAATAATTTTTAAAGTTCAGAAAAACAATTTGTCTGTGTTAAAGATGCAGAAAATTGTAATGTGTGAGTACTAATGATGTATTGAAACGTATGTTGTGCGATTTCTTGTGCTGCTAATAGCTGCTTTCGATTCTTTGTTTTCACATTGAAAACATTATAAACTTTAACAGATCATGGAATGTTTGTAAATACTTAGGCGATGAAACCTACCAATATTTAGATGATGAAACCTATCACGTACGGATTGTTACAACATAATCACATAGGAGCATAATTATAATGCTAAAATCCCTCAAACCTACACCTAACATAAACATATGCATTAGTGTGATGGAAATACAGTTATCTACATAAAAGAATAAAGAGTATGTGGAGTGCAAGAATCAAGTTCGTGCATGATGCATTCCCAGATGTAGAACCAAGTAAGTACATTGCATTGTGGATTGTGAATGTCGTCAATGCTGCCTTCACTTTGCTCACTTGCTTCACCAACATTTGCCCCAGTGGGATGCTAGCATATACTGTTTTCTTCTAAATTCTGAAAAGAGATAGTGATATGATCTAAATCATTCAATCTTACAATTTTGGAGGTTATTTTCATGCTTTTCATGTATGGAAAAATTTGTAGGAAATTTAAATGGGACACTGCAAGTTACTTTAAGATTATTTAAAATATGATTTTAAACTTTTACTGTTCTGTTTAAAGTCTTATTTTTATAAAGAAGTCTGGAGGACTTCAATTCATTGTCATAAGTTATGTTAAGAAAAGTATATTAATTGCCAATGTTTCAATAAATACATGTACTTGTATAACAATGTGTTTGTTTATTATCCCTTTCATTTGTTATTAGCAATAATATATAATGTTTTACTTTTCTACAGAATCATTAATAACTCGTAAAGTGTAGTGCATTTACTGTGAAATTGTTATTTTCTTCGGGAATGTTTCTGAGAATTCAACAAGAAATAGAACACGTCACCATAGTGAGTTGTAAATGGTTCATTTGATGGACTTTCATTAACAGCATTGAATATAGTGGAAATTAATTGATCTAGGATTGTTAAGACTTATTTCAGTCTCTTATTCTACATTCCATGTATATTTAATGTTAACAATATAATTTACATTCGGAATAGCAAGTAAGATGTTTGAAACAAATGGATGAATGAATGAGATAAAATTTTAGGGCGCATTGGAATGAATGACCATTTTGTACCCTTCAAAGTATAGGAGGAAGAATCCTCTTTATCTCAAATACTTGCCTTAAAGTTAAAAAAGGGATGTAAAGAGTCCCTTGAGAAAGTTTACAAATGCAAGCTTGTAAAGGGACCATCAGGGGATTTGCGCAGCATGTTAGAAAGTTAAGAAGACATTAAAACTTCTACATACAGAGTGGCATATGTCACCTCTTCGTTTAATTGTCATCAGCTTGAAATTTGGGCATTTCTTGTTTGTCAGTTAACTCTTTCAACTCTAAAATTCATTCATGCAATATTTATGATGAATATATGAATTGCATCATGTTCAATGCTGTTTTAAATATATGCATGTATAAAATACATGTATGTGCAGGATAAGTAATAGGATCTTTCAGTGGTGTATCTATAATTAATTTCATTCAGTATTAGAGTGGTTCCAGTAAGTAACTTTGAACAAAACTCCCTTGTGACATATTCCTACTCCCATTCTAGATTACACATTAGGGATGTTTGACAAATACTACATGAATAAGCATGCAGTGATTAGTTAATAATACGAGGCGCATCCAGAAAGTAAGTTTCCCTATTTTTTTTTAAAAAAAAAACAACACAGTTTCAGGAAACCATTTATTGGCAACAGGTACAGCAAAGGTTCAGCTATTTTACAACATAGCAACCACCAGAATTGAGACACTTGTCGTATCGTGGTATCAACTTTTGGATCCCACTGTCGTAGAACTCTGCCGCCTGTGAATGGAACCAGCGTGACAGACGTCTTCAGCTCTTCGTTGTTGCCAAAACGCTCACCGGAGGACAGGAATTTCTTGAGGAGCAAGAAAACGTGAAAATCGCTGGGAGCCAGATCAGGACTGTAAGGTGGATGATCAAAAAACTCCCAGCCAAATTCCGTCAAAACAGCTGCTGTGCGCCGAGCCGTATGTGGACGAGCATTGTCATGGAGGAGCACAACACCTGCAGTAAGCATGCCACGCCTCTTGTTTTGAATGGCACGTCGCAATTTCCTTAGTGTTTCACAGTAATGGTCAGCGTTCACCATTTCACCTCTGGGGAGGAAGTCAATGAGCAAAATGCCCTTCCTGTCCCAAAACACGGTGCACATCACTTTCTGTACCGACAGCGTCTGTTTGAATTTCTTCTTGACCGGAGATCCACTATGCCGCCAATGCATTGACTGCTGCTTGGTTTCCAGGGTGAAGTGCGAAATCCACGTCTCATTGCCCGTGACGATCCTGTCGAGGAAATCATCGCCGTCATCATGGTACCATTGCAGGAATGTCAGTGCTGCTCCTGAACGTTTCATTTTGTGTTCGGGTGTCAGGTTTTTCGGCACCCACCTGGCACACAATTTTTTGAACAGCAGGCGCTGCGTGACAATCTCATGCAACACGGATCGTGATATCTGCGGAAAAAGGCTACTCAACTCCATAATCGTGAAGCAACGGTTCTCTACGATGCGCTGCTGCACCAGCTCAACCAGATCATCAGTGATGAGGGACGGACGCCCACTGCACTCTTCATCATGGACACTTTGACGACCTTCCGAAAACTGCCGACACCAGCGACGCACCATCTGCTTACTCATAATGTTCGGCCCATAGACCTCACAGAGCTGACGATGAATGTCAATTGGCGCAATGCTTTGTGCATTCAGGAACTTTATCACCGACAGAACCTCGCATGTGGCGGGAGAAGGAATACGAGCTTCCACTTCGGACCACTGCTGCCTCGCTACTGGCGCCGGGTGGGATCTGTCCGCCTGGCATATGATTGATACGTCTTAGCTCTGCTGCGCATGCGCAATTTACATGGCTCATTATGTTTACTTTCACAGGAAAAAAATAGGGAAACTTACTTTCTGGATGCACCTCGTATATCTTACAAACATCCATACGTTTTTAGAAATGGGTTGAAATTACTCCCATGGAAACAAGAAAATTGAAATTTTATACAACTTTGTTTTGGTTGGTTGGTTTGGTGTTTTAAGTCCACGTTATGCACAGTTAGGCTATCGGGACTGGACCTACAGTTTAAAGTGGGATCCGAACCACTATGTGCCTCCACCGGGTATCGAGCCCAGGACCCCTTGATTACAAGGCAACAACGCTACCACTGCGCCATCGGGGAGGACCTACAACTTCGAGATGAGGTGGTTGCTAGGAGGTTAGCTTGTGTAAGGCGTGACTTTTTCTTACTCTATTTTCCCATAACTATTCATTATCATCATCATAGTAGTTTTTACAGAGAAATAGAATGATAGAATTAAAAACAATTACAATTTAATTCCAGAAATTATTCTGTTTGATAACTTCCCCAATGAGCTGTGTCACTCATAGCTATTATTTTATTTTATTCTCTCATGGCAGATGGAACTGAACTAGTTTCTATGTTGTATTTTCCAAAATATTATTTCATCTACAGAACACTGAATGTAAGTTATGATAGAAATTAACTGTAGTGTAAAATATTCCAAAATATTTACTTTTATGTACAGCATAACATAACCCATGGTTCTACAGAATCGTTTCTCAACCTATAGGGAGCGATACACTCCTGGGTTCTGAGGGGACATTTGGTGGGTTGGGAAGTTGGCCTCGAAACTTTGTTTACTGGGTCTTAAAAACCTATTACATTAAATTACTTAGATATTGTTTTAACAATTTAAATTCAGGCTGTGTTGTTGTAAAAGAGGACTTCGATGTTAGCAAATACATGATTATAAACTGGGTGCACAACAGTACAAAGTAATTCCGCGGGTGCCCATCTTATGGATCCCATGAAGTGTAATATCATCCCTCAAGGTGGGTCCCCGACTGAAGAAGGTTGAGATCCACTGCTCTACAGCACTGGAAGGGCCTTGGCCTATCTCCTGACTGCCTGTCAGCTTCCCACAACCCTACCTAGAGGTGTGGAGATCTTCAACCAGTAATGGGATGACGTGGGGTCAGCACATCGAACCCTTAGCTGTTATAGGAGATTTCCCAGACTAGGTTACGATACTCAATTGTAGGTTGCCACCAGTCCTATACACAGGCTGAAAACCCAGAGACTGAACCCAGGTGGACTCAAGCCCATAAGAAAAAAACTGTGTGATGAAAGTCCTGTTAATATATTACATCACATTTTAAGTTTGGAAAACAAGTACTGGCTATATGTACATATCTTTTATTCCAGTATATTTCATACCTACAAGCCCCCAGCTGATTTGTAATGGTTGCGTTAGATGAATAGCGCTAATGTTTAATCAGTAGTTTTTAATAATACGTTTTATGTTTTATTCTTATTTCCTGAGACAAAACCTTCCAATCCTGTCTTTTGTTTCCCTGGCATTTCCAGCATCAAATGGGTACTTCACTGATATCAATTGCTGAGAAAGTGAATGCATTTGTCTTTTGTTTTATGAGTCCATAGAGAGATGAATGGACTTTTCTACGTTGGTAAATCACAAGTGTCTATATCTTGCGATTGAATATGGTATACAAGGGAGAAAATTACAGCCGACCCCTCTATAATACTAGACATTCAGTGATGGCACCAGAAACAGTTGCTGATATTAAGTGTGCTGTATCCTGCAGATTGCCAACCACGTGGCAGCAATTGTTATGAAGAGAAAGAGACAATTTGGGAAATGTTGCAAGATGGCTCGAACAACCTTTAGAACACTTTGAGTAGCACAATGATCCGCTCACCCCACCCTTCCATTCCTGCTTTTATTTTCTGCTAATATTTCAGACATATCTCGCAAGGTCGTATTATTTATTTTATTTAAGTACATAAAAATATTCTACAAGGATAAATACCATTGTTCAGTTCATTCAGGCATCCTGGGTTCGAATCCCGGTTAGAGCTTTCTTTGTGCCATCAATTTATCATACCATCGTCGCAATTAGCCTAAAAGTGAAAAAATACGATGCTAAATAACAAACGACGACGAGGGAGGGGGTAAAATGCATTGATCTATGAACAAAGTAATTGCTGTAGAGTTTACACAAAATACAATCGCAATTTGCCCAAAATGTCACAAAAGCAACGCATAATAGGGAGAATATGGAATAAAAATACTTATTACCACAGATAATACACGCACCATTTTTCATGCACAACGGAATGATTTACACGCAGGAATTTCAGGAATTTGTAATTATTTTCCTATGTTGTGTTTCTGGGCTATTAATTCTGTATATCTCGTAACTTAGATGTAGAAATCATTCAAACGTCAAATAAAAGCAGGAATGGAAGGTTGGGGTGAGCGGATCATTGCGCTGAGACGCATTCAACTGCCACTGCCAAGAGTAAGACGTGATTGGTGGAGAGGTTGCTATGACAATGATTTAAGTTTCGAAGGCACCGTAGGGTGGCTCCACATGTTCTTTTTGGTATACACACAGATTACAAAGAAGAGATAGGAAGTAAACAATCTTGTTAATCTGTGGCGCAGTGGTGAAACTCGTTTAGAAATTGAAGCAAAGGGAAAGTGTGTGTGGTTACTACAATGCAGCAACCATGGTAGAGTAATGCATTGGACCACTTTTGCTCACTCTAATTCGATCGAATCTCCCACGCTCGAGCGTGATTCGCTTGAATATATTGAACATGAAATATCATTTCAATGTGACAATAATCCTACAAATATATGTGTAAAATTCGTGTTGGTAGTTTCAGCCCATGATCATCTATTCATTTTCATATATTGCTATGTATTGGTAAGATAGACTAAATTACACTTCAACTTGACTATGTTCACTTTAGTTTCAATTTCACTGCATCTTTCACTTCACGAAGCCTATTTGAAGACCCACCACTACAGACAAATTATGGTTGTATGTGAACTACTGGGCTTCAAGCGTATACTCATGGTTTACTTGCCCAAGCGTTATTCGCTTGAGCGAAGAAACAGTCGATTCCGTAAGCCATCTAGCGTCATCTGTCCGAACTATGAGACAATCGAGTAAAAAAGCCTTGATGCAGCACACTAAACCATGGTTTTGGAAGTGCTTGTGAAGAAAACTAGTAATGATCACTTGACACTTGGCACAATAAGGTGACCCCAGATAAATCTCCATGTGTCCATCACAACGCAAATGGCATCGTCATAAACTGCCAATGATACATGCGTATGAGTAAGGATGATCCAGAACACAGCCAACTTCTTTTGGATGGGGAGGACAATCCCTACAACACATGAAACTGGATCAACATGAATCAACATTGGACTAAATTAGAAATGATTCAAGGCGTACCGAAAGTCACAGTGTGGTGCGGAATATGGCATACGCAGTGGTCAAGAGCTTGACAATGGTAACTTGCTGATTCCAGATATCTCCTCATACTGAACATGCCAACAAAGTTAAAGCTTGTGCGAGATTTAGCACCATTGTGCTGAGGTTGGCATTGCTGGTAAACAGTGTTCACGTGCCAGTGACACAAATTGCCCACAAGCAGAGGAAGCTCCTCATTCCACTGATGTCAGAAAAGAGGAAAATGCTAGAGTGCATTCTTTAGCAAGGCAATCTTGGCATTGGTGGCATTTAAACAAATAATGTAGTTCAAGACCACACATGAAACACCAATAAGGAAATGATCAGATCAGGGATAGCAACCCCTTCCCCTCCTCATTTCAAGAACTGTACATATATAGTCAAAATTCTTACCCAAAGAATAGCAGATGACTTTCTGTCTGTTGGAACTGCAGCATCTGGGTGTGAACGGAGGTTTGAGCCAAAAAGACTTGAATGTCAAGTCAGTCCATTCTTTTTGGTTTGAGCCAGTGTTGTTTCCTGAAGGATCTTTTCCAGAAACAGGGAATATTGAAGCCAAAAAATTACAAAAAGGGGAAAAAGATGAAACATATAAAAATGAGCAAGTAACGGGAAAATCAGAATTACTAATTATTGTTAGATATAACAATACTATTAGTTATAATAATATTAATGTGCTAAACTTTTGCATAAGTGCATAAATTTAGTGAAAACAAAAAAAGTGAACATTTGTTAAAAAAAATCTAGGAAGCTGTTTTGAAAAAAAAAATAGGAGATATGGGGTTGGAAGTATGGGGATAAATCACTGACCATGCCTGTCCAAAAATCCAGAAATCAGTACAACAGGCAAAATGCTACAGTCCCGTGTGAATTAATCGGAACAAGATATTTTTATGCATGATAAGAGTCTCAAACTTGACTATAGTCTCATGATGATGAATCTATGACAAATCGTGTAATACAAATTATATAACAGAAAGAAGAACATATTAGCTTTAAGAAATATTACGAATAAGTAATATATTGTTTCTGATTAGTGTAATTGATGAATTAGGGTATAAGTACAAAAAATACATAAAGTGTGTAGTTATTGTCGTATTTCAATTAATTTGCACGGGGCTGTACATGTGTGTGTGTGAATTCACCCACTAATAAATGCATGAACGTTGAGAAAATATTTCAAATAAAGTAGGCCAATCAGAAATGAGGTCTACAGTTCCGTGCGAATTAATTGAAATACGACAATAACTAGACACGTTATGTATTTTTTTGTACTTATACCTTAATTCATCAATTACACTATTCAGAAACAATAAATTACATATTCGTAATATTTCTTAATAGCTAATATGTTCTTCTTTCTGTTATATAATTTGTATTACACGATTTGTCATAGATTCATCATCATGAAACCATAGTCAAGTTTGAGACTCTATCATGCATAAACATATCTTGTTCCGATTAATTCGCACGGGACTGTAGGCAGAGGCTTATCCAAAAATTTTCATCTCATGGAGTAAAAGTTAGAATTTAGGGGGAGAGGTGTAATGGTAAATTTAGAGCCGAAATGACAGTAAATTAGCCTCAGTAAAAAATTTTACAGAAGGTGTGGATAAATCACTGATGCTAGGCTTACAATGTTGGAAAGGTGGCACTCCACCATTGGACTTAGTGTTATGTTAAAAAATCTAATTTTACTGAACTACATTAGAGCAAACTATGAATATGGACACTATTTGAAAACAAGGAACAAGTATCTACATCAGCTTATTAAATATAACCAACATTAAAAATCGTAAAAACAACCCATTGGAATATTTATGTGCATGAACATTTATAATGTCACAAGAAAATTTCCCAAGCATCAGTGTGTGAAACCAATAATACAAACTAAAAATTATGATTTGTATCACGCAACATAAATTATCTACAAAGTTCTATAGCAATGCTGATATTGTTGATATTTATAGGCACACTTGAGGAAAAAGTAAAAAGGCGAAATTTAAGATTATCAATTCTAAATTCAAATTAAATTATATTATATTAATTCATCTTGGTGCATCAGTAGAGGAAGGAGTACAGCTTGAGTTCTTTGTGGTGAGAGAAACATTGTTTCCAAAAGCTACATCAGTGGTTTTCAAAATACCATTTTAACATGCTGTATTATGTAATCAGCTCTACGAATCATGTGTCACATAAGAACTACGAACATGTGTACATAAAGAGACATTACATGCAGCTCAGGGCCATAACATCCTTGACCACAACAGCCAATATGTACAGGTGAGAGTGCCTGCTGTGGCAGCATCATTGTTTGTTTGGTATCTTGGTTAAAGAATAGGCACACGAAATGGCTTGCAACTACTGGTGACCTCTGTGAAAGTACAAGTGAGATCACTGCTGGATAATAAAGACATTCCTCCCGATGTGTAGACAACAATTGATTTTGATAAAACAGTTGTTTAGATTCTAAAGCAAGTGACATGTGTTGAGAGTCAAGAGATCACTGTTTGGCAAATCACTACTTCTCGCATCCATACAGCCTTAATGACTTCTGTTTGATGTGTAATCTCCCCACATGCATTATAATTTATATTTACAGACAAAATATTTTATACAACCTGAACCATTACAAAGTTTATTTTTTGTGTGTCTTCTCATATGCACACTGAAGATACCTTTAAAGAAAATTACTAGTCACAAATCAACATTTAAGATGTTTCTCTTTGATGGGAAACTTCCTCATATGTCTATTCAAGTTATGTCTCCAGCCAAACATTTGCTGCGAATGGCATAATTCGAAGCTTCTCTTTAGTGTGTATGCACATATGCGAATTAAGACATCCTTTATTGCAAAGTTTTTGTTGCAAATTGAACACTTCGAAGATTTCTCTTGACTGTGTAGCTTCATATGTATTTTGAGTACATATCTCCAGACAAAACAGTTATTGCAAAATGAGCAATGGAAAGGCTTCTACTTAGTGTGAATGTTCAAATGTGCATTAAGTCGATGATTACGGGCAAAACCTTTATTGCAAAGTGAAGAATTAAAGGCTTTTCTTTCAAGTGAACCCTCCTATGTACACTAAGATCTTCTTTTCAGGCAAAATCTTTGTTGCAAATTGAACAATTAAAAAGCTTCTTTTTTGAATGAACCATCGCATGTATACTGAGAACTCCTTTATGGGTAAAGTCTTTGTCGCAAATTAAACAACTGAGAGGCTTCTCATTGGTATAAACCCTCACATATACCTTAAGCTCCCCTTTACGAGCAAAATCCTTGTTGCAAATTGAACAAATCAAAGGCTTCTCTTTTTTGTGTGAACCCTCATGTGTTTACTAATATCTCATTTACAGGGAAAATCCTTGTTGCAAATTGAACAATTAAAATGCTTCTCTTTTATGATTTTCCTTTTCGCTCACGCTATGAGACGTGCACAGGTTTGAGTCTCCTAGGGAAAGCGCAACAAGAGATTTCGGCCTATGTGTGGGACCGGTGGCCACCCACCATCATGAGGCAATTGGGGAGTTACAAATGAGTAGCGTAACCCAGCCATGGAAACCTACAGCAAGACTGGAGGTTCGTCATGCTGACCACACGAAACCCTGTAACTGGTTGGATGATCTCGCACCTCGGGCAAGTGAGTGAATAGAATCAGGTGGGAGTGAGGCCGACAGTAGGTGGTAGGCCTGGGTCCTCATTGGGTTGTTGCACCATGGGTTATATAAATATATGGCCAATATTAGGCACATGACGCTTCCGTATGTTGACAAAACTTCGGCTCTGTAGTGTTGTCTATAAGTACTAATACTAAGTCTTCATTCCCCAATTGGTCAAAGAAACATTTTTCCTCCCTGCCAACTAGGTTCATTGTAAAAGATTTCACTGCCATCTCAATACTGTAGCCTTATGCTTTGTTGTGTTCATTATCAACATGATTACACATTCATTGCTTGTAACAGTTACTCAATTTACAATTTTGAGTCTGGACCGTAGTTTCTTTATTGTGTTACTGCTAAAATTCAGTGATTACAACAATCTGTGCTATAAGAACATGGCAATAAAATGTACTGGAAGATAAAAACATTATTATTATTAAAAAAAAGGGCTACTGAAGTGTGAAAATGAAAATTGTGGATGATATTGGTCAGTGTGCTCTGTCATTCATGCAGTACTACCCTTGTTTAACACACACACATATATGTAAAGCCACTATCACACGGGACTGGATTTCTAGTAGGAATGCCCTAGTTAGCGCTGAACTAACTTTCTAGGTAGCAATCATGGCCGCCTGGCTGACTGCTTGACTGGTTTGGAGGAATAGGACATGTTCTAATTGCTACTTGCTTTCCTCGACTGGATTCTGTGGAACAGCCAATCAGAGCAAAGTTTTGCCATGTGAAGATAATCTGTGTGTCCAAAGGAGCACTTTTGTCTGTGGTTTCCGAGTGTTACTCCAGCAATGTATAACGTATACAGCATGAAAGGAACGTTGAGTTACACCATCTATGCTGAGTGCACGGTGTTTACATTTGAAACAAGTTAAATATTCTTCCATAAGTGTACAGTAAAACTTGTAAAATATATATTTAAGAAGCGCCATCGGTTGAATAGTTATCAGCTTTTAAATATGTGAAGTGATACATTGTTTACATCTCACACTTCCCTCATATGGGAACAAAAGTCTATCGTCAAGTACGCTGATAAGTATCGTGTGAGGCCAAAACTAGTAAATTGGTAGTCAGTCCAGCGCCAACTAGGGCATACCTACTGGAAATCCAGTTCCAAGTGATGCGGGCTTTAGTGACTGGGTCCATACTTGCTTCAGTAATTTTTGGATGGGAGGGGAAAATACTGGTCAAAATTGTAAAGTCAAGTTATATGCTTCAGTTTGGTTACAGGAGTTATTACTAAAAACAAGTTTCATATTTCATTTGCACAAAAAATATGCAAAATCTCAAGCTTGTTTGAGAATTGGATAAATAAATCAAAATGAAGTGCAAAAATTGTGAGTCCTATAGTTAAGGTGGTTTGAGTTATCCGATGAGATTTTGGTTATAACTATCACATGAAGAGAGAAGAAAACAGGTTAGTTTCATGAGGTAAAATTATAATCTAGACAGTACAGTGGGATCCATGAATATTATCGTGCAAATTGTCTACGACTATTTTCATTAATATTTCTCTTTCAGCTTGTGTGATTTTAAGCAATGGATTTTTATGTATACTTGCGCAGAAGTTGTCAACAGCTTGTTTTGAGTTTTCTTTTCATTCTTGAAGCTCTTATTGGGTCAAATAGAGTGCACGAACATGGTGATGAACAATTTCCACGGTAATACTCATGGATCCCACTGGACATATGGGCATAATGTTCACAAAATGAAACTTGATAGAATGCACAAGACCACACCAGCAATGCCCTTTCTCTATTCAAAACTACGCACTAGGGCTGCTCATACACATATGGGATAAAAAAATATTTTCTGATCTTTTTGCATAGTTGCTCATTTTGTTCCACTTCGTCCAATAAACTAATGTGTGAATTTTTTCCAGAATGGATAACATTCAGAGGTTGCTCAAGGCACATATATTTTGACCGTGGTATTGTATAATTTTGTATAGCTTTCTTATACTATGAAAGTCTCTGTACTGAGAAGAAATGAATATTTGTGTGTGGAGTTGTACTGTTGAAAATGTTGACAGTGTTAATGAAATAATATTACTTTTCCAGGTTACTGAGCTGTTTTGAGCAATGGAGTCCAAACACCTCACCACTAGAAACAAGACCGTTGTATGGCTTATTGGACATCAAGAGCCTCATCTACCGGATTATGTGTTACCTACAACAGGAGATGTTCTTCGAACCTTCTTCCATTACCATATCTCACTGAAAGAGACAGTTCCTGTCAGCTTGAAGTGCACTTGTGAGGAGCTGGTGACCATATGGGAAAAAGCCCATATCCCTACTGCTTTTGAGCCAAACATCATCTCGAAGATGAAGGGTGTTGTAGATGAATATAATTTGATCAAGAAAAACAAATCATGAGTGTCACAAGCACAGAGAGACAGGAATGAAGTATTTTCAAAGAAAATGTCAAAAAATTTTAACTTTGCTCAAAAGAAGCAATGACTTTGATCAAGATTGAAGAAGACAGACAGTTCCTGAAGGATCAGCGTGGTGACAGAAAGATGTGAATGGCTGGTGTAGATGTGCATTTGGCAAAACAGGAAGAAATGGCAAAATTACGGAAAGAAGCAGAAGAAAAGCGAAAGGAACGTGAGAAACGAAGAAAAGAGGAAATGACGCCCATTCCAGCAGTTGGCATTTCCAGCAGCAGTGAGGAAGACAATGGCAGTGATGATGACGCTTATGAGATGCAGATACCACTGTATTAAAAAAAAAAAACTTGACACATCTCGGCCCAAGTACATCAAAGAAGTCCCAAATTTTACAAAACATGCTCAGTTCCCCAGATGTTTCTTCAACATTAGATCGTATTAATTTGTCAGACACCAAATTTACAATTTTAACTGCAGCAAAAGCAGATTGTCAGGATCTTGCAGACACTCCACTCTCACGTTCAACTGTGCAACGTAGAAGGTCAGTTCATCGTGCCAAAACCACAGACAAAATAAAAGCAGATTTCACAGAAGCAGCGAAACTACCCCTTATTGTTCACTGGGATGGAAGGATTATGAAAAACAGCACAGCTGATGAAACTGCTACCAGAACAACTAGTTCAGAGAGACTGGCTGTCATTGTCACTGGCCATAACTTGAAAAAAAGTACTCGGAATTGCCAAAATACCATCTGGAACAGGAGAAGCACAAGCAAAGATACTTATGAGCTGCTTCAATTGTGGGAAGTGTGTGATGACATTGTAGGGATGAGTTTCGACACTACTGCATCAAATACAGGTCTAAGAAAAGGTGCTTGTTCACTTCTCGAAAAAAACATTGATCGTAACTTGCTATATTTTGCTTGTATTCACCATATCCATGAAATTGTATTAGCTGCGGTTTTTTTGGTATTGTTGGTCCAAATATAGCTCTGTTTCAATGATTCAAACTGAAATGGCCAGAAAACAACCAAAATGATTTCAATTCTCTTTCTGATCCATGTCTTGATGATCCACACGTGATGGATTTAAAAGGAAATGTCACAGAATATCTTACAAATTATTTTTCATATGAAAAGGGATATATGCCTCGAGATGATTAACTGCAAATTGCAGAGCTATGTCTTCTTATTCTTGGTGTTCTACACAGAGGCAAAGTTTACAGCTTCTGAGCTCCTGGAGCATATCATATGGCTAGATGGATGGTGAAAGTAATCTACTGTTTCAAGATTTACCTGTTCCGTGAGCAACTGAATTTAACAGCCAACGAGGAAAACAATCTCAAGGAGTTTTGCTTGTTTGCCAGTATCATTTATGTAAAAGCTTGGTTATGCTCTCCCATAGCAAGAGATGCTGCAGTAAATGATTTGCATCTTTACAAGGAACTGAAATACTATGAAGCAGTCAACAAATCTGTGGCTCTAAAATCGTCAAAGAAATTGAAATCACACATATGGTATTTAGGTTCAGAACTGGTACCACTGTGTTTATTTTCAGATAAGCTGTCTCCTGAGGAGTAAAAATTGTTATTACAAGGATGAAAAGCAGTGGAGAAGATTGGAAAAGACGGGGAATTAAGCTCCCAACTGCAGATGGACTAGAAAGCAAGAACCTACATGATTTGATGGACTCTGCCTCTACTTCTGCCTTAACCTCTTTGAAAGTCAATATTGATTTCATTTCTTAATATAGACCTACAATTGTGGAATGATATTGGAGAATAAAAAGAAGCAAAAAAGATAGTAAATTCATTAAAGGTTATCAATGATGCAGCAGAACGGTCCATTGTACTCATGAGTAGTTTTAATGAAACCATTACTAAAAAGGAATCTGAAATGCAGAGACTGATTCAAGTTGTAGAAGAAAACAGGAAGAAAATCCCTGCTGCTACAAAGAGATCCCTGAAATTGCAATAAGTTACTTATAAGACACATAATCACTAGTGTAATCGACATTTTTAGTTACTTATCTTAAAAATTATGCCTTCCTTTATATTTCTTAATTTGTTCTTCAGGAAGTTTAAAGAAATCTTATTAATTTATTTCATGAACAACACATCTACACACTCTTACTTCAATATTTGACTAATTATTGTATTCCTTAGTGTCTAAAAGCAGTTGAGATATAGAAAAATTACATGTTTCGTAAATCAATTTAGTAGTATTATTTCGAGGTTGCTGAGCAACCTCTAAACACAAACCGATCTTCTTGAATTTTGGTAGGTATATCCTCTAATGTGAAAGCAACAAAATAAGCCACTATGTGAAATTCCACATCACAATTTTCTTTCTGAACACCCCTACTACGCACGTAATGCCACAATGTCGTATCTCATCTCAAGTGTGCACAGTTTTGCTTAAAACATTGATAACAACATTTATGTTGTTTGGCATGGTGATATGCATGCTGCGTCAAACTTAATTTTTTACTATTTTAAAGGTAACGGTTTCGACTGTTTTATGATTTTTTTAAAAAATTCTCCTAGCAGAAAGACTAATTATTGTAGAATTTTGGAAATCATTGTCACATGAAATTTGAAACTTTCTTAAGAAGCACTGCTTGGATTCTTAAAAAAAAGTTATTTATGTTGATTGATTGATTGAATTGTTGTTTTAAGTCCACTTTATGCACAGTAAGGCTAATCGGGACTGAACATACAATTTAAAGTGGGATCTGAACCACTATGTGCCTCCAACGGGCATTGAACCCAGGACACCTTGATCACAAAGCGACGACGTTACCACTATACCATCGGGGAGGCCCTTTACTTATTTTGAAAAATAAAACTTAAAAATTACCTTACGCAAGCATGCGTGCTTCCCATGGACAAGGTATTTTTCGTTGACAAGTGACAGTTAGTATGGTAGACTAGTGGGAATGAATGTAGAAGCAAATCAGAACCTTAGTACGTAGAATGCATTTGGGGACTTTATTTTAATGCTAAGAAAACCAAACCTAACCTGCCTAACCTAACCACGAAAGCATATATTTAACAAAATCTTAAGTAATCGCTAAAACTCCCCAGCATGTGTTAACAAACATAAATCGAAAACGAACCATATAAATATTGCATTCGTAGCATGATGAAATTGCAATAAAACCTGGGCCCAAAATATTTACATGCTGTGTGGACCACAAGGGGATGGGGAAAGGAACGGGACATACAGGGGATGGACAAAAATATGGAAGCCCCTGCGAAGAAAAGCCGGAATGCTGTAGATAATAAGGTGCAGGGCCGCCTTTATCTTCCAAAATGGCCTGCAGTCTCCGAGGAATGGACAAATACAAGTCCTGGATGGTGATAATGGGAACTTGCACCATTCTTCATGAAAAAAAAAAAATGTTCACAATCCTTCTCAGTGTCCGTCTGTCTTTGTCACGCAATGTACATTTTTGTCCACCCAGGTGTTTATCTGATGATGTCTTTCTGGACACACTATTATGTCATCATGATCTTGGATAGAGTCCCTCTCGATATGCCAAATAACATGGCTACTTTGGTAACAGAGGCCCCTGCAAGGCAGACACCAACAATTTGACCTCTTTGAAACAGTCAGCTCCGACATGATTCAGTATCAACTACACTGCACGCTGTCTACATTGCAATTGTCGACTCCTACCAGGCCAAGAGTGTCCTATCTCACGGCGCAAAACACAAAATGTCGCACCGTGTCCGATTTCAAGTGGAAAAATTGCGTCGATATCACCTGTTCCGATGTCGTGGTGTTTCCATATTTTTGTCCATCCCCTGTAACTCCCCTTTGGCCATGTATTCTAAAAAAAAAAATAATAATAAAGGTGGGAAAATATGACAAAATGAGGTCTGACTATCAAAAAAGTATATCCTTCCAAAAATCCTGGATACACCACTCTACACATGGCTTGATCCCATAAAAGAAAAGGCATCAAATGGCAGGAAATTTCGGAGGACTGTAAATTCCAAACTACAGTTGATATTCCAAAAGAAAAATAAATATATGGGTTCTTATATATGTTTAAGGATATCATGACATGCTGGGGTGGGACACTCCTGGACAATCTTGTATTGAATGACCAGTAACCCTGCAGCACTGCTGGCACAATACAGAAATTACATGAATCATAATCTACAAGCAATAAGGTCCAATTTTGAACCTTAGTACTGCCATGCTCATTTTCAATCCTTGTACTAAAATTTTCTTCACCTACCTTTCTGCAGGATCTGCCACTTCGCCTTCCACCTCATCAGGATTCTCTACAGAATACTTCATGTCTTTATCTTCACTTAAAATCAATTCACCATTGTCACTGTCTACAGCTGGCATTTTTGTAACAAGTTGTCCATGATGACATGGATAAAATCCTTCACTTTTATGAACATTTTGCACACTAGGAACTTCCTGATTTCTGCCTTCAAATTGAATCCAACTATCACCACTCACATTTTCCACTTTACAAACTGAAGTTTCTTTCCTGTACTCACTCGATAGTTTGCTGTCAACAGAAGCATTCTCTATGCACTCATTAGATGGTTTGATGTCAACAGAAGCATCCTGTATGCACTGATTAGATGGTTTGATGTCAACAGAGAAATCAACATCAGGAGGTTCCTTGAATGATTCAGTTTCAGTCTTGACACATGACTCATCTGGAAGCCACACATTCTCCAGAGATGTTTGTTCAGAAACTAATGGATCGGCACTTTCTGATTCAGACTTTATGAACACTTCCACAGGAGACAAACCCGTGTCAGACACTTGAACAGCCATATTTTCTTCACAATCATCAGACCAGGATGCAGAAGCCTTCTGAAAGACAATAACAAGCAGTGTGGATTAAAAATTATGATCTTTAATTTAAATGTCTTTTTTACTTTTTATAATATACATATACATGGAATATACATATACATATATACATGGAACCAACTGGACATGTACTCCTTGACGTCATAGTCCAATTGAAACTGTTGTGTCCGCAGTGCTTTTTTGAGCTCACCAAAGATGTGGAAGTCACACGGGGACAGATCTAGACTATAGAGGGGGGGGGGGGGGTCAGGACTTCCCACTTGAATTTTTTCAGACATTCCTTTGTTGTGTTGGCTGTGTGTGGTTTAGAATTGTCATGCAATAGGCAGGGTTGGCATTTTGCCCAGGTTTCTTCGAAAAACCCAACCCAGGTGGGTTTTTCATTATTATTTTTTCAGATAAAACCTGGGCGAAACTGGGTTTTATTGGGTTTTTAAGGTTATATTTAAAAATATATATCTTAAGAATGAAATAAATTATTCCCCTAGTAGTAATGTATCATAACATTCAATTTGTATTGCTTTCTACCCTGTCCCAACTCTCTCTAGAGCAAGCGAACAAAAACAAGTCTCTGCGCAAGTAGTAACGCGAGATGGCTTCACCAATGAACATGGGAAAGAGAAATGGATTGCCTGGGGAGGAGTAAGCAACTGCAGTTACCTGCCTTCACAGCAGCATATACTGCTTTGCTCTGACCACTCTATTTCCTTCCCTTTTCTCATGCTATGCACACCCTTGCTCCAGAGACAATTGTCACAAGGAACAGTTATTTAATATTTCTGTTCTAAAATATTTGTCCAAAACTTGATTCAACTCTTCCTGGATGGTGTAATAGTTAATGCTGTTGCTTTGTGCCTTCTGGTAGTCAACAACGGTACTCCATACTGCCACCTTATTATAGGTGAGGACTAATAACATTTTATTCTAACAAGAGAAATGCCTACAATGCCAGAGGTCCTGGGTTTGAATCCCAGCCTGGGCATGGGTATTCTTTGTATGTCCCTTCATCAATTTCATCATATCATCATTCATTTTCATCTTTGTGATTAGCCAAATGTGGCAGAAAAGAGGAGTAAAATAAAGCGAGTCAATCGCTCAACCAGTGAAACAAACAAGAGAAACCCATATGTATGTGTGTGTGTGTGTATACTTGGATGCATCATCGTTTATGAAAATAACACAAATTTGGGTAGTTGTTGTGATGAACACATTAACAAACAACACGGTAACATAACATATCAACTTGAATAGTGCCGGAACATTTCTTCCCAGAAAAAAAAGCAGTAAATAACTTTTTACAGACTTTTAATTTTCTTACTTAGGTTTGCTACCTTCTTCCTCCATAATGATACTCAAATTTAGATGTTAAATCACACATTTTTCAAGATTATGCACATTTTCAGTTAATACTATTAGTAAATATTTCATTCTGAACTTCGATAGTCCCTGTGGTGGAGTAGTTAGCACATCATGCTATGATGCCAAGGGTCCTGGGTTCGAATCTCAGTCTGGGCATGGATGTGTGAGTGTCCATTCATCAATTTCATCACATCATCAATTATCCCCATCTTCGCAAATTATTCAAAAGTTGCACAAAAGCACAGTAAAATAAAGCAAATCAATCAATCAAATCCATTCGGAACTTCAGTTTATGAAACAAATTATTTTGCGAATGCAGTGTTGTACATATGTTGGAATGAATTATGCTACAAACACATTTTTTTCTAATTTATTTAATATGCATAGACCATTAAATAATCCAAAAAATACTATGTACTTGGTAACCAAAAAAGTTCTTGCCGTTCTAGAGCAGTGATAAACAAAGAGCAATACAGTGGACAGTACGTACCTTTAGGTATCGAAGTAATGTCCATCAGCATCCAACACCTTTTGCCAACGTTCCTGCAGCTGCACAATACCCTGGTGATAAAACTCGGCGGGCTTGGATGCAAAGAAGTCCGTGAGTGCGTTCCACAGGTCTCCCTCATTTGCAAAGGATCTCCCACGGAGGTGGTTGTCGAGGGAATGAAACAGGTGGTAATCTGTTGGTGCAAGGTCCGGTGAATGTGGTGGATGGCACAGTGTCTCCCAGCCAAGTTGCTGAAGGGTCTCCCGGGTCCTCTTTGCCACATGTGGCTTGGCATTGTCGTGCAGGAACAGCACACCCTTGCAATTCACCAATGCCGGCTCCTTCTGTCGCAATGCCCGGTGCACCCTTTGCAACTGCTGAGAGTAGAGGTCAGCAGTGATGGTTTGACCAGGTGGAAGGAGCTTGTAATGGACCACTTGCCGATAATTCCACCAGAGAGCATAACCTTTCGTGGGTGCAGAGGTGGTCTTGAGGTGTGAGGAACAGGGTCACGTGGCGACAACCAATGTCTGGTATGCTTGGGAGTGTCGGGAGTGTCACTTTTCGTCACCAGTAAGCAAGTGATCAAATATGGGTGTGTTCAAGTGCCGAGTGAGCAAGGACAAACAGGCTGTCACTTGTTGTTCCTTGTTGGCTGCAGACAATGTGTGGGGTACCCACTTGCTTAACTTGTATGACTTCCCTATCCCATGCAGGTGCAGTCTGACTGTTTCAGCGAAAACATGGAACCTTTTTGCAAGTTCATCACACGTTAGACCACTGTCCTCCTCGATGGCTGCTTTCAGGGCCTCGTCATCCAACACATGTGGTTCATCCGAAAGGCTCACATCTCCATAACGGAATTTCTGGAACCAATGCCTGGCAGTGCGTTCGTTCACGGCATTCTCCCCAAATGCCTGGCAATGCGGCAACTTTATGCGGCAGCTGACAGGCCCACTATAAAGTCATACAACAAGCACACGCGAACAAGCTGCTTCAATACCTCCATTTCTCTTTGACACTGGAGGAGCTATGACTGCTGTGTGTGTGCAACGTGCCTGTATTACTGACAGTCGATGGTTAGACTAACTCCCGATCGCTTGGCAGGCACGTGCATCATTTCGTTTCCTCTCTGTGAGCGCATGATTAATGGGACGTCAAAAACGGCAAGAACTTTTTTGGTTAACTTGTAACACAATGTTTTAAATCTGCTTCAATACAGTTTGTTCACAGTTTATCACAGTTGTGTTTTCCCCATTATTTTTCTGGACTTTTACCTCCCCCATGTATTAACCATGCCAAATTATAAGCTTGCAATTTTCAATTGTTTGGCCGATTTCATCCAAATGGAATGAATACCTTATACACCATCCAAAATATCTGGCTAGCATTAATGCTGAATCAGAAACGGAACGAGTAATTACTCCTGCTTGATCAAGAAAACTTGCAAATGCAATCATACCAAAATGCAAACACCTTCCGTAAGCTGGCTTTATTCCAACTACTCCACAATAAGCTTTCAAATGCTATGAGAATGGCAATTCTCATGGTCAAAACATTGGTGACTTCCAATTTGGTCCACAACGATCCCAAAACATGCACTATATTTCAAAACATTTATTGTCAAATTATAGCTTAAGAAAAGAATCTAAAATTCTTAAGACTCTTAATATCCAAAAAAGTAGTTTAGGCAGAGATTTGAAAGTGTCATCAGAATTTGGAATCTACCTCAGCATAAGAAAAATCCATTTTTTATCTACACTCTTGAAATGCTTTGAACAAATGCAAATGCAAAACAGAGCCATTCCCTAGGTATATCTAGTTGGACTAATTTCAACTAAAAACCTCTAAATTTGCTGCAGTTATTGTGGTCTCAAAATTGGTGACTTAACCCCAACCTTCCTAAAACACACACACTACATTACACAGTTTTTATTAAAAACTTAAAACTCAAGTGATGCTGTAACATTACTGAGACTTGTGTTTCTTAATGTACGAAAATATAACCTAGTCAAATATAAGCATAATTTAAAGTTCTCGCAAAACATGTTAAACCAGTCTGTCGCCCACTATCTTTAAACATGGTGACCAATTTTTCTCAGATACAATGTGAGACCAATCCTTTAAGTTATATTGCAACTATAAAAAGTGCAACTCAAAAGCTTTGCATTTATGGCGCTTATCAAAAATAGAATGTGTGTGATCTTACCTATTACCACCATTCCTCTAGTAAGCTAAGAAATATTATTTTAAAAGTTTTACTGCAAAATTGCGGACCAATGAAATCTCTAAAATTACTCAGTTTAATTCCTTAAAGGGTCATTCCATGTCAAATCAACCAATTTTAAAATATTTAGTTGCATGATCATTTTAGAAAAAAAATCATTTTTAGTACATAGGTGTGTACAGGTTTCTAGATATCAAAACCAATGTTCAAAAAAAATATTGTCTTTAGTTCTCCTGGGGCAGCCATTTTTCCAACATGGCGCATGGCTTTTTTTTGCTCATGTAGCAGTATACAGAAACCTTAATATCTCAAAAACCATTAAAGCTAGAGACCTGGAACAAAATTTATTCTGTAGCTAATGAAGTATACTTCCTATGATATTCAGGTATGTTTTGCTTGAAATTGCATCATAAGTACAAAAATTATGGTGTAAAATGGGGTAACAATAGTTAAAAAATTGCATTTTTAAGCCCGATTTTTTTAATGAAGGGGTTTAGTCTAAGGCTTAATTTTTTTTTTCATGTGTAGACCTACCTGCAGGGTGTCTGTAAAGAAAATATCAGTGCTTAGAAATGCACCCCTTTTTTACAGCATGGGCTCAAACATGGCCGTTCATTAAATTTTGACAGTTTTCGGGGTTAAATATCTCAGATGGGTCCCCTTTAAAAATTCTAAAATTTGGCACATAGGAAGCCCTTCATGAACCTAACTCACAGTAAAAATCTCAACTTTTAGATTCAACTCGTTTTGGTCAATATGAGGTAACGTATGTCACCTAATTTCTGATGTTGCAAAGTAAGGTTACACTACATTGCATACTTAGAATAATGAAGTCTTTTCTTTTTCTTTTTTAAATTTGGGTTAAATAAAGGCTCAGAAAATATAGTAACATACGGATTTAATACTTGACTTACCATAAATTGAATTTGATTTATTAGGTACCCACGACCAGTTGGTATTGTCAACTCCAAAACTGAGCTTCCCCCATATTTTTATCAATGTAGCAGTACATGCAGCTTAAGATAGGCAGTGGCATGCCCAGAAATTTCGAAAGGGAGGGGAGGGGGGTTACATATACTTTTTTAGTATACAGCCCTGTTTTTGCCACATTATCCTCCCTTTGACGTAATTGTTTATGGAATACTAGGCCAAAGGTATTGGGTTATGACCTCCACAAACCCCTCCTAGGGCACTCCACTGAAAGTAGGCTATTTATTTTGGAGTGTCAAAGCTGGTAGAATATATTATATTTTGATTTTGTTTCATTTATTTTCCACTTTTTTTCCTCAAGAAAAGACATTCATTGAAATAGATGAGTCATACACAGCAGAAGATTCAGAGACATGTTTTGATAGGATGTGGGTCAAGCCTGGAATTGATCTGTGCATGTACAATCTCTGCTGTCATTCTTCCTTTGCCTAATGTGCCGACAGTAGTGACTTGTGAATGTTCGTTATCTGTGACAGGAAATGGAGTGTTCTGTAATATTTTTAACTGGAGAGGACTGTCATAAATACCCTTTTGGTAAGGTTCTCAAAGACCTAACTAATCTTAACAAAGTCAGTGAAAATGATAACACTTCTTAGGTCAAGACTACAGGTGTATGGCTTAGAGACAATATGCAAATACCATTAAATATAGCTTTTTATATGGTAAAGTATGTTGTGATCTTCAGAAGTACCACTTAAAGAAAAGGTTGAGTAAGGTAAGGTAAAAAAAATGTCAAGAAAGCCTTATACCAGTTAAATCAATATGCCTGATATGTTGGAGTACAAGTTTCATATGTGAAGAAAGTAACTTACTTAAATGCCAGAATTGAAATCATGTCTTTGTGCCAAGCCAAGGAAAACTAAAGGAAAAGCATGAAGTCTGTTCTGTTTTTTATGCATCTCCTGTTTCAAAACTGAGGAGGCTGATTGTAGAAAAACAATAAAGTGATCTTGCTCGAAAAACTATTCACATCCTACAAGGAGCGCAAACGAAACTGGAAAGTTGCTTTTCACTAAGTATTTGAGTCCCAAGGCCATTTTCACAAGTAAGCCTCTTGGTCCCGAGCCGATTTTGAGCAAAATGCAGAGTTTCAATTAAATGAGTGTAGATCGGAGACTAATTGCCCTAGAGAGATGAGTGATATACCGTTGTACGCGGAATGAATCACAGATTCAGACTATATGAAATTTATGCAAATTCGGCGTAAATGTGGCGGGGGGAGGGGGCTAACTCTCAAAATTCCAAAATTTCGGGGAAAAAAATTTGGTTCCCCCACCCCCCCTCCAATAAAAAAAGTACATGACAGTGTCGACATACACATGGAAATGATCGCCGATATGTAAGGAACACAAAAATATTTGCATTTTTAACATATGATCAATGTAACTTGAGTTGTACCCCCAAAAGGAATGGTCGGCATGCCACTGATTCAAGCTTCAAAATGCAGCGGTACCTTGAAATGACTTTAGCTCAGAGACTATTTTCCCTGGAGATATGAACGATATACCATTGTATGCAGAATGAATCACAGATTCAGACGATATTCGGCGTATATATGGAGGGGAAAGGGGAAAAATCCCCTGAAAATATTTTTTTTTTAAAAAATGGGGTTTCGCCCCCCCCCACCCCCTGGCCCCCCGAAAAAAAATATATGAAAAGTTCAAAATGCACATAGAAATTATCGCTAGCATGTAAGAAACAGAAAAATATTTGCATCATTGTCGTATGACCAATGTAACTTGAGTTGTACCTCCAAAAGGAATGGTCAGCATGCCACTGATTCAAGCTTCAAAATGCAGTGGTACCTTGAAATGACTATAGCTCAGAAACTAAATGCCCTAGAGATATGAAAGATATACCGTTGTAAGCAGAATGAATCACAGATTCAGACAATATATAATTTATGCACATTCGGCGTACATATGGAGGGGGAAAGGGGGAAATCCCCTCAAAAATTATTTTAAAAAATTGTCACTTCACCCAAAAAATGTCCTCGCACTTGGGCACAAAACGACACCTACGCACAACATTCATGGACGAAAAGCTAGAACGCAGTGAAAAATGAGCGCCGATTCTTGCAGCTGCTTGAAATTCTAGTTTTAGACAAATGCAGGGTAACCCCTGTCGCAACTTGTGGACACTTGTGCTAAAAAAACAAAGGTTTCCTTCAGCGCGCTTTGAAATTCCATTCTCACAACGCAGATTCAACAACCAGTCTTCCCCCTCCCCCCTGCTTGCACCCTCATGGAAAACTTTCATTTTGACATTGGATACTTATAAACAAGCTTCCTTCGAATGCAGTTAACAGGAGGGAGTGAAAAGCATTGCTTTAGAACAACAAAGCCGGTCTTCCTTTGTCGGCAAAAATTTGACCTTGAAAAGAGACGCAAAAGAGAAGTCCCTTTTCTCACTTTTCCCCTCCAATTTCATGAAGACAAAAAAAAATGCAAACAACATTTCTGTTAAATACATGTGTTAGGAACAATATATAAAAAATATTCGAAATTCTAGCCAAAAATAGAAAGGTTATAACGTAAAAACTACGACCTTGACACAGTGTCTCGATCGAGATGCTTGGGACCGTGAGGCTTACATTTGGGAATCTCACCCGAGATGCTTGGGAGACAAAAGGTTAAAACTGAAGAAAAGGAAAGCAAGTGTGACAATTCTTTGAGTGGCCAGTACAATCATATAATTGAAATTATAAGAAGAAAAATTTAAATGAGCAAAAAACTAATGTTGAAAAGGTCAGAATCATCATTTTGATTGCTACCAATTGGTCGAGAAAAAATATGTGCTGAACTGAAGGTTTCTGATAATTTACTTAGGAACTTAGTGAAAGAACAAAGAATCCTGCCTGATTTAACAAAGAGATTGAATAGGAAACTGGAGCTGACAATACCAACTGGTCGTGGGTACCTAATAAATCAAACCTTTTGCAAAGAAATTTTGCAGATTTTCAATTGTCATACCTTGTAATTTCAATTTATGGTAAGTCAAGTATTAAAACCGTATGTTACTATATTTTCTGAGCCTTTATTTAACCCAAATTTAAAAAAGAAAAAGAAAAGTTTAACCTTACTTTGCAAGGTCAGAAATTACGTGACATACGTTACCTCATATTGACCAAAACGAGTTGAATCTAAAAGTTGAGATTTTTACTGTGAGTTAGGTTCATGAAGGGCTTCCTATGTGCCAAATTTCAGAATTTTTAAAGGGGACCCATCTGAGATATTTAACCCCGAAAACTGTCAAAATTCAATGACAATGTTTGAGCCCATGCTGTAAAAGAAAGGTGCATTTCTAAGCACTGATATTTTATTTACAGACACCCTGCAGGTAGGTCTACACATGAAAAAAATTAAGCCTTAGACTAAAACCCTTCATTAAAAAAATCGGGCTTAAAAATGCAATTTTTTAACTATTGTTACCCCATTTTACACCACAATTTTTGTACTTATGATGCAATTTCAAGCAAAACATACCTGTATATCATAGGAAGTACACTTCATTAGCTACAAAATAAATTTTGTTTCAGGTCTCTAGCTTTAATGGTTTTTGAGATATTAAGGTTTCTGTATACTGCTACATGAGCAGCCTCCCTGATGGCGCAGTGGTAGCGTCGTCACCTTGTAAACAAGGGGTCCCAGATTCGATACCCGGTGGAGGCACAAGTGGTTCGGATCCCACTTTAAACTGTAGGTTCAGTCCCGATTAGCCTTACTGTGCATAAAGTGGACTTAAAACACCAAATCAATCAATCAATCAATCAATGCTACAAGAGCAAAAAAGCCATGCGCCATGTTGGAAACATGGCTGCTCCAGGAGAACTAAAGACAATATTTTTTTTGAACATTGGTTTTGATATCTAGAAAAATGTACAAACCTATTTACTAAAAATTAAATTTTTCTAAAATGGTCTTGCAACCACCATTGGATGGTTTGGCACTCTAAAAATGTATTCTAGACCGTTTTGAAGAAAAAAACATTGTAGAGCATTGCATAGCAACATGCAGAAAATAAGTTGTTATAATGCATGGTGTTTAAAACTCAAACTCAATGTTTAGATAGAGCTGAGTTCTCTAATTTCCTTGTTCTACAAACAGATGTGCCTTGGTGCACTGTAGCGATTTTTCTATCGAACAGATTAGCAACACTGGTTCTCGCATTGTGCTGCACCGATCATGGCAGAGATATGTGTGTCGGCCAATACAACGTATCCACAAAATACTAATTCAATTAAATGGCATACGTACACACTCACATATATATATATATATATATATATATATATATATATATATATATATATATATATATATATATATTTATACATATATAATATTTAATTTCAGGTGCAGAGTAGTTTACATTTGCCACTTCACTTGTTCATGCTCGAAATACATACATCTACAAACACAAGTCACAAATGTTAAGGAATATATTAATCAACAAAAAAAATTGTGTATAAGAATTTAAAATTCAAATTTTAATTTTTTGAAATTAATTTGTTGTACTTCCAGTGGTACTCTAAAAGTTGGTAAAGTGTGCTGCAGGCCAATATTTTAAATATTATTAAAATGACACTTTATTAAATTGTGAGTGTGGCATGCAACCATGACCGATCGTAGCTTAATATAAGCACAATATTATGGGTGTGTTCCAAAAGTCTTAACGTAACAAACACATTCAATGAAAATAACTGGGCTCGTGAATCTGGTGAAACCAGTTATTTTGCAGACTTATCGGACGCTCTAGGCGAAAGCGCAGGTGCAGGTGCAGCATTTTGTTTAGAGAACGTTTCCACATGGCACCCAGCAGAAGGAATGTTCTTAATGGCAAATATAAACACTACTGCGGACACTGTTACTCATTTTAATCACATTCTAAGAACAGTTGAGTCATACTAAGGCATGTTAAAATTATAATAGATTTTCGAAGTAGTTCAGTTTGGATCCATCAAGCACACGCGTTGTCTCCAAGCAGCAGACGATTCTCACCGAACAAACCAGCCTCCTGGCCCTTGCATTTGGTGAATCTCGTTCTTGCACGAAACGTACAGAATGCGACTTTTGGGACAGCATAACGAATCTCAAGAAATGCACGGAAGCACTTATGGGACAGCCAGTTAGCATAACTTGTTTAACGTGTTAAACTCATGCAACTTTCGGAACGAGACCTATACTCTTGAAAAAAGAAGAGATGAAGCATTTTCAAGCAGATCAAAGTTTCAAGCAATGAGGGAGCATTTTTCTTATGTGATCAAATGTATCAGTGACCTAGTAAACGGAATGAAGACTGTATGATAGAACAGGGGTTCCCAAACTGTTTCGTTTCATGACACCCTTAGTATTTCAAGATAATTCTGCAGTGCCCAAGTCAGAAAGGAAGCCTATCTAGCACTTGTGAGGATTAGTTAGTGTAGTTTGGTTGCTTGCCTTAAGGTGAAAAAATAAACCCATATTTCAAATTCAGAAACATTTTACATGTAAAAAGTACTAAATAAGCACATATTTGGAAGTGTAATTTCAGTGAAAGTATTGGAACATTTCGCGACACCCCTGTAAGCCACTTTGATAGAATATTTTGGAAAGGATTTTTTTGTACATATATGTGTAGTCAATTTGCAACCGTGTGAGTAGTGAAACTTTTAGTTTGGTTTTGTTTACATGGTTAATACGGGTTCCATTTTTGCATAAGAAGTATGAAATGTACACTATACAATTACAAGTAAAACTGCAATAAATGTAGACAAAAATGATATTTTTGGGAGTCATACTAGATACACCCCTGTTGTGGATGTAATACAGAATTGTGAAATAGTAAGATGGAATGTAGTCTCTCTTCCCCCTGCTGAACTTTCGTCAATTATTTGCAGATTATCATGTGAGGCTCATAGGACGTTTTGTGCTCAAGGTGTGATTATAACACCATTAAGCCTTGTTTCCATTATTATGAAAAAATATAAATATGCTGACCAAGGCAGTAATTTATTTTATTAAAAACATAAACTAAACGTAACGTTTCAACCTTCTAGCAAGGTCTTCATCAGACTCTGTATCAAGTACAAAAGTAACAAGATACCAAAAACATATAGAGTGGGATGAGGCTAAGCAGATAGGAAGGGAGAAGAGAATGCTAGTGAGAAAATGGAAGGAAGCCAAGGAAATAGAGAAGAAAGGTGAAGAAGACACAATGAACTGGAATGGGGGACTGAAGTTAAACAAAGAATGGAAGAAAGTGTTAGAAAGAGTGGAAAGGATAAGAGAGAAAGAGGAGAGGAGAAGGAAGAAAATGAAGGAAAAAGAGCGTGATATATAAAGCCCAATCCACATTCTATATGAAAGTATATATTTTTCGCCTTTTAGGTGAAAGTATAGTGAAAGCCACCTGCGAGAAAGTTCCAAAACAACTTTCTATTAGTCTGGAGGGAGTAATGTTTTGTGTATTTAATGCCCTGTTTTTGGTATCTTGTTACTTTTGTACTTGATACAGAGTCTGATGAAGACCTTGCTAGAAGGTTGAAACGTTACGTTTAGTTTATGTTTTTAATAAAATAAATTACTGCCTTGGTCAGCATATTTATATTTTTACTCAAGGTGTGATCAGGTGTTTAAAGAATTTAGGGGCATTATTCTACTGCTGGAGACCTAAAGGTGACCCACCTAATCTAACAATCAAAGGATTTCAGAATATTTTATTACTACCAAGAGCCCTAAACCTAACCAGACTAACAATAACAAAAACATTTAGGAGTGAAATAATACTCTTTCACATCCCACGCATGTGAAATAAGATGGTAGCAGCAGTCTGTATCTAAGACAACAGTAAATGAATGACTTCTTGCAAACAATCAGATAGAAGTGCATGGGAGGGAAAAATTGTTCTCCAGAAAAAGTGTAGTAAGTAGTCACGAAACCTCTGAAGTATGTGTTAACAGACATAATTAGAAATCAAACCATGTAAAATACCACAGCAGTCTAGTCGGTAAGGACCAGCCCCTGTGATGGAGTGATTAGCACATCGTGCTACAATGTCAGCGGTCCCAGCCTTGACTCCAGGTCTGGGCATGAATGTTTGTGAGTGTTCATTCATCAATTTCATCACTCATCCCCATCTTTGGAAATTAGCCAAAAGTGGCAGAAAAAGCAAAGTAAAATAAAGCAAATCACTCACACTCTAGTTGGTAGGGCATTTGACTGTCATGTGGGAGACCCGGGTTGTTTCCAGGGTGGGTGATCTAAGGTTGGAATTTTTCTGACTTTGTCCCTGCAAAAAGTGGTTCTGGGGTTTGCCTGGGGGCAACCTGGGGGATAAAGGCAGATGGAGCATAGTGCTGGTCACATCACCTCCAAAAGAGCAGAGACTGAAAATGTGTGGGGCCCTACCCCCACATCCCCTAAATGTGCCTTCATGGCATGGTTTACCTTACTACGTAAAAAATGCAGTGGCCATGAAAGAATTGGAGTTAAACAATAAACACTTGGACAGGCAGATGCTGATAATGATGAAGATCTTGCTGCGACTGAAATTTAGTTGCTGGTGCCGAAAATAATTCTACTTTTTTTTTTTTGTCAGGTTACACATGTTGCTTTAATTCTGTTAGAATTTTGACATTGTATCACTCTTGATTTTCTGCCTCTCTTTACTAATCATGATGATGAGGATGAGTGATGATCAGATGTGATTGATAAAAATACAGACCAAGTTTCGAACCTGAAAATTTTGTTCATGGGATTAAAAGCCAACCAATTGATATGCTTGGCCACAGAGCCAGCAAAATTGACCTTCAATACAAATTGGAAACATGCTTGCCATGAGGATGCTGATATATTCAGGAATATTATTCAGCATATTGTTGCCATATACCATGTAGGCCCCTACATGGCCGCGGCTGTAGTTCATATGTGATCCATGTGCATTTGACACAATGCACAATTGCAAACACATTCTTGAAAAATTTACATATTTTGCATTTCTTAGTATTTACACATGGTTCTACACATTTTGTATGTGCATGCAACTGGTTCAGACACATAAAAATTGTGGAAGTATTTCATGATAGAAGTACGTGGGCCACATATCATGACTAAATACATCAGATATTCGAGATTCTGCATTGTGAACAAATTTTATGTTATGTAAAACATGGACATATATTAATTGCAAAAAAAAAAAATCAACATAAATTTAGTTCGGTACATTTGGTCACCAGCCCTACATGGGTAACGGTTTCGAAAGTTGATTAATTTTTTCTACGTTTTTACACATTGTACAATGTGTATGTATAATATGGGAAGCAGTTTCATTATTTATGAAATGGGAACTTATTATGTGCAGACAAAAATGTTTCTTCTTTTTCCAAATATAAAATATATAATGATTAAATAACAAATATTTGCTCATGCTCTATCTCTCTCACTCTATTTTTACTAGCGTTTTATTTACATTTAGTAGCTCTTGGCTTCCAATGAAAACAATTGAGTAAGCATGTATTTATTTGGGCAACAGAATGAGTGTTTTTATTGTTGTTGTTGATTACGTTTATTTTACTTCGCTTTTCTGCCACACTTGGTTATCGCGAAGATGAGGATGAGAGTGATATATGATGGAATTGATGAAAGCCGGGATTCGAACACATGACGAGCGTGCATTCTTGTTCCTGTGTCTTGTACTCTGCAGTGAATAATGAAATGAAAAATTTATTCCAAAACTCAAAAAGCCAAATGAATATCATTGAAGAAACTACAAAAATGTGTGTATTGTTACATGTTTATCCCCTTAAATATATTGAATTTTTGGTAACAGTTAAATATAGTGAAAACACATTTCTTCAAATTTACAGGAGAAAAGACAGGAAAGTACTTACGGAATTGAGTTCGTGTGGACTTTTGGAAGCTGGGAATAGTGTTTTTTTCTCCATTCGTGCAACTTATTCAGCCGGTAAATAATGTAATTTTCAACATTCATGTATCTCCGTTGCATGATAGCTCCTGCCACCATTACCATCGACTACGGGAATCAAATGTTCCATGCGTTCGATTATGTAGCCCCTGTCAGTGTAGCAACCACGCGGTAGTTTTACATGAAGCGTGAGCATTTTTTTTTTCCAATTTAATTTTCTATGTTTGCCAAAGCTAACTGAACCTAACCTAACCTTCCATGAAAGGTTTGTGGATCAATTTTAGCCTAAAAACCATAATATTTCAGTTAATAAGTGTTAGTGTAGCAACCACGCAGTAGTTTTACAAGATGACTTGTGAGCGTTTTTTTTTTTTTTCAATTTAATTTTCTGTTTGCCTAACCTAACTGAACCTAACCTAACCTTCCATGAATGGTTTGTGGATCAATTTTCGCTTAAAGACCTTTTGTGACTAGTTTGTGTGGCATTTATCAGTTCGTAAGTTTGGAAACACTGCATATCAGCTGACAATAGACAACGTGAATCAAGATTTGCCCGCCAAATTAGCAATGACCAAAGAAACATAATCCCAAGTTGAAAAATGTTCCACTATGCATATAAGGTAAGTACAAATGTAAATAATTCGGAAATAAACGAGTTAAATGTGTTTTCACTATATCTAACTAGAACCACACAATTTTTACATGGTTCTATTCGATTGTGATTTACGTCTGTTAACATGAGTGACGTGAGGTGACCTCGACACTTTGCATAGCAATCCGAGGGGTGCCCAAGGGTGGTTAATGGGGGTCATAACCCCCCCCCCCCCACACACACACACACACACACTTTAGCACCCAGTATTTCTAAAAAAATTACACGTAACTCCCACCCCCTTTGGAAAATAAAAAACGATTTCATTTGATTACTAAGCCAGAGATCCCGGCTTGCCATGGGTGTTCTTTATGTGTGTGTCCCTTCATCAATTTATCATCTTCGCGATTAGCCAAAAGCGGCAGGAAATCGAAGTAAAAAAAAAAAAATCTATCAATGATTTGATATTTGTTATTTAGAGTAGATTTTTTGTCACATTTCGTTAACCGCGAAGATGATACGATATAATTAAGGAAGGGACAAACACAAAGAAAACCCATCCCCAGGTGGGGATTCGACCCCCACTGTGATAACCACTCTACCACGGTTGGTTGATTTGGTGTTTTAAGCCCACTTTATGCACAGAAAGGCTAATCGGGACTGGCCCTACAGTCTAAAGTGGTAACTGAACCACTATGTGCCTCCACTGGGTACCGCCGGCCCTTGTAGAAGAGTGGTGTTAGCACATCGCGATTCGACATCAGGAGCCCCGGATTCAAATCCCGGCATGGGCATGGATGTTTGTGAGTTTCCATCATCAATTACATCATGTAATCACTCATCCTCATCTTCGCAAGTTAGTCAAAAGTGGCACAAGAAGCAAAGTAAAATGAAGCAAATAAAAAAAAATCCACTGGTTACCGATCCAGGACCACTTGCATTCCACCATGGAGGTCGGCCGTGAACAAATACTAGAGGAAAGGGCTAACCATTCGGATATGTGGGTGTCGGTAAAGCAAACTGCATTTTCCCCCAGTGATAATTTGCAATTGGTGTTTGAAACACCATCTTTGTGTATGATTAACTTTTTCTTTTTCAAAAATTTTGCATTGCTTGATTGGTAAATGTCTGTTATATCGGAGACACATTAAAATTTGATATTTTGTGTTTCGGATGGTTCGTACTTACCAACTGTGTATTGCGGAACATAGTTGAAGGTGCCATTATGATTTTTACACGAAAATAACTTCAATTTTTCACATTACGAGCAATTCTTTTGGTTCCGGGATCATCACGTGCCATGCTTGTGTTTTGTCAATTTGGAGTGGGTATGCAGTGTTTCCACCTTCTTAACCGAAAAATACCTACTTTCGTGTTCATTATGTCATCACAAACCATTGACAGATAGGCCCCAAAAACCATTCATGCTAGCCCAAGAATCATTGCCAGATAGTCCCAAAAAAAATCACAATAGCTCCACAAACCATTCATGATAGCCCCACACACCATTCTCACATAGCCCCACAAACCATTTGCGGAAACGAACGTTCTTCAGTTACAAAAACACTTTTTTGGTAAATGTTTACTATCCTTCGGACACCTATAACTTCTGAGTTTCGTCAATTTTTGACATTTGTATTTACCTATCTGCTTCGCAGATCATTTTTAACATGTATTCACGTTTTTAGATCAATTTTTTTTAAAGTGTTTTTGTAACTAAAGAACGTACGTTTCCACAAATGGTTTGTGGGGCTATGCGAGAATGGTGTGTCGGGCTACGTAAAATTTTTTCGAAACCAATTTTTAACTATTGTAACCTATTGTGACCCTACCTAACCTAACCTTACCGGAAATGGTTTGTGGGGCTATGTATGAATGGTTTGTGGGGCTATGCGTCAATGGTTGAATTTCCGCTATGAAACATTCCCACATCACACAAAACAACTTCCAGATGTTAGACAATACTACAGGAACTTATTACGGTAAGTAGTTTCTTCTGTAGAAATGAAGAAATCTGTCCGAAGGATAGTAAACTAGTACCCCAGAGAACACAAATACAAATAATTTTCTCCAAGTGCATCTGCAGGGCATTGTGAAATCTGGAGTCCAGAGTCCTCCGTTTATGATTGCCCTCATAACTTAAGTTCATTAGCTACTTATTGTGATTAAATCTATACAGCTAGAAAAAGTGATGGTAGGTGGCAAAAATTCGGTACTAGTTAGATGTAGTGAAAACACATTTAACCATATCTAACTGTTACCATACCAAAATTGCATTCGTAGCATGATGAAATCGCAATAAAACAAAGGAACTTGGGCCCCTTTGGCTTTAGGCTCCGCTCTCTTCCACCTTGAATTCAATGGTAATTTCACCCCTGTAAAGAACACACATAGATGAAAACTTCTGTTTAAACCCCCGGCACTGATACGCAGTGTAATTACATTACATCCAAAGTATGTACCACTGAAGGTACTAATTTTCTTCCAGGAGAACAAAATAACCAGCCTTACCAACTCCATGTGTTCAAGGTAAACATAAACAAGAGAGATGAAAAAACAAAACAGTAACCAAAGCGCCAAATAGACTGCAGAGTTGCCAGATCAAAATTAGAAAAGTCTTGCTATCAGGATATGACGTCCGGTCGAAAGTAGAAATATAGAATCATAGAATAGTTAAGGTATAAAAGATTACCCTACATTTAAACCTCGCTGCGCTTGGAAATTGCAGTTCCGTCGGTGGGCAACAGATGGCGCGGCGGTCTACTTTTGCTGTTTCCAGCACAAATTGGGGGAGAGCTCTTTCGGTGACACTCACGTGGGTTCCAAACGTCTTTATTGGTCAGATCTCTTGTATCCTACGAAGCTGGTTACTATAATGGCAGGGGCTCCCTTCCAGCTCCGCTGTTAGATTGGAGATGGGGGAGGGGGGTGGGATGCGTGCCAGCCACCACAAAACTCTTCCCAATCTTTTCGTGAAGGTTGACCTTGCCTTTCCTGTGTAATTCATAACAGCTTCTCTGAGTGCTTATTTGAAAACGAAATTGGTAATGTAAAATGTAGGGATTTTCAACTGGCGCCTGAATTTTCAAATTCAGTTCTCAAAAACTTATTTTCTAATATTTCAAGTTCTCTTATGGAAATATTCATTATCATTTTTAAACTATCGAGTGCAGCATGTGATTTCTGCAACACGTGTATCATTAAATCAGCATAACAAACATCCCATATAATTCTTGAAATTTATGAAAGTATGACTTCGACTATATTCCTAACAATAAACTCCATGATATCAAGTGTATCGCCATTATTTCCATTTATCGGTCCTGGCGAAATTTGAAACATTTAACAATTTTTCTAAGGCACCCTTCTGTTTTTGCAGTTCTTAAAACTTAAGATCTACTATTGACGAAATGCTATGAACAATACCTCAAGTTTCCTCGTTCTTGGGATGGCTCGAGCCCCCACAATGTTAACGATGTGGGGGCAGAGCCCCCAAATAATTTAGCTTTAGAAGATCTAATGTATTATTTTGCTTCTCTTGTAAAGTTTACTCAGAATTGTGCCACATGAACTTAACTTTAAATACACATTTGAAATGTTCTAGACCATCGATTTGGGGGGCTGAGACCGCTAAACCATCAACTTTGGGGGGGGGGCCTATGACCAGAAACAGCAAAACACATGACATATTACTATATACTAATGGCCGCGTGCACCAACGCCGATTATTTCGAAGTTCAGATGAACGAGATCAATTGTAATCCACTCTAAATGAACTTGGTTTAAAGATTTGCATTGCACCAACGAAAAACGACGTTCAGGAGATTCCGTTCAACTGATCCGAGATTAATTTGTAAGGCTATACCTGATTGGTTGGCTAAAACAAATGACAATCAAGAACCCAATAGAGTAATGTGATGTGTTAAAGTATCAACATGTAGGAGAAGAAAATAATTCGGGCTGCCAATTTCTATGAATTTGAGAGATGTACTAATCAACCTTGTCAATATGTACAAGGATGTAGTGGAGTGTAAAAAAAGAATAATATTAAAAAAGAACTGACGGTACAACACAAAAGAGAAGGAGAAAGCATGGAACCTTCTTCTACGGGACTTTAATGCCATACCAAATGCATTCGATTTTGAGAGAACAGCGTATGCTGAACCTCGCCCGCTAAATAAAGATATGTTATTATTATTTCTATTATTACTGTACTGTGGTAAGTATTTGAATTTTTCATTTCTTAATTCTTATGTATTTATATTGTCGTGTCGTGTAAACTGGAGTAAATAGCCAGTAACATGTATTTTCGTAAATTTATACAATCATATTTCCAACAGCATGTAGCAATATCGTAAACATTGCTGTGTTATAATTTACCTTACACGTAATATATGACATTTATATATGTTTTGTGTTCTGGGATAGAAAGTACAGTATTTATAAACATTACGACTTTGCACCACAGAACCACAAATTATTATTATTATTTTGGCAGTTTTTAGTTTACATAGTTCTCGAATTATCAGCATTGTACATCCAACATCTCTAACGTTTGCACACCCTCGATATCACTTTCCGCTCTTTTTATATTAAAAAACAACTGCCTGCAGTCGAAGCGTCAGTATCGTGAACCAGGATCAGACACCAAAACGGTCACGAATGGCCGATCAGAAGATAATCTCGTTTTGATGTTCCTAAATCGCGATCAAGTGTTGAACCGTCTTCGTGCAATGGAATTTTCCAGTGATCCTTTCCCGATCCGAGTTTTTAATTTGATCTTCGTTCGTGCACACGGCCATAAGTATGTAATTATGAGTATTGTTAAAATTTTTACTAAAAAGAGTTTCAAAAGACGATGTGCATGAACTAGGGTAGTGGAGGAGACTTTTGGACTACAAATGGCTCTAACATGACATTCAGAACGAGATCATTGATATATTAGGGAGATCTGTTTTCTCTGATCTGATCTCCGTGGTAGCAGATATTAATAGTTGGGCATATTTTGCTATTATGGTTGACGAAACTTGTGAAATATCCATTCGTGGACAGTATTAATATTCTGCATTAGAACTGTGAATAAAAATTTTGATATTTTTGAGGAATTCATGGGTTTTTACGTGATTCCGAACACTGAGATCAAAACTTAAAAAAGGGAGAGAGTGAGTCATTCCTTTATTTATTTCAGTGATCAAAGGCCCCGCCCACACCCCCAATAATTTTGACCAGTCGGCGCCCCTGATGTGGAGTGAGTTGACCACATGTTCGTTGTCAGTTGACAATACTTGTAGTTCTACGCTTGATATGGTTTGGAATATTTGATTACAAACAATAGGTGGTTATAATTAAAGTGACGGTGTTCAGAGTGGTACAGCACGGGCTGTAATGAGAGTAGCAGTCTGAAACTTCGTAGATATGCTAATGAATAGGGGCATGCATATTTCGTTTTTGACAAAAAAACGAAATTTCAAAAAACACATTGTAGTGTTAATTTTCCATGTTTTTGAATGGTGTGAGATGCATTTTGTGACCATGTTTTGAACCATGCGAAATGAACTGCAAAAAGCGAAATTAACTCTTAAACACGAAATTCAGGGTTTATTCACCGACGCGACACCTTCTGAGGTCTGAATTATCCTGAAAGTTATGCAATTCCCGGAAAATTGATTAATTCTGCTGTTAATATTGGAGAAGCAAGAATGGAGTCCTTTACACAGAAATAAACTCAATACTCTGATAACTACATAAATGTGCTATTAGAAGTGAAATGTTAGTTCTGTGGAATAAGTGTAGTTTTAAAATCAAATTTAGGAATATATTCACAATTTTAAAACCAAAATGTAATTTTATATACCACTTTTCATCCAATTTTTCACCGCTATAACAGCGATATTTTATTTTATTTACCGCTTTTGAACCCGAAATTCACTCTGTTTTTGTATCGAAATTTTGCTTTTTTATTTACCAAAAATATGTGCCTCTACTAATGAAGCAATGCGCTCGCGAATTATGCCCAAAAAATAGTTCCAATTCTCGCCACCAGAGTAAAAAATGGCGCTGTAAGCAGTCAAAACGTGGTATAGTTACAGGAAAAAGGCAGGAAAGATCTAACACATGAGAACAATGGTTCTGGCATGTTTATTAGGAACTATGGTTACAAGAACTGTTCAATATGGCCTCCCAATTCAGCAACATGCTGCATTCGTAACACGGCATTGTCGACGGTTGCTCGCAGCATATCTGGTGAAATCTGAGCGACATGTCGTTGTATGCTAGCCTTCAGATCAGGCAGAGACCGGACATGTCCCTGATAGGCCCGATCTTTTAAATATCCCCACAACCAGAAGTCACATGGATTAAGGTCGGGGGATCTGGAACGCCATGCATCTGGAAACTGCCTAGAGATGATTCGGTCATTAGTGAAGGTTTCTCGCAGCAAATCTTTCACGTGGCGAACGACATGTGGTGTTGCCCTATCTTGCATGAAAATGGTGGTGTGTTCACAGTTCCGTTCTTGCAAAGCTGTAATCAAGTGTTGCACAAGGAGGTCCCTATAACGTGCAGATGTCACTAACAGGCCCTCAAGGTGTCATCCAAGCAGTCACGTAAACTGAGTGCAATGGTTGTTCCTGCCCAACATGTGGACGAGTGGAACCCCATATGCGACAGTTCTGAGTATTCACTACACCGTCCAGAGTAAAATGCGCCTCGTCAGTCCACAGAATATTCCCCGGCCACATGTCATCCACTTCCATGCGTGCCAAAAACCGATGGGCAAACTCACGGCGTTGTGGAATATCATGGGGTTTCAATTGGTGCACAGTTTGAATCTTGTAGGGATACCAGTTAAAAATGCACCGCAAAACCTTGCGAGCTGTTGGCCAGGGGAGTGACAATTCACGTGCCACAGCTCTAGCACTGGTTGCAGAAGTTGAGGCATGGGCTGGACGGTCATCTACAACTACAGCAACTTCGTCCACAACTTCCACGGGGATGGGCCGCCTTCCTCTCCCTGGTGCAACACCCAATTAACCTGTTTTCTCGAATTTCTTCATCATCTTCAGCCCATTAATTGACATGGGCCCTCTTCTCAGCCCTTTCTGTTGGCGATATTTTCGCAGTGCAGCGTTGCTATTGCTCCCATTCTGGTAAAACAACTTCACTAGCAGTGCACGGTCTTTCTTTGCAATAGCCATTACTTTTTACACGGAAAAATTCAAACTTTTAATGTTCGGCGAACATTCACATCACTAAAGGAAAAAAAAGCAACAAGCGTCACCAACAACAACCAGGAAGCTCACACAATGGTTAGGCAATGTCATCTACTTCGACGTCAGAGTTACGGAAAATTCCACGTTTTGACTGCTTACAGCGCCATTTTTACCCGGTTACACATAAAGTGGAGCACACTTTGACAATTTACACTAACAATTAAAAAATGGAATGGAGCTTCTAACCCTGAATGCAGACAATTAAATTAGAACATCTGAACCTGAAATGACCCTTTTTTATAACAATACCAAAAAAATATCAGACACGGAAGTTAGGTTTGGGGTTCCTGAGTCACTTTGCAAATAAGTGAGACTTCGGCGTTAACAGTACGGTGTTGATACTAACAATGCACGTTTACATGAACATAGACCCTCTGAAGAATACTCTACCGGACTCTGCTACATTGCGTGGTCATTCATCTCTCCTGGACGCGGGACTTGCACAAGGCTCATTTGTGGCGAAAATGTTCTCCGAGGTCGATCGCGACGAAGAATGATTGCGACGATATGGTGTACTTGCACCTCTTCAGTACTTCGGGCGTTCCTCTTGTCACTAGCGTCGGATGTACGTGGTAACGCGCCGGTCCGGAATATCTCTAGTGTCGGGCATCAATTGGACGTCGATCTGGAATCATCTCTTTCTGGTAACGAGCTTCGATTGGGCGTCGATCTGGAGTCGTCTTCCTCTCTCTCTCTCCCCCTCTCTCTGGTAACGGGCTTTGGTTGGAACGTCGATCTGGAAACGTCCTTCGGGCATTGGACAGTGTTTGGCGTTGGCTAGCTGGCTTCATCGGAAGATGTCGATGCATCGTTGCGGGGTCGGGGAAGTCGACGGACTCCCTTTTCTACCTCCTTTAGCCGCCCATGATTATGTAGTCCACGCTTGGCAAAAACAAATCACCGCGTAATACTTCACCAAATTAAGGCGCACACAGGTAACTCTCTATCTGCAATTCGCTCCTTGTACGTAAGAAAACAAAGTCCACGGACACAACACAATAATCACGCGAGAGTGTAGCGCGGAGATGCTCTCTCTATGAAATCCGGGTAAAAACTGTGTCTGGAATCGTAGTACTGCATATTTATAAGAGATTCAAATTCGTCCGTTGAAAAGCATCCTAAAGTGGCTTGGCTTCGGTTTCCGAGGAGATGGAAATGACCTCTGTCCATTGTCTTGAAACGCGGTCACCCGCGCGTCCTCGATTCTCGCAGGCTTGGGCTCCAGCTGATTTTCCTGGTCATCCGTGAAAAATGGGATCGCCTATCCGCTGTGACTTCTAGCCCGGTCCCGACGAAAATAATCCTTCCTTTTCTCCGTGTTGGTGCAAATATGTCATTTTCTAAGCCGCGGCTGTCGCTCAGGAAAAACCCGTCTCCCAACTCTCGACGTCTGGCTCGGATACAAATTTATCCACAAAATAAATCAAACCTCACACTTTTATATTTGAACATAAAATGAATCGATAAACAAAAAATAATTTATATTGAACTGCGTTTCACATGTCACTGGATACCGTGACAAGTTTCATAGAAAGAAATAAATTACGGGATCTACCAGGGCCGACTCCCGCCACCAGTCCTGAACTTGGACTATAAGAATAGGAGAAATTGCGAGCGAAGCGAGAAAGAAAATTTTACGAAATGTATTTTTATTTGTATAAAATTTTAAATCCAAAGGGGGCAATTGCCCCTTGCAAGTACCATTGGCCGTCTGGAAGAAAAATGCAAGGAACACGTTCTCCCCGATGGCGCAGTGGTACCGTCATCTCCTTGAAATCAAGGGGTCCCGGGTTCGATACCTGGTGGAGGCACAAAGTGGTTCGGATCCCACTTTAAACTGTAGGTTCAGTCCCAATTAGCCTTACTGTGCATAAAGTAGACTTAAAATACCGAATCAATCCAATCCAAGGAACACTCAAAACTAATTCCATCAGGAGTATCCAATTGTCCTGCTATTCTTAGATTCTCCTAGTCTTGTTTTTTTTACTTCAATGTTTGCTTCCCCTAGAATGAACTTCCGTCCAAGGTCGGGAGGGGGGATATGGCCCCTGCCCCCTGTGGTTGCGGCACTGTCTGTGAGTGTCTGTTCATCAATTTCACGTCATCATTCATTATTGCGATTAGCCAGAAGTGGCAGAAAAGCAACGATAAGTAACAAGATTCTCTACCACATGAATCACTATTACCAAAAGGTAGACATTTGAAACAAACATTTAAGAAGTTCCAAGTTCATAGCAACAAATCCCAGAAAAAAAAACATCGGAACACATTCGGCACCATTAATACAAGACTACTCAAAATGTCACAACTGTTGTAGATACTGAAAATTCTGAAATCATTTCCCGAAGTTTGAATCTGGAAGTGTAAAATTATTATCCTCTACAAATGGTGTTTCCAATTTCCGGAATAGGTGTGAAAAATGAATTTTTGAAAGTTGGAGGACGTTCAACATCTCAAGAACCGTCAAGTTTATTTTCTGTTTGTAGTGATTGATTGATTTAGTTTACTTTACGTGGCTTTTCTGTCACTTTTGGCTAATTGCGAATATGGGGGATGAGTGATGATATGATAAAATTGATGAATGGACACCCATACCCAAGCTGGGATTCGAACCCAGGACCTCTGGCGTCGTAGCGCGATGTGCTAATAACTCCGCCACGGGGGGCAGCTTTTCTGATTGTAGTTTCTTATTCGAATATTTGCAATGAACATAATTGTCAGCGATGTTTTCTCAATCCTTTCATCGTTACATCTATTTTTGTTATTGAGAACATCCGAGAGGCAAAAATACGACATTAAGGAATTAAAAGACTAGATAAACTAACTAACTCTTAAATGTTAATTATTAGAAAGATTATAAGTGAACCTTCCCGCCTCGGTTAGCGGTAATAATGATGCTTTGTAATCGAGGGGTCACGAGTTCGATCCACGGTTAGGCACATTTAATTAAGTGGCTCGGATTCCACTGTAGGCTGTAGGTTTTGTCCCGATTAGCCTTTGTGCAACTAAATATTGCAATTTAGTGCAAAAATCAGCAAGCTTGGGCAGTTTTATTCCTTGTAAGCCTAAGTCTACATGTTAATAAATGATTATTTATGACGTTGGAAAATAATTTATGCCGAGTGGCCAATTTCTATTCCATGGAGAAGCATCAGATGTGAAACACATATGAAACTATTGGTAGTTATTTTCACTACTAATCACATCTGCCCAGGGCGAGAGCTGCAACTGTATCCATTGATTTATGTCAATGATATTGATAGTCAATGCTTTTGTCTCCTAGTGTAGGTGAATTTGCAGTGAAAATATGTTTGTTCTCTCTGTGTTACCTTCACAATACAATTGGTAACATCCTCCAACATATAAAAAATAATTTTTAACACTCGTTCCAAAAATAGTGACATGATATACATAGGATAATAATTGTTAACATTTAGCTTCGTAGGCATCGTATTATCATCATCGTTTGACCCTCCAACAACCAAACAGCAATCCCACAGCCACTGAACATATCCACCTACCAGATAGGCAGCAGAGTATCTGTAAATTTTTTTGGCAAGTTTGGAGACTTGTGATTTAACAATTACTTAGTACGTATTAAATAATCAATGTCCGTTGTTGATCCATGCAGATCTGCAGCTGCCACCTCCAACCACGATTTTACGTACAACACGTTGTAATAATCTTGCGATCTTATAAAAGCAGGAAATGTACTTGAACATTACAATGGCCTTGCCCTAAGGGAAGTTTTATAACGGAAAATATTAAGTAAGATAGCTTCTACTTCTTTAATTTTCGATCGCAATGCGTCTATAAAAATCTGGGGGCTACAGGGAGCTTAGATCTGTTGTTGGGGTTTCTTCCCCCCTAACCTCCTTGTAGCGCCGTCCCGGGCTGTATGTATTTCGTCCAATGAGTACAAGCTAGCAAAACTGTGAATTTCAACAAGTTTGTAGATTATTCTGCAGCTGTTCCTAAAAACAGACGCATCTTATTAGTTTCTTGCTGTGGTTCATTTTCCCATTTCAGCAAAAAAGTATTCACACTCTTTGCATACGGTGAGTAAATGGGAGGAAGGGAGAAGTTGCCCCTTAATAGTCTCACTTAGAAATTTAGTGCAGAGGAATCTAATAACCGTTCTTAAACAACATTAGCTTTTATAGAAATAAAACTAAATACTATTTTCAAACCTACGAAAGTTCCAAGTAACTACGTAAGGAAAGGGTAGTGTATTACTTCCTATGTAATTGGACTCTCCCACTAGCAAATTTCTTATTAACACCTCCAAATATTTTATTCTTTAGTTGTATTATCTGTATGTGTCTGCAGAATAAATTGCCCATATATTGCACATGAATAAATTATGTGTAGTTCTTTTGAATTTGCGGTACTAAACCACGTTTAAACGTACATTAGTCTTTGAACGACAGAGATGGAAAATAAAGCGCCAGCAGAGAACAATGGTGCCACTGAAGTTGAAATTCATCTAATAAAGTGATTTTAGGTGGGTCGGAACACACACGACCATGTTTTGTTCCCATCAATGTAATAAAAACAGTGAGATGGAATGAGGGCTTTATTTCGTCAGCTAAACTTTTATCAAGGCCCTTGCTCCCCATAATCGGAGGATCTGAGCACGCCTAAAATTCCTTATACAGAAATAGTGTTATTTGTCGTATATCCAGAAAGTTGATTGATTTGCTTTATTTTACTTCGCTTTTTGTGCCACTTTTGGCCAATTTGCGAAAATGGGGATGAGTGATGATATGATGAAATTGATGAATGGACACTCACAAACATCCGCGGCCAAGCCGGAATTCGAACCCGGGACCCCTGGCGTCGTAGCGCGATGTGCTAACCACTCCCCCACGGTGGCCGGCCCCAGAAACTTGAAAGTGAATGAAATTTTTATGGTATGTTTTGTTTGGTCATTATCAATAGTAAGTCTGTCATATTATTCCACTAAATAATGCCTTTGGAAAAGAAGAAACAACATATAATTAATGTATTTTATTTTACATAAGACCTATCCTACAAGTATTTTTGTATATGATGACACAGAACTATCTTATGTTGTGATTTCTTTGGGTCCGACTGTAATATATATACAGGGTGATTCTAAAGGTATAGTACAAACGAAAACCACAGATACCTCCCATGAAATAGAGACGAAAGTTCCCCTTCCACTTTGCCGAGAGATGCCTCCGTGAGGAGCTAGACAACGCCGAAAACGTGTGAAAATGAACTTCACACCTCTGTACAGCCAGTACCAGTGAAGATAGAAAGGCGGAACAAACGAAGTCAAAAGGAACACCAAAGTCGCCCATCCGAAAAACACTAGGCGGCAGGTGCGAAACGCATGCGCATGGGGTCCCACAAAGGAAATAGGAGTGTCCCGCAAGACAAGTGAAGGGAAAGGGTAGCGATCGACAACGGTAGGGAGAAAAGAAGCAATGAAGCATGAAGTAACAATTGCACAGCGGGAAACAAAAACATGCAGCGCGTGGGGAGTCCCCAAACACAGTGGGGAGACACCGCAGCAAGAACAAAGCACGGTTCAACAAAAGAGAAAGAGGACCGGACGGGGAATGGTACCTGTCAAGGAGACAACAAATGCGGGACGAGGGATTCCCCGTAGCAGCACCGAGGGGATGTCACACAGAGGTCGTGCGCCAGCAGGACATCACAGCAACTACGGGCACAGGAGGTTTATTGCCACGCAAAGGTGCACTTACAGATAGGAATAGTACGTAGTACGTAGTCGTACCCCGGACTGACGTTGTTACAAAAGTTGCTCAAATTGACGACCACCACATTCAATGCAGGCATTGCAGCGTCGCAGTAAATTCTGGCGAACCCTATCAAAAATCCCTGGCATGGTACACACCTCGGCCGATGCTGCAAGTATCCGCGCTACCAATGTTTCCTTGTCAGGCACCGGGGTCTCGTAGACGAGTGTTTTCACTTGGCCCCACAAGAAGAAATCCATTGGTGTGAGGTCAGACGAACGGGCGGGCCAGGGGACGGGGCCCTCTCTGCCGATCCAGCGCTGTGGGTAGGTACGGTGCAAAAGGGTTCGCACTGTGCCATCAAAATGTGCAGGCGCTCCATCCAATTGAAACCACATACGATGTCGCACGTTGAGGGGTACATCTTCTAGCAGCTCTGGAAGGACTGATGCAAGAAAGGTGCGATAGAGGCGGCCATTTAAACGTGGTGGCAGCAGGTATGGACCGATAATCTGTTCATCGATGATACCTGACCAGATATTCACTGCAAACTGGGTCTGATGGTGCACCTCGACTGCTGCATGTGGATTTTCATAATCCCACACATGGCTGTTTCGGCAATTGAAGATGCCCTCACGGGTGAATGTTGACTCGTCCGTGAAAAGCACATGGCGCAAAAAACGGGGATCGTCGGTACAAAACTGCAACAGTCGTTGACAGAATTCCACACGTCGTGGGTAATCCCCAGCCTGCAACGCGTGGACTCGCTGTGGATGATAGGGATACAGCAGATCATCATGAAGGACACGCCACACTGTCGACTGTGATACTCCCACTGCACGTGCAATGCTACGGGTGCTAGTGGAAGGTGTGTCGTCCACGCGAGCAAGTACGTCCTCCTCGACCGCCGCGGTGCGCACATGTCTTGGGTGACCGACATGATGGCCTGCACGTAACACACCCGATTCACCAAGGGTACGGTGCACGTTCGAAAACAACCTGCTGTCGGGTTGTCGCCTCTCCGGATACCGTCCGCGATAAAGGCGTGCAGCTGCTCGGCCATTGCCAGCTGCAAGGCCGTAGACAAAATGCATGTCCCTCAGTTCTACAAATGTGTAGCGTTCCATGGTACGGTGAGGATAGTGCCAATTATGGAATACTGTACTGCAGTGCACAGGTGACACACACACACACACTGGTCACAACGGCTTCGAAACAACGTACTCAATTGTCGTACGTCAAGCACACCACCACCGCACCGACTCTTTCACTGACACGCTCCCTGACGCTGCACTTCCAATCAGCCCACACGTCCGCACGGCGCTGTGGTACAATCAGCTGACGTTCCTGAGCCACCCGTGCCTGTGCTCTTCACTATCTGACCACTGCCGTCAGGTGGGGCCATGTACTCTGGGGCCTTGTCATCGTGGAACACATGTAGCGTCCTTCATTCTTGCCCCATTCACCCACAACACGTACTTCGTCCGTCTTGCTCGAGCCGACGGGGAGCACTACGTACGATCGTGTGGTGTTTGTGTACACCAATGTGGGGCAACCCAGCAGTTGAACAGACCTGCATACCCCCACGTAGCTTCATTACACGATTGTCCCACGCAGTTTATCTGTCCAGCCTTGCTCGGCCCGGTCTCACACCCACGCGGCAGTGTGCGGCTGCGGTGGTGTGAGGCCACGCTTGGTTTCGGAGCGGAAGGCTGCAGCCGAGGAGGGACTCGAGTTGTTCGGCTGGGGTTGCGCTCGGAAGCAAGCAGCCGCGTCAGGTCTGGGAACGGTGGACCTGGTGATCGGGATGGAAACATTCCGACCTCGTCCATTAGTGTCGTCCACCGTACGGAGTGGTGGGGTACGTACGGCACTCCAGCAGCCTTTCGCCCGCTCCCACCCAGCGATGTGCCTCCGGCTTCATTTCTAAGAGGCTGATTGGGCCCCATAACGACGTTTGTTACAACGTCAGTACGGGGTACGTGGTCCTATCTGTACGTGCACCTTTCATTAGCAATAACCTCCTGTGCCCGTAGTTGCTGTGTTTGTCCTGCTGGCGCACGACCTCTGTGTGACATCCCCGCGGTGCTGCTACGGGGTATCCCTCGTCCCGCATTTGTTGTCTCCTTGGCAGGTACTATTCCCCGTCCGGTCCTCTTTCTCTTTTGTTGCACCGTGCTTTGTTCTGGCTGCGGTGTCTCCCCACTGTGTTTTGGGGACTCCCCTTACGCTGCACCGCCAGCGCCGCCATTTCTGCCCCGAACCATGTACGCGTCTGTTGCCTGTCGAGTGTCACGGACCACTTTGCTTGCATTCTCGGTGTGTTTTTACATCCTACGTCGTCCTCCCGTGGTTCTGCAACCCCGCACTATTTTTCTCGACTGCACTGCTTCAGTCATGGTGTTTGTTTCCCGCTGTGAAATTGTTACTTCATGCTTCATTGCTTCTTTTCTCCCTACCGTTGTCGATCGCTACCCTTTCCCTTCACTTGTCTTGCGGGACACTCCTATTTCCTTTGTGGGACCCCATGCGCATGCGTTGCGCAGCTGCCGCCTAGTGTTTTTCGGATGGGCGACTTTGGTGTTCCTTTTGACTTCGTTTGTTCCGCCTTTCTATCTTCACTGGTACTGGCTGTACAGAGGTGTGAAGTTCATTTTCACACGTTTTCGGCGTTGTCTAGCTCCTCACGGAGGCATCTCTCGGCAAAGTGGAAGGGGAACTTTCGTCTCTATTTCGTTGGAGGTATCTGTGGTTTCGTTTGTACTATACCTTTAGAATCACCCTGTATATAATTTACATATCGATGCTTCAATAATAATCACTGCAATCCCTTCACCGTTGGGTCGAACCACTTAGTTCTGGACTTCAAGGTGTTGGGGTTCAAGATGTGTGACCCGGATAGTGTTGACATTATCGTTATGCGGCCCTACTTTGACTTTGACATGGCTGGACTATAGGACCTGTTGAGGAGATTGGGGAGCTACGAATGAGTAACCCGGTCACGGAAACCTTCAACAACGACTTGGGGTTCGTCGTGCTGACCACACGTCACCCTTTAACTGGTTGGAGTGTGAGTGAGACCGGCATTTGTGAGTGAGTAGGCCCTTGCCTTCACGGGCTGTTGCACCACGACTTTACTTACGTGTATTGGCGTAAGGTGTGGGCCCACAGCGGCTCGACCTCTACTCGAAATTCTGTCAATTTATTTTGACCAATTCACTGGGGATTTTTTAAGAGTACTTTGTAGCACGTATAGTGCTCATCTCGAAGATCATACTATTGTTACTTGGACTGAAATTTCAGTTTGAAACCAATCAATGGAAGCACGACCTGGGCATGGGGTGTTCTTTCATCAATTTCATATCATCACTCATTCCCTCCCATCTTCGCGAATAGTAAGAAGTGGCAGGAAGGCGAAGTAAAATAGACCAAACAGATCAACCTCGGCCCATTATATCTGCTGTGAACTCAACGATGAGAACTGCACAAAGGGACTTGAAGATTATACTCAGAAAGGAAACTGTGGCCGAGCGCGTTCAGCAGTTGCCTGATGGTCTGACCATGGAAGGTTCCACGTTCCAGCCGTGGCATCAGCCTGGACATAGAGTGTGAGAGTGTAAAAGAGAGAGAGAGAGAGAGAGAGAGTTAGAGTGAGTGAGTGCGTGCGTGCGTGTCTTCATTCATCCTCCCTGTCGCTAATTGTCAAACTTGTCAGAAGCAGAAAATAAAATACAAATACAGACGTGTCAAACGTGTAATTTTCAACTACGAAAATGTATAATTAGAAACATATGCAGAGGATAAACACTGTATGAAATTAACAATATATTGTTCACGCAACATGGTATATTTCCTCTGCTTTACATACATATAAAATTTAATACACTAAAGCATGCACGAAATATCCATTTCTCATTGAAGCAGAGGAACTTAGTGCTACCTGTCAACGACAGAGCTATTGCTTGTTATTTATTCAGTTTATTTTCTCTTTAGGAAAAAAGTTCCTGTACCTTCATAAGCATGGGCGTCTGGAAGGGAGGGCAAGAGGGGCCATGTCCCACCTACGGGAGAATGAATGTCCACATAATAATTATGTAATGCAATGTATCATTGTTATCTGTAATGCATTATAAATTACCAGACAGAGAAATAACACTTGTCTTAATTGATTTTCTTTTAAATGCATGAACAATTGTTTGGAGGAAAGGGAGCTTTTATTTTCTCTTTAGGAAAAAAGTTCCTGTACCTTCATAAGCATGGGCGTCTGGAAGGGAGGGCAAGAGGGGCCATGTCCCACCTACGGGAGAATGAATGTCCACATAATAATTATGTAATGCAATGTATCATTGTTATCTGTAATGCATTATAAATTACCAGACAGAGAAATAACACTTGTCTTAATTGATTTTCTTTTAAATGCATGAACAATTGTTTGGAGGAAAGGGAGCTTTTATTTTCTCTTTAGGAAAAAAATTCCTGTACCTTCATAAGCATGGGGGTCCGGAAGGGAGGGCAAGAGGGGCCATGTCCCACCTACGGGAGAATGAATGTCCACATAATAATTATGTAATGCAATGTATCATTGTTATCTGTAATGCATTATAAATTACCAGACAGAGAAATAACACTGGTCTTAATTGATTTTCTTTTAAATGCATGAACAATTGTTTGGAGGAAAGGGAGCGTGTACATTTCGGAGACAATTTATGTAATTTTTGCTCTTTGTTTATTGTGAAATGGATGAATTGGTTGTGTGGTGTATTTAAATAATATATATATTGTATATAATATGTGTTAAAGAAACTTTCAATACGTACACAATTTAGTGTCCACGTCGCTCCATGTTACATATATGTGAAACGTATATCGTGCATGAAAGGTATACATGTTAATGTAAAAAAGAATTATATTTGAAATGCATTTATCAAGCATTTTCTGTCTTTCAAAAATAGTTTGTGTGCTTGTTTTCCATTATTAATGTGAAATTGAACGTGTTGAAAAAATAATTCAAATCGTTTGTTCGAACACAAATGCTTTAGCACCAACTTCTACCTCCTTTTTGAGTAATTTATAAAAAAAATATAATAATGGTGGTCCCGTGTTCGAATTGGGCATGGATGTTTGTGAGTGTCCATTCATCAATTTCATCATATCATCACTCATCCCATCTTCGCAAATTAGCCAAAAGTGGCACAAAAGCGAAGTAAAATAAAGAAAAATTAATAACAATAATAATAATGTTAGAATAATAACATTATTATTATTAACATTATTATTATTAACATTATTATTATTATTATTATTATTATTATTGGTACGTTTGTCCTAGTACTTGCCCCCCCAAACAAAAATTCGTGGTTGCGCCTCTGCTGAAAATATGCAATTGCATATGCATCCCGATTGCCGAGGTGGGAGACCATCCAACCAGTTACGGAGTGACGTGTAGTCAGCACGACGAACACCCGGTCGTTGTAGTTTCCATGACCAGGTTACGGTACTCACTCGTAACTCCTCGATTTTCTCAAGATGGTGGGTGGCCAAAGGTTCCATTCACAGGCCGAAATCTCAGGAGAAATGTTGTTACGTTTCCCCAAAGAGATTCAAACCAGCACCTATAGTCTAGTTGAAAGGCACAGCAAAGTGTTGTTTTTGAAAGTATGTGTTGGCCCAATTTTGCTTGTATTCTACAGAGCATTCCCTGACATTCGCTACGAGACTCGGCGGCAAGCGGCCCGGCGTCAGCGCTTGTCTTTCCCGGCGAACGGGGTCCGCGACAGTCGCTAGAGTCGGCTATTAAAATTACAGTTTTCATATTGTGTACTAACCTTGACTACGGAAGGTGTTGAAAATAATGTCCTGCTGCAACAAATTCCTAGCATCTCCGAAGGAAATTGGCATTTACACGTGCAAGTTCGTCTACTGTAATTCTCCCGATTTCTCGTACAATACTCTCTTTTAAATCACGGATGGTGTGCGGATTGTCTTTGTGTACTTCATTTTTTGATTTCCCCATAAATAAAAATTGCAGGCTGACAAATCGAGGCACCTAGAGGATTTTTGAAACACCCGTTTCTTGTGAGAGGTGGCGGATACATTTCCGAGGAGACTGTTCTAACCTTTGTTTTATCTCATCGAGTTCTTCCTCAGTAAGTACACGTGGGTTTTTCTTTCCACTTTTATTCAGAACTGACCCTGTTACTCTAAACCTTTATACGAGGTTTAATATAGTGGTCCTATGTGGAACGGGAACACCAGGAAATTTCGTTGCAAAACGTCGTCGCACTTCTCCACAATTCCTCTTTCCAAAGTAACACTCGATAAGATAAATCCTTTGTTGTAATGTAAACTTTTGTGGTGCCATATTAAGCCAAAATCTTCAAGAGACGGACACGACTAGTGTTGCCCACGAGACGAGACTTTGACCTGTCTCGTCTCGTGGAAATGGTGTGAAATGCTGTCTCGTCTCGAAAATATTCATTTGTCTCGGGACACATGATCAATCTCGTGTCGTCTCGAATTTTTAAAAGCCTCTCCCGTCTCGTCCCGTGGCCAACACTAGACACGACACAACACAACTTCCGAGGGAGGATTATACTGGCGTCAGTCTGCAACCTCAACAGAAAGGGAAAGAGAGCGAAGGCAGGGAGAGCGAAAAAAAACAAACAGACTGTAGCGTGCGACTGTCGCGGACCCCGTTCACCGGGAAATAAAAGCGCTGACGCCGGCCCGCTTGCCGCCGAGTCTCGTAGGGAATGTCAGGGAATGCTCTGTATAAGAACATGCCTTTTGGCTTTAATTGATTCATTTGGTTTATTTTACTTCGCATTTCTGTCATCTTTTGGCTAATCGCGAAGATGAGAATGAGCGATGATAAGATGAAACTGATGAAAGGATAATCTCAAAGAACACACATGTCCAGGCCGGGTTTCGAACCCGCGACCCCTTGCGTCGTAGGCCGGCGGGACGCGTATTTCACATGTGCACATTGAAATAGAGATTGGGGGCGTGGTTTGTGTATGAATGCTCCCTATTGGCTAGCAGACTGCCTCAATGATATAGGATAGGACACTGGCATTTATTTCATTGACTTGTGCGAACACTTTCTGTAAACCACAGACTACAGCAGAACCATCTAGTGGGAAAATAGAACGCAATCGGATAGTAATCAATACTCGAAAAGCGAATAGACTTTCTTATTGGAAATAAAAGAGGCAATAATTTTTAAAATGTTGTGTTGGATGAAAATTCTTAAACAATTATTTAATATATTGGGTCATTTTCCGCTTTTCGTCAGATGCAAACAAGGAGCATTTTTAATTCTTACTTTAAAAATCTGTCAAAACCTTGAGTAGCGCCAAAACCTTAATTTCGACTATATAAGTGCGCGGCTATTTGTTTTGCAAAACGTTGTTACAAACCAGATATTACATACTGGAATCAAGAACACAAGATGAAAAGAGAGGAGTTTCAAAAAAGAATAGTAGATGACAGCATAAGGTGAAAGAATATAAATAAATCGCTGGAGGATAAGTATGGATTTAGTGAAAGTGAACTACAATAGAAAGATGTAGAAAAGATCAAAGCAATGTATAAAAAGTAGAAAATAGATGGAAAAGGAAAATATAAGTGGTTTACATCATTCAACAAGTTCAAGCCTGTAGTCAATTGTTAGGTACGCCATAGAAGTACTCAATAAAGAAAAAATAGACCAGCCAACCAGAAACTTCTTCATTACAAGCCACGCTCCCAATCTCTATTTAAATGTGCATATGTGAAATACGCCGGCGGGACCTTTTAGCTTTTGTCACCAGAACTGCCAGATTTCCACCCTGGCGTTGAGTACAAGAGAAAGCCAGAGGTTGGAAATAAAAAATGCTTAGCACTTAATTTTTAAACAATCATTCAGTAATTTAAAGATGCAAACATTTGAACTTGTGATCGTGACCTTTTCTTTTGTCAGTTATGAAAAATTCAAGCTTCCATCACAATATCATAATCAACTTTATGTTAAGAACATGAGGCATTTGAGAATTTTCGGATCTACTTAATGAATGTAACGTTTGAAAAGAATGATATTCAAATTGACGTCATCACGCAGTGCACTCTGGGAAGAAATCGCGTAAAGTAGGTCAAACAGATTGGCAAGTGTTAAGTAAAGCTTAATCGCACAATGCTTAATCGGCATGATTTCAAAGCAGGATCTGATATGTTTGGTGACATCCCAGTTCACAAATTCCCAATTCACAGACTGCCTGAATTCCTTCCCGATTCACCGATCATGACCCCGCGGCGGAGTGTGGTACGTGCAGTCTTCTCTTCACGTGCAGAACCTCTTCTCAATTCATAGATTTCACCCCTCCCTTCCCCACTTCCTTGATTGTAAGAGGTTAGGTTAGGTTAGGTTAGGTTACGTTCTCACAGAACATGGAACTCCAAGAGCTTGCCCACGTTGTCCGTACGTAAAAACTAGATTTTTAACCCGAAAAGGATGGGATAGTAGTAAGAAAGTCAAGACCCTGATCTTTAGCTTCTGAACTCTTCGAATATCGCTGGAATCTGTGTGAGCTCCTCCGAGGAGGTGGGCGCGTATTGTGGACTGGGGAGGGGAGAAATCTGTGAATCTGGAAGTGTTTCGATAAGACTGCACGTATTCCGCCGGGGTTCATGATCGGTGAATCTGGAAGGAATTCATGCAGTCTGTGAATTGGGAATCTGTGAATTGGGCATGAATCATCTGTTGCCGGAGATATGGTGATTTCGCGCAATGAATTGTAGGGGAAGTTGTTCGATGAATATCATCCATTGAGGGAGAACATTTGCTTTTTTGTTACTTTTTGAGCAAAGTAACTATTACTTTTAAAAAATAAGATTTCCAAAACTGCTGTTCATATTATTCCTGTAAGAAAGTATGATATTCAAAAACCACACCGATATGTGGTTTCAGGATCGAATGTGCTTGCGCGTCCCCTAGTTTCACACTCCCATTCTTTTCTCAACAGTAATAATAGTATTAAGAATTATCAATCATGAGTGGATGTATTACATTACATGTGCTTCGATGTTTGAGGCGGACGTTAATTGGAAGTCTAGTCCGAATCCCACGTAGCCTCTGTGTAATGTAACTAAACGCACAGCCATGAAATTAGACGGGTGGCAGAAGTTCGCGCTGTTGCCACGTCGGAGCACAACCCCGTATGTTCGGAGGTTTAAGGGAAAGAAAGATCTCGTTGTAGAGTTGGTCTTTGTAATCCATGTGATACAAACTGACAGTATTTGCTCGAAAGGTCAGGGATGACAAAAAGTTCCCCGTAGAGAGGTCGGTCTGCCGTTCGAAAAGGCATCGTAGGCGAGCTGACGTTGCCACTCAGTACGCGGGAAACAGCGACTTTGTCCCGCTCTCACTTTGCTTTCCCACATGTGGCACCAGCGCAATTCTGCTCAGCCGCCTATTTTCATGGCCGTGGGTTTAGTGTTGTTTTACCAGCAGCCAGAAACAACTTATTTTGAAGAACCACGAACGTTTCTTTCTCTTATCCTTAGTACCCTATGTATTCGAAGATACATTATTTAAACATTTGCTTAATTAATCTTTGTCACGCCTTTGTACATTTGCGTAACATTCAAACATTCAAAATGTTATTTGGTAACTTTCAGATTCAGGCACTTTCTTGTTTGATGACATCATAAGAACAGTTGAAATATTCTAATGTATTCTCCTGTATGTAATCCTAATATTTTTTCGCTATGCAGAAATTAAATTAATGTTAATAGGATTCTCATAATTTTTCAAGTTTATCTGTTGTATGTTCGAATGTTTTTAATTTATTACTTTAAAAGATTATATCATTGTAATGAAATCATAGGTTTTAGCAGTATTTGTACGAAAATAACCATACTGCAAACCATTAATGCTAGAACAGATACTTTATTACTAATTTACTTTATTAATTCAGAAAATTACAAAAATAGTCTAAGACAATGGTTACGTACAACTTTGCGGTAACCGGTACTTATTTGAAGTTGGGGTTATGAGCGCAACTGTCGCGCGTCATTGTATCAAGAGCGGTTCCACAAATGAAAAGTGTCACGTGAGCCGGAGAGTCCGTCGGGAGCGGAGCTGCGACCAGTCGAGGTACCTGAGGGCGAGATGCCATCCGGTCCGATTGGGCCATCCATGACTGGTTGCTTGTTCAGGTGCCTTAGCTGGTATCTGGTCGGATTACGTAAGGTGAGGGTTGCGTCGATTGGACCGTGTTGTGGAACGGCTTAAGTGTCCTGTGGGACACGTCTTGGTGGTGGCCTCCGGCACACTTCACGCATCGGGGTCAAGCGAAACAGGTGGCGTTGACAATTGCCCTATCCTGTGGCAGGCATGGCACTGTAGAATTCAAGTGTTGCGGTCCTTTCAACCTGCACTCTATTTCGCCGGTTGTCCTCGAAGCGTGCGGTTCCCTCTTGAAGATGGTGGGACGTGTGTTCCTCTGCGCTGTCCCTGTGGTTTTTTGTGGTTGTCGTTTGTTTACGCTTGGCGTTTGAGTGTCGTTGCCTTTGGTTGAATCTGACTTGTTGAAGTTGTCGATCCCATGTTCGTCTTGCAGCTGAGGGCATTAGCAGATATTAAAGCTGAGTGTGCGCAGCAGTTCTGTAGAACTCTCTTCTGGGAGTTAATCTGGATTAACTCTCAATCTAGTTTTCCTGGCTGCTCTTGATTTCCCTCTGTAGTTTTTGGGGGTAATCCATTTGGCTGGGACGTCTTGCATCGCAGGTTATTAGTTGGGTGGGTGTACCCACAATTTAAAATTTTGGCGAAGAGCTACCGCTCTTTCTGGTTGTATCCAGAAGCCAACTTTCTGGGGCTGATCTTGCCCTGGCATTTCGGGTTTCTTGGGATCCCTCGTTCGTTTCTGCCTGTTAAGCCCGTCCCATGTAAATTGGTTCCGTGGATCATTCGCTCATCCTCTGGTGTTGAAACAATGGGTGGGCTGTCTTTTTCTGAAGCTCTGAACTTTTGGGCTGAAGGTGGAGTTCTGGTGCTCCTTTCGATGCCCTCAAGAACGTCTATTGTGGCTTGGCAGTCTTCTTCTGTGTTAGGTATGGCTTTGAGGCTGCCTCTGGAGACATTACATTCAGCTGCGTTTGTCTTGATGGCATCCAGTTGTGCTTGGCTGGAATGCCGTTCATCATGACCGAACACGATCTCTGTACGGGAGTGGAATCTTGGGGGATCTCTGTCGGTCCTGTTCTTGGTGACTTGTGTGTCCGCTCTGATGTGGAGCCCAGCCGATGCCGAGTTGGGTTGCTTGGGAGGTGGCACAGTTGCCCCCTCTTGCGTCTTTATTGCTTAGAAGTTGTGATGCGGGATGTGTTTTGCTTTAAGTGCTGGTGGCGAGGAATGCTCCCGGAGAAGCCTTCCTAGAGCCTATAAGTGGCTGGATCTTGTAAGAGGCGCAAAGCCACCTATAAGATTTCTAGGTGTTCGGTTCGGTGCTTTGTGGAGCGAAGTGAAGTCTTAGCTTGGCGCTAATTCGTCTACCTTTCGTTCTGCTAACGAGAGTTGTTCCCAACTCATGAAGCTTGAGTGGGATCTGGGGAGTCGGGCGTGGCTTCACCATAGGTTCCTACAGTTTCTTGGACGATGGTGAATCTAGTGCGGACTGTGTCCAATGATACAAGTCAGACCGTCCAAACAGGGGCCGTCCCCTGTAGCTGGCGCTGTGTTGTCCGTCACAGTTGGAGGATTGAGAGTGAAATAATTTGAACATACGAGGCCTTACAAGGCAGAGCATCTTGCATCTTGTGGCATTGGAGAATCGTGTGCATCTCCGGGTTTTCGACTTTGATCCATATGTTGAGCAAAGTCCTGGGGTGAATGATAATACAGACCAGCTGGATACCTGGCTTCCAGTGGGAGTGCAAGTCTTATGCACAACTTGGTGTGGGGGATTTCCTTTGAGCGAAATCCTTGTAAGGCAGCATCCCTAAAAAAAGTTATAAGCGTTGATTAGTCGAATTTAAATGGATCAAAATTAGCAACTAGTGTAGTCCTAGATTTTGCGAAAGCAAACAATGTCGCTATATTAACTGTGTAGGAACCGTATACCTATAAGAATAAAATCCCTTGCGTACCAATTTGACCAAAAGCAATACATAACAACGATAAAACTGTAGCAGCTCTAATAATACTCAATAAAGAGATCATTCCGATAAAAATAGTACAATTTTCGAATAACCACGTAATCTGCGTGCAAATCCATTCATTCAGTGGTTAATAGCTACTTCGAAAAGCGCCAAAATAAATAAAGCCAGTGTGGAACGCTTATATATTTGAAGCAGTCCACCGAATAACGCTGCATGGCACTGGAAATGTGCTGAATTACCAGTGGAATCACTCTGCGGCTACAGGCTACAAGCTGGCCAGTCATAAGGTCGGATATTGCTCAAAGATTGATACTGTCCTTGCATAATGTTTTATTTTTTTATTGTAGTTCAGTAACATACTACAGGATTTATCCGTTTTTCTCGCATTCACTGAAACGTGCCATACAACGTTATTCGGGGGAATGCTTCATTTATTGATTTATTTATTACGTCTTGTTTCTCATGACGAAGTTAAGTTTTTGTAGCCTTTTCTACCACTTAACCATTTATACATCGAAGTTTCAGTTTACAAAAATTAGTAAACAATTGAAACCATTACATAAAATGGGGAATGTTGAAAATGAAGAAAGGAAAATATGAAATTGCAAAGAAAATTACAAAAAAGGAAAAATTACTTATAGGAATGAAAGTCTAAGACCCCGGAAATGGAATATCCGGGGGCCTATACAAGCTACTAGAAAGTTGCTTCACTGGCAGAAGGGCTGATTTAAACTTGCCGTACTAGGAACTTTCGGGGAAAAAAAAGTTCCACACCTATGGAATGTCAATATCGAGCCTTGCCTCAAAACTCAAATAGCTGCAAATGAAATCTACAGCCTATATGCGGATGATCTGCTAACAATAACAACAGACCACTTCAGAAGAGAAATAGAGAGAGAAAAATATATAACAGTATACAAACTGGCAGTAAGGTGTGGAAACGCGAAACTTAAATTATGCGAAACAGAAAGAGAACTACTTTCTTAAAAGTGCAATGCTCAACTTCAAATGAAAACTCAACGGCAAAGCACTAAAGGATAAGGAAAGCCAAGTATTTGGGAGTAGCCCTGAAGGAAGTAATAATCTTTAGAATAAATATTGAATACAAAAGGGGAGGCGGTAATGACAATTGTTTAACGAATTTTATGGTCAGTTGCCACCCAAACTAGCCTTCCTCTCCGGTGTACATAAGAGTCATTCCATGCGAAATTAACACAGTCTTTGACCTGACCATCTCCTATTTTCATGAAATTTGGGGAATTGAAACTATGCATGGAACTTAGTAAGTATAAACATTTTTAGTTTCGTGCGTCTTGTAATTGTTAAATTATTCAAGGTCAAAGTTAGCATAAATTGCCCTTTTTGAGCCCGCTTAGCTATACTAAATCTCCTGTAACTCCGCCCCTATTTTGCCTAGGAAGCTCAAATAAAGCTTATTGTACAGGGAATTGAATAAGCTTTCCAGTGATATATAACAAGCCTACCTTTGGATAAAAATATAATTTTGTCACGTGACCTTGACTTTTGACCTTGAATATCTCAAAACATGTCATCACCAAAAATCGTGAAAAAAATATATTTGGTCCCTCATATCATACTCTAAAACATACCAAAAAATCATTCTGGGACTGCAATGGGATCAGAAGATACAAAATAATATGTGTAACTATGTGACTGATAAAAGCCCCATTACATGAACTATGAAGAGTCAAATGTCCCTTAACACCCCCTACAAAATGTGAAGGAGTTACCCTAGGTATAATTGGTCATAAAATAAATAGGTTAGGCACAGGGAGATTTCTAGCCGTGTGTGTCAAGCGCAGGTCCGACATATTGTTGACCTTCATATTGAATTCAACGCAAAAATTTCAAAGGAAAGGGGGTTATGTGATATATCAAATGAGGCTAGAATTTCACGAGAAATGAAGTGACGAAGGATTTTCCAACGTATCTTACGCCAGCAAAAAGTTATACACATATCTTTCACTTACGATATATGCACATTATAATGTTGTCAATGTTCCTGTGAGCACACTCGTTGACGTCTCTCTCGCATAGAACATTTGGTAATGTAGCATGTGCAACAACATCGCAAGCAGCTACTATGCCTTCTCTCAGATGGTCAATATCAGGGATTTTTAGTGCATGCACCGTTCTCTTCAAATGTTTCTGAAGGTAAAAGTCCTCCTAAGATGTTAGATCTGGGGAATGTGCAGGCCTTTTAATAGATCCCCGTGTGCCCATCAATCTACCTAGAAAATTACCATGAAGAAATTACGAAAATGTCTACATAGTGTGGTCACACTCTGTCCTGTTTCAAAACTCTCGAAAAGTGCCATATCCCATAAGCAAGGGTGAAAAAAACTGTTCACTTAACAAATCCAAGAAGCCCTCACCATTTAAGGTTCCGTTGTTGAATATGGACCAACCATTTTCGTTCGCTATACATACAACCACATAATTAGCTTACCAGCAACAACCATTCGACTGAGAAAATCACAGGTATTGCATATTATTTTTATTAACTTCACCGTGAACATAAAAAATTGCCTCGTCACTGAAGAATTTTTCATTCCAAAGGAAGTGTCACGTAATTGTTTGAGATACTTTTCCCAATATTCTTCACTATTCAACTATTTGGTGAATGTAGCTGATTAAAATCATATGCAATGGTGCGTATACTTCTACTCTCCCAAGATGTCAGCGTGATCTCGATGAGTTCCTAACACGTTAGGAGCATTCCAATGCTTTGTTTTTAACACCTCGAAAAGGAGAAAATGGTTACAAGCATGCAGTAATAAATTTTTCCTGGTTAAATATATGTTGGAAAATCTTTCGTCACTTCATTTGTCGTGAAATTCTAGCCTGATTTGTTATATCACATAACCCCCTTTCCTTTGAAATTTTTGCGTTGAATTCAATATGGCGGTCAACAATATGCCGGATCTGCGCTTGACACACATGGATAGGGATCTCCCTGTGCCTAACCTATTTCTTTCATGACCAATTATACCCAGGATAACTCCTTCACAATTTGTAGGGGGTGTTAAGGGACATTTGACTCTTCATAGTTCATGTAATGGGGCTTTTATCAGTCACATAGTTACACATATTATTTTGTATCTTCTGATCCCATTGCAGTCCCAGAATGATTTTTGGTATGTTTTAGAGTATGGTATGATGGACCAAATATATTTTTTTCACGATTTTTGGTGATGACATGTTTTGAGATATTCAAGGTCAAAAGTCAAGGTCACGTGACAAAATTATATTTTTATCCAAAGGTAGGCTTGTTATATATCACTGGAAAGCTTATTCAATTCCCTGTATAATAAGCTTTATTTGAGCTTCCTAGGCGAAATAGGGGCGGAGTTACAGCAGATTTAGTATAGCTAAGCGGGCTCAAAAAGGGCAATTTCTGCAAATTTTGACCTTGAATAATTTAACAATTACAAGACGCACGAGACTAAAAATTTTGATAGTTACTAAGTTCCATGCATAGTTTCAACTCCCGAAATTTCATGAAAATCGGAGATGGCCAGGTTAAAAATTGCACATATCTGTGTTGATTTGGCATGGAATGACTCATAACTAATATTTCGTCTTCCGTCTATAAAATCGATACACCCATTCATACACTCTCCCCTGGCTTAAACAATTGTCTCCGCACAGAACCTTCATTCTGCTGTACTAATTTTAAAAAGGGCATGATAGATAAACTATTGATCAAATGGGTAACTTTTACCTACCTTTCGAAGTAGTGCAGGTGGCCGGGTTCTGAAACCGAAAATGAGGCTCGGTGAGGCTCGCCTTAATGGATTTCTCTCGTAAGGCATGAGCCTCATTTTCTCGCAGTGTTGCCAGCTCACCCCAAGAATATTTCACCATGTGATATTTTACAGGCGAAGCTAACCTACAAATGGGAGTTGGCAACACTGGCAACATCAATTGCGGTTTAGTGTTGCCAACTCACCTCAAGAATATTTCACCATGTGATATTTTACAGGCAAAGCTAACCTACAGAGTAGTACAGTGTCCCGGGTTCAACGCCCGAAAATGGCGCTCGGTGGCGCTCGCAGTGTTGCTAACTCCTCACTTGAAAAAATCACCAAGGTTTTTGTTTTTGGGTATAACCTAACCTCAAGCAAGGAGTTGGCAACGCTTGAGGCTTTCTCGCAGTGTTGCCAACTCACCCCAAGAATATTTCACCATGTGATATTTTACAGGCGAAGCTAACCTACAAATGGGAGTTGGCAACACTGATTAGTGGAGGTGCACGGGTTCTGCAACATCAATTGGCAATCAGTGTTGCCAACTCACCTCAAGAATATTTCACCATGTGATATTTTACAGGCGAAGCTAACCTACGAATGGGAGTTGGCAATACTGGCAACATTAATTGGCGATCAGTGTTGCCAACTCACCTCAAGAATATTTCACTATGTGATATTTGACAGGCGAAGCTAACCTACGAATGGGAGTTGGCAACACTGACTAGTGGAGGTGCACGGGTTCTGCAACATCAATTGGCGATCAGTGTTGCCAACTCACCCCAAGAATATTTCACCATGTGATATTTTACAAGCGAAGCTAACCTACGAATGGGAGTTAGCAACACTAGCAACATCAATTGCGGTTTAGTGTTGCCAACTCACCCCAAGAATATTTCACTATGTGATATTTGACAGGCGAAGCTAACCTACGAATAAGAGTTAGCAACACTGATTAGTGTAATCAGCTCAGTTGAGCGCCATCAATTGGCGATCAGTGTTGCCAACTCACCCCAAGAATATTTCACCATATGATATTTTACAAGCAAAGATAACCTACGAATGGGAGTTGGCAACATTGACTAGTGGAGGTGCACGGGTTCACCACCATCAATTGCGGTTCAGTGTTGCCAACTCACCCCAAGAATATTCCACCATGTGATATTTGACAGACGAAGCTAACCTACGAATGGGAGTTGGCAACACTGACTAGTGTAATCAACCCGGTTCTGCGCCATCAATTGCGGTTCAGTGTTGCCAACTCACCCCAAGAATATTTTACCATGTGATATTTTATTTCCAAGTCCCGGGGACACCAATGTATATCGTGACTTTTGTAAACCTCTCTCGGGAACGATGTGCCACACACGCGCGCGCGCGCCTATCGGCAGATTACGTTTCGCGTATTTATTCGTTGCGCTGACACAGCGTGATGAGTAAATAATGCATTTTCTCATTTCTGAAGTACGAATGCACTTTATCGTAATCTTCCAAGTCCCGGGGGGACACTAATGTTTGTATATCGTGACCTTTGTAAACCTCTCTCGGGAACGATGTGCCACACGCGCGCGCGTGCTGGCGCCTCTTATTATTTTTGTATTATGGCGCAAACACATCTAGAAAAACTACAATTTTGTCCCCTCTCCTCTCTGCGTGTGCTATCAATGTTGACACAATAACGCAAATTCAACAATACGTAGGCTTTGGGACGACGGAAGTTACACAACGGCAAGCCTCGTCAGTACACCTACCCCCAACATCCGGAGTGTGCAAGTACATAATAGCGGGCTGCTTGGGCGTATACAATTTGTTTTGTTTATATTTTGTTTCAGAGCGGGCGAGATGCCCGAAGATTATTAGATATCTGGAGCATGCAGGCACACAACAGCGAGCTGGGATGGAAGATCGTCAGCACATCCGGAGCGTGCAGGTACATAATAGCAAGCTGCTTGGGCGTTAGCGTGGCTTCGCCGGATGCAATACACACGATGCTTAGGTTACAACAGGTTGTTAACATTAGCTTTGGGGGAAGAATGTTTTAGAGAAGATTGTCTTAGAATATTTTCATAGTTTCACACCTCTATTAGATTGGTAGAAAAATATATTAGTGGGCAATAAAATCTGAAGAAGATTTGTGTCTAGCAAAAATAAGCTAAATAGAATTACACATGCATACAATATTTATTTTTTTTCTATCTACAATCATATTTTTCTTATATATTTTTTTAATTTTTTTATAGGGTTGATTAAAGCACATATTTGAGGAAGACAACACTCTACCACCAACAGATCACATATAAATAAACATACCCCGAAAAAAATGCGCTCCATGAAAAGTTGCCCTGTGTGTAAAAGAACTATATCAAGCAAAAATTTTGCAAGACATTGTCGCACCTGCGTGCCAGGCAAGCATTTGGCTGCCACCGAACTGTGTTCCGGATGCAATAAACACATTACAATTGCGTATGCCAAGAAGCATAAGCTTACTTGTCTAAGCGAAAGTACATCTGGTGCTCAACCGTCGACCAGCTCAACCAAAAGGAAAGCGGAAGCCGACACGCCACTATCCGCCAAGCGCATCAAAACTGTTGCGAAAGCGAACCAGTTTGCTTTCGAGCGTTTGTTAGAGGACTTTCCCCTTACTTCGGAGGACTCATGCGACGCGCGTAGCTTTTTGGAGAATGTACAAGCCCAAATTATTTCCATCCTCGGCGATGCGCTTGCAACGCACTCCATCAAATTCTACGCATCGCTACGTTGTCGGTACAAAAAGCCGTCTGATGAAATTTACAGCTTCTGCCACAACACCAAGGCGAAGACGCTGCATCTGGCGGATGTCGACAACCTCGAGGTCATCTACAACAAGTTTGCCGAGGAGCTGGTGGCAAAGCAGGAGGAACATCAAGCCAAGGGCTCGGGAGGTTCGTTGTGTGGTGAGCCTCACGAACTGCGCGTCAAACTTTGCAAGTTTGTGCCTCTCTCCGCCTCCAGCTACGTCCGCTTACCATCTGCCATTGCGGCAAAGAAGGCCGTCCTGAACATTCAAAACAGTGACGCCAAGTGCTTTCTCTGGTCGGTGCTTGCAGCATTACACCCTGTCGACCGGAAAAACCAACCACGCCGAGTTAACCACTACCTACCCTACGAGCCAGAGCTGGAAGATGCGATGGCTGGGATCGACTACCCGGTGGCGCTTTCGGACATTCGCAAGTTTGAGGCCCGTACACACAACCCTCGGTTGGCTATCAACGTTTATGGCGCCACCGACGAAAATGTGGTGTACCCTATTCGGGTGAGCGACGTAGACGACGACGGTGCGCAGGAAATTCACCTTCTGCTCATCAAGGATGAAACTCGCCACCATTACACCCTCATCCGTTCCCTCTCTCGGCTTGTTTCGAGCCAGCTGAGCAAAGACAAAACCCACATAGAAGTTTGTCCCAGGTGCTTGTCTACATTTCGTAATCGAGAACAGCAGGATTACCAGCGCATCAGAGGTCGCAACATCGCTGCCGAGAAGCTCGCTAGCCACAAACTTTATTGTAATGCCAACAAGCCTGAGGTGATAGTCTTACCCAAACCTGGCGCCGTGGAGCGTTTCCACATGCACGGTGCCATGGTGGAGCACCCCGCTATCATCATCGCGGATTTCGAGGCCTTCCTCAAACCCCTGTCCACTTGCGATCCCGATCCCGAAGTTTCCTCTACCACCCCTTACCAACTCCACGAGGCATCCAGTTTTGCAAACATTGTGGTGCGACGAGATCAATACATCGCCCCCGAGCCCTACGTGTACCGTAGTCCCGACGCAACCAAACACTTCCTCGAGAGGATGGTTGTCGAGGCCATCGAGATAGAGAAGGTACTGTTGGCTCCCAAGTCTATGCTCCCACTGTCCCCCGATGATCAACGTAGACACGACGAGGCCATCACTTGCCCTGTCTGCGACGAGGAGTACACCGCCAACAACCGTAAAGTCCGACACCACGATCACTTTAACGGTAGGTACGTTGGTCCTTGGTGCAATGATTGCAACCGTATGGCCCGGGACCCACGCTTCATCCCTGTGTTTTTTCACAACGGCTCGGGGTACGATTTTCACCACCTGATCAAGCATCTTGGGTACGACGACATGCGAATTAATGTTCTCGCCCAGAACGAGGAGCGTTACATCAGTGTGAGCAAACTAGTGTCGATCCCGGGAGCAGACTCTACCGTCGAGCTTCGCTTCCTCGACTCTCTGAGGTTTCTCCCGGCCAGCCTCGATGCTCTTGCAGGGAAGCTGAGCAACGAACAAATGCTTATTACCTCTGCGAATTTTCCGAACTTGGACGCCGGTCTCTTCAGGCGTAAGGGGGTCTACCCCTACGAATACGTCACCGACTCTACCAAGTTTGCGGAGACGTCGCTACCTCCCCAGGCGAAGTTCTACAGTCAGCTACGAGGCTCGAACATTACCAACGAAGAATATCATCACGCCCAGTCCATGTGGCGCGAGCTAGGTTGTCGAACTCTCGGAGACTACCACGACGCCTACCTCAGACTTGATGTGACGCTCCTCGCCGATGTGTTCCAGGCGTTTCGTGCAACTGCGAAGACCATCTACAAGCTGGACCCCGCATACTTCTATAGTCTACCCGGACTGGCGTGGTCAGCCATGTTTCTGGTGACAAAAATCAAGCTGGAGCTTCTTTCGGACGTAGACATGGTGCTGTTTGTGGAACGCGCCGTGCGGGGTGGAATGGTCCAGGTGTCGCAACGGCACGCGCGCGCCAACAACCATCACATGGCTACTGGCTACGACTCCACCCAACCGTCGAGCTACATCATGCACACGGATGTGAATAACTTGTACGGGCACTCCATGATGCAGCCACTCCCTTTTAGAGGGTTCGAGTGGGCCGATCCTTCCAAATTCGACATCGAAAGCTTCGACGATTCGGAACATGGGTTCTTCGCCGAGGTGGACCTTGAGTTCTCCGAGAAGCTGCAGGATTTGTTCTGCGATCTCCCCCCTGCACCCGAGTTCAAGTGTCCACCCGTTTCCAACCAGAAGAAGCTCGTCATGGATTTCGAACCCAAGAAGAATTACATCCTGCACTACCAGAATCTCCGATGGTTGATGCAGCAAGGGGTCACGGTCCACGCAGTTCACCACATCCTCAAGTTCGAGCATTCTCCGTGGTTGCGCCCATATATCGAAGTCAACACCAAACACCGCACCGCAGCCACGTCCGAGTTTGATAAGGATTTTTTCAAACTCATGAATAATGCGGTGTTTGGCAAAACCATGGAGAATGTACGGAATCGCGTGGACATAAAATTGGTGACGAGGAAAGAGCGATGTCGTCAGCTTGTCGCAAGTCCATTGTTCAAGTCTCGAACAATCTATAACGAGCAGCTGGCTCTGATTCACATGAAGCAAGGTGAGGTGAGGCTCACCAAGCCCATCTACGTTGGAGCCACTGTTCTGGATCTGAGCAAGCTCCACATGTTCGAGACGTACTACGATATATTACGTCCACACTACGGCCACAACATCTCGCTTCTCTACACGGACACGGACAGCTTGGTGTACCACGTTCGCACAGCCGACGCATACGGGGATATAGCCACAGTTCCATTTTTGGTTAACCTCTTCGACACCTCGGGCTATCCCCAGCCGAACCAGTACGGCATCCTGACCCGCAACAAAAAAGAGCCTGGCAAACTCAAAGATGAGAAGGACGGAGACGTGATTCTCGAGTTTGCAGGTCTTCGCGCCAAGGCCTATACCATCAAAGCCGAGGGCAGCGTTACCAAAAAGGCCAAGGGTGTCGGCAGACAGGTGGTTCGGGAGCATCTCACATTCGAGGACTTCGTGGATTGCCTCAAAACCAGGTCGTCGGTTCTAAGAGCAGAACAGCGCATCCAGAGCGTCGACCATGTGTTGACCACCAACAAGGTGAGGAAGATTGCCCTGGATCCCAACGACGACAAGAGGTGCGTCCTCGAGTGTGGAATCCACACATTGCCTTGGGGACATCGTCGTTTAGAAATAAATAAGAATTGCACACAGTGCAAATAAACCAGCATGCCTATGAACTTGTTCGGTTTCAAAAAAAAAATCATCATGGAAACTGCACCGTCCATACCAGATCATGAAGTCTTACCTTCCGTGTTACCTAAACTCAACGGTCTGTTGATCATTCATCTCAACAGCATTTGGACGAAATTGGATGAAGACGTCGGCAAAACTTTTTACATCTTCAACAACAATTTACATTTTTACGAAATTCCGATCGGTGGGAAACTTCAAATCACCGTGAATCCGGAAAACGTAGGCGAAATCAAAATATCTACCGGCAAAACATTTTTCGAATCAAGCACGACAAGATGCTTTCTAACATTACGTACGATGTTTCCGCAGGAGATTATCTTTACGTTCAACTCCTGGGAGATTACGACAAACTCGTTCCTCTCTTCGTAGAATTACGAATCGTCTATCCTATTATAAATAACCATTAACCAAAATGCCTAACGATATTTTCGGCAACACCAAGCGTGTAGACCACGCAGAAGAGATTCTCATGTTGGACGTCCGAATTAAAAAGTTGAGGAGCGATTTGATCGCTTTGCAGGAGACCTTAAACAAAAGTTTAGAGTCCGAGATCGCTACGCTCCAAACGCAATGTCTCGACCCTATTCTGAAAATCGATTCCGAACTGAAAACGCTCATAAAAAATTATGTCGACGTACCTTCTTACGACAGCGTTCAAAATATACAGTTGAGCGTGGATTCGCTTCAAAATAATTTGGCCAAATTACAGCAATTTCAATCGAAAAATAAAGATTTGGAAAAATTGAAACTCGAAATCGAAGAACGAACTTCCGCAATCGAAAAGAATTTCTCTGAACTTCAAACTGTCGTGAAGGATATTGATGTAGAACGCTTGCATGTCGTTGTTTCCAAATTACAAGAAGAATTCACCGGCACGTTGGAAGAAATTAAATCCAAGTTACAGACTTTGGAAGATACAATGACGAACCTACCATCGTCAGACGAACTGCAGGTCATCGGCAAAAGCGTTGCGAACATAAAAATTCAATTGGAGGCTTATCAAGATTTCGAACACATTCAAACCACCATCGCTACGCTTCAGGCGTCTCTGGAGTTGATCAACGAAGAAATTAAAAATATTCACGCTGAAGCGAACGCGTTAACGAGCATTCAAGACACGTTAAGCACGGTTCAGCAGAAGATCGAATATTTAGAAAATTTGAACGTCGAATCCAATCTTGCTCATTTTCATCACGTGCTGGACAACATACAGGGTGACTTGGAATCGTTACGGACAAGCGTACCTTCGAGCGAAGATTTGGAAAAATTGAAATCGGCGGTGACGGCACTATCCGATTCGAGCGACATCAGAAGTTCATTGAGCGATCTCGAGAGTAGGGTGGCCAATCTCCCCACCTCAAAAGAATTGCACGCTTTGAAAAGGAACATATCACGTATGCTGAAACGACTAGAAACAGAAACGGCGAACGTGGAACAGATTCGAGATGAACTTGCTTCGCTGGTGTCGACGCTGCCCACTTCGCAGAGCGTCGCCGACCTTCACACGCAGTTTACCGAAATGCGAAGCATCGTGAACGATCTTACCGAGAAGAGCTCGAAATTGAATCAAGTCGAGAACCTTCAGAACATCGTCGTCAACATCAGAGATCAAGTTGGAGTGCTGGAATCCACGCAGGAATCGACGCTGGCCTCTTTCGGTGCCAAGTTGCAAGAACTCAACGAAAGCTACAAGCAGTTGAACGTGGAAGTGAAAATCAAGCCGTCATTTTCTACCGTAACGGATACCATAGTCGAGCATTTGTTGCCCGTACAAAATACACTGGGACAGCTTCACAGCAACCTCGTTAGCGTCGATACTAAATTCGCTAAACTGCATTCTCTGCAAGCCATCGAAATCAACAGCGTACCCAATCAACAGAGAATCTCCACGTTCGTCGAAGGTAACAAACTGTACATGTTGCATCCTTATCATCCGTACTACAAGTTTCTCCTCGATGGCACGATTCAGATAAACGAATTTTCGTACTGGTCTCACGGCAGAAAAGCTAGCGTTCCCACCATGACCTTAATATCGAATCGTGGTGTTCAGAAAGCAGGAAACATTCCTCTGGCACGTTGGAACGAAACGCGCAACGTATATGAAATACACGAAGACGAAGATCTTACCGTTTTCGACGTGAGTGCCGGCGATAAGCTGATCGTTCAAAACACAGGTGAGGTGCCACCCTCTTTGAATCCCATCACGCTGGTGCTTCTCTTCAAACGTAATCTCTAAAAAAAAAATGTCTAGGCAAGCCATCGTCCAAGAATTGCATAAACCTGCACGCCGCAACTACGAACGTTTGGCGGTGGTAACCAAGGGCATCGATGACCTCTGGCAAAGTGACCTCGTGGAGATGAGCAGCGGCAATCTAAAAAACGTACATAAATTGAACAAGGGCAACAAGTACCTCCTCACAGTCATAGACACATTTTCGAAATTCGCATGGGCTCTACCTTTGAAAGCCAAAACAGGAACGTGCGTCACGGAAGCATTCAAGACAATTTTTCGCAAAAGCGGCGGCAGACGACCACGGTTTTTGCAAACAGACAACGGTAAAGAATTTTACAATGCCGTATTCCAAAAGTTTATTCAAAAACATGACATTCGACATTATTCGACTTTCAGTCACATCAAAGCCAGCATCGTGGAAAGATTTAATCGAACCTTGAAAACACACATGTGGAAACGATTCACGCTTCGGGGAAATTACAAATGGGTCGACATTCTGCCGGAACTCGTCGATACCTATAATAATACGGTGCACGGAACGATAGGCATGAAGCCAGCTGACGTTACCAAGTCCGACGAGCAGCGATTAATTTCCAGCGTTTACTGTCCAAAGTACACACCCACGACAAAAAAACCTAAATACAAAATTGGAGACGAGGTGAGGGTCAGTAAATTGAAGCAAACGTTCGACAGGGGTTTCACACGAAACTGGAGCACGGAACTTTTTACCGTGGTTCGAGTTCTACCCGGAAACCGTCACACGTATATAATAAAGGACAGTGGCGGTGAAATTTTATTGGGGCGCTTCTACGAGGAGGAACTCTCTAAAACTAAATACCCCGACACGTACCTCATCGAGAAAGTTTTGCGTAAGAGAGGCGACAAACTTTTGGTGAAATGGCTGGGACTTCCGGACACGAGTTGGATCGATTCAAACGAAGTGATTCTATGAGTGCGTGGAATGTCGTGAAACGTCTACCGGATTCGGAAAATCAAACGAAGAAAAGGAACGGTGAGTTGCTTCCCGACAGCATCCGCTGTCTGATCGTAGGTCCTTCAGGGTGTGGGAAAACAACACTGCTCGTGGACAATTTTCTCCTCGCACCGAATTGGTTAGATTGGAAGAACAGGCACCTGTACGTGTTCTCGAAAAGTTTGGAGCAATCCAAATACCAGCAACTGATGAAACTGTACGATGGTCTGGACATTGCAACGTTCTCTTCGGAAATAAAACCACTCGACGATTGTCGTGAAAATTCAGTTGTTGTGTTCGACGACGTCATCCTAGAAAATCAAAATGAAATTCGCAATTTTTTCACGCAAGGTCGTCACAAAGGAATAGATTGCTTCTTCCTAGCTCAAACGTTTTCCAAAATTCCAAAACAGTTAGTACGCGACAACGCTAATTTCATATGTTTGTTTCGTCAAGATCACACCAACCTCAAGCACGCGTACGATGACTACGTAGGCGGAGACATGAACTACAATCAATTTTCGGAACGCTGCTCCCACTGTTGGAACAGTGACGATTTCGGATTCGCAACGATCGACATGACAAGGAAACCCAACGACGGAAAATACAGAAACAAAATCAACGACTTTCTAAACGTTGCAACGTTGTGAGAAACGACGTGTATAAATAACGTTATGACGAAACGAAAAATCGAAGACGAAAATCTCAAGCTCCGCGATTACCTCGCGAAACGCTTCAAAGGTTGGAAATCCGAGAATCGCGGATTCTACGAAGAGAAGAAACGTCAAGATCAACCTGTGATCGACGCCATCAGCGATCTAGGTAAAGAAATTAAAGGCGTCACGGAACAAAATAAAAATTTGATCAACGAACTCGTACCACTTGCAGCTAAAAGTTACGCCGTACCCACGCCTATTTCGAGCATTCCTTCGACGCCGTTCGAACTGAAGGACGTACCGGCACGACGTCAAGCCATAGGTAGCACGTCGTCGTCTTTGGATAAGATCGAGTTGGGACCTTTGGCACGAGACTACCTGAGCACGGGGAAATTCGACAAGGATGAAGTGTTCGGATTGTATCCGAGCATGGAGAGCAACGAGGGCGGCGGTGTGGTTTGGAAGATTGGAAAATCGAAGGTGACCTTCGAAGGCAACGACATTAAAGTTAATTTAGGCGAGAAGAATAGTTGGAACAGGTATCCGGGTACGGTGGGACTGTGGGAACTCGTTGCCAAAAAGCAGCCGAAAGATTACACCGACGAAGATTACCAGAGTTACAAGGAAATTTTGATCATGACGGATGCCTTGTACCAGAACAACGACGCCTCGCAGAATAGGGTGAAATCGAGCAGCGGCGAGAAGTACAGAAATCTCATCAAGCCGATATGGAACCAGGTCAAAACAGGCAGCGGCGTCAAACTCTACAACACCCTACCCAAAGAGTTCGTTTGGGTGGACGACGTGCGCAAGCTCATAGACCGATTGTTGGTTATTGCAGGAGAGGAGAATGCAGGCAATCGTAATTTCTACAACGAGAAGGTAGGAATTGTGGACATGATCAGCGCCAAACTTTCCAACTTCATCGTGAACGACGACAAGGGCATAGGTTACCTCATCAAAATTATCAACACGCTGCCTCCGAGATTCTGGAACATGGTCGAAGGAAAGGGACTCGTGAACGACATCATCAACAAGTTACCTTTCGAGATGCATTTACCCGGCTACCAGTACTGCGGACCGGGTACCAAACTCGAGAAAAGATTGGAGAGAGGAGACAAGGGTGTAAATCCGTTGGACGCCGCATGCAAAGATCACGACATCGCCTACAACACCACTCGCACCGATCTAGATGCACGTCACGAAGCAGACAGAAAATTAGAGCACGCAGCTTTCGAAAGATTCGTCAGCAGAGACGCATCGCTGGGAGAAAGAGTTGCGGCACTGGGCACCACCATAGCCATGAACACAAAACAAAAACTTGGGTGGGGTATATAAATAACATACAGTAAAAAAAACATCATGTCTGGTATAACCGACTTGCCACACGAACTACTGTGTAAAATATTCAAACATGCAGTAAACGGAGATTGTGAGGATATAAGAAAATTTTTGATCATAGCGAGATCAACGCCGGAATTTCGCATCCCTTGTGAAATGGCTGTCAAGGATTATCTTCGGGAAATTAGCGGCATGAGGTGCGACGATCTCGACACTCTTTTTTCGGCCGCAGGGGAAAAATTAAACAATAGGTTAGATGAACTGCATGAGGCGAGGCAGGGGAGAAGACGATTCACAGATGATTGGCATAAGTCGAAACAAGAGACGGAAGATATCATCACACACATCATCGCATTTTCCGAAGCACAAACTTTCTTCCTCTAACACAGACAAAAAAAATCTTCGATACAAAAATCTCGTGAAAAAAAAATATATATAAAATAACACACATCGTGAAAAAAAATAATCTTCAGTGTATATATAAATAACACATATTGTGAAAAAAAATTAAATTTCTCTAACACACACACTGAAAATTTCTCTTTAATATGACGACTGAAAAAATGAGTGACCTCCAAGCATTAAAACAAATGCTAAATTTGTCAGTAGAGTATGTAAAAATTCAGGAATTGGAAGTGGACAAACCTTACACGATAACTTCCGGTTCAATTGTTTCTACCCAGTATGGTCCCAAGGCGCGTCTGTTGCTCAACGCACAATACAGTCTATTTTTACCAGATCGATACGCTAACATGTTATCCGACGAGAAGCTAGCTATTTTAATCGAGAACAAAACTCAAATCGTGTACAAGGGTACAAAGGAACTTCTTGGTAAGAAAACAAAGCACGTAATAGAATTTGTGTAAGGGCTCTGCGCGGAGTATATCCTTGAAAAAAAAATTACACGCAACAAAAAAAATCTCAGAACATTTATATATAAATAACATACCGAAAAAAATTACACAAAACAAAAAAAATCTCAGAACATATATATAAATAACATACCGTGAAGATAACATATAGAGCATCAACATGAAGCCCAAGGGTGTCGTGTACCAGATACCATACTCCAATCTGAAAAATCTAGGTGCCCTCGATGGGTTACTCACCAAGAAACAACGCGAGAAGAAACGTTCTTGCTTGACGAAAGGACACGGAATGAAATTACTTCTCAGCACACCTCAATTGAGACGCTTGCAGCGTTCGCGGAAACAGCAAAAAATCGGAGGTTTCATATTCAGCATCCCGGCCATCCTGGCAGCATTGGGGGCCGTTGGAAGTTTGGCCGGCGGAAGCGCCGCCATCGCGAAAACCGTCATCGACTCGAAGAAGAACAAGGCGGAACTGGAAGAACAAAAACGTCACAATCTCGCTATGGAGAATAAGGGGAAAGGTATAACCAAAAAGCAAAAAAGCAACCTCGATGCTTTGAAGAAATATAAAAAAAAGAAGAAGCCCTGTCCAACTTCGATATTGAATCTCTAATCGAACTGTTGGGAATAAAGAACTTCAGGGGTGTTTTCATGTCCGATTCTCTACCCACTGCTGTGAAGAAAAAAGAGTATGGCGTAGTCAACCTGGACAATTACAAAAATCCTGGTACACATTGGATATGCTACCTCAAAATTAACGATAACAAAGCATTTGTTTTCGATTCGTTCGGTGGCACACCACCTGCCAGGTTGGTGAAGTATCTCAGTGTTGCCAACCTCTACTACAATAACAAACGCATCCAGGGTTTCACCGATGTTAACTGCGGCCACCTTTGCCTTTCCGTTCTCGCATACATGTCTAAAATAAATAACCCGTCGGTGGAACATTTTCAGAAAGCATTGTGGAACCTGAAACACGATGGGCGTGTTCCATCTCACGAGCGAATCTTCGATCCTGAAACTCACGCTGCACGACGACATCGTCTATCCTAAATCCGTAGCTTTGCGTGCATTCTACAGCATGTACCTCATACCTAACGTCACGCATCACAACAACAAAATTAGCGTCGGAAGCGAACACATCGTCGTCACGCCAGGTCAATACAATCTTTCCACTTTGCAAGCTCAATTACCCAAAGGCACGTACCTTTCTCAAAATTCGGTCACGCACAGAGTGGAAATCGTGTCGGCGACGGAGACCGTAGACCTGGGCACCATGGGAGAACTTTTAGGTTTCGAGAACAACACAAAACTCGAAGCTGGCATCAAGCACACGGCAGCAAACATTCCTAAATTTCTGGCCATAGAGACTCTGAACGTTCACTGTAACGTGGCGGAAGGCATGATCACTAAATCTTCGGACGGGGAGTTGCTGGGAAGTCACAAGCAGACGGGAATCATCGCCACATTCAAACCCAATTCCGAATTCATGGAACCGATCATCTACACGCCCTCTTCGCCGATCTATTTTCCAGTATGTCGCAACCGCATAGACGACATAGAGTTGGTAGTGACGAACGAGAAAGACGAGGTGGTGGATTTCGCAGGTGCCACTACGACGGCCATCGTGGAGATCAACGTATAATAAATAACCATACATAGTAAAAATGGAACAAATCGAAAGTTACGAATTGCAATCTTTCCCTCCGAACCGTCGCACGTTCGCTAATCTCAACGAAGCGAACAGGGAGATCGAATACGACGTGGACGTAGGGGACGGGTTTGTTCATCCTCACAGAGCGGACCTCTACCTTCAATTCGACGTAGTGAAGAAAGAAAGCGGAGAAGCGTTTCCACCCAATGCAAATTTGAAACTCGTGGACAACTTCGTGCCTCACCTGTTCTCGCAGGTGGAGGTGAGGAAACACAACACCGTCATCGACAGAATCGATTATCCAGGTATCACGTCGACGGCAGTGGGAACATTGAAATTATCCAAAACAGACGCGGCATACTATCAAGCGGGAGGATTCGAAGCGGGAACAAAAATATCGACGAGAAGTCACACGGTGCTCTTTCCCATGCGTCTGCTGCCGGGATTCTTCTCCGACTACAAAGAGATCATGTGGAAGGGAGGATTGCGCGTCACGTTTCGAAGAGCGGCCAACGACAACAGCGCACTGATGCGATACACCAACTTGAACGCCGACGGCACGCCGATAGCCAACACATTACCCGAAGCAGCCAAGTGCGTCATCCGAAGCATGGAATTGAGAATGCCGATCGTGGAATACGAGACGAACTACGCCCTCAAGTACAAAGCGGAGATCTTGAAGAGTCCGCAGGTGCCGATTCACTTTCACGGTTACCAGTGCGTACAGAAGTTGGCGTCGGGAAGTCACATGGAATTCGACGTGACGACTCAGTTCAACAACATACAGTTCGACATGCCAGATTTCGTCGTGGTACTCTTTCAGACCGGGCGCGATAACAACCAGGAAAAAGATTCCAGCAAGTTCGACGACTGCAAGATCAAGAACATTTATCTGAAGAATGGACGCAACGAAGTGTTCCCGCGCGAGAATTACAACCTCGACATGACCAAAGACGATTACCTCAAACTTTACGAAGCTTACACGGCTTACAAGCGCGTGACCGAGGGAAACGTGGACATGTACTACACGCCCAGCGAATTCAAAATCCGCAGGCCGATGTTCGTCATCAACACGACGAAGAGGAAGCAGGTGGTGGTCAACGATCGCACCAACATCAAAATCGTCTGCGAGTTCCACGAAGCCTTGCCCGATGACACCGTGTGCAGCGTCATCCTGATTGCAGAGAAGTCTTTCGCGTACGACGTGAAGAACGAGAGGGTCACAGAGCAGTTTTAACAGGTTTAACATCTTTTTCTTGCACAATCAGTTACAATAAAAATTTTGTGCTAGCACAATAATAATACGAATTTCTCTAGTTCAGATCAGTTACAATGTCAATTTCACCAATTATCAGTTACAATATCTTTTTTTCATCAGTTTTTTGCACTATAGCACGAGACAATCAGAATTTGCACAAAATTTTGTTGTTTTTACATGAGAAAATTAACAATAAAATTCTTTTTTTATCGTTACAGATGCTGTCGAACATCAAGCACACACACACACTAGAAAAAAAAAGCATGCAACTTTAGTTTTTATAACACACACATTCTCCATCTTCATCAAAAATATTATAATAAACATATCTCACAATAAAACTCTATATCCAAAAATATTACAACATCAAATAACACTAGAGTCGTTAGTACACGTTGCATGCATTACGGAGGTCCTCTGTAGAGTTTCATGGAAGTTTGAGAGAAAAAAAAACATATGAAAACTTTACAGAGGTGTGGTTATCCATAACCACAGCCGTTAGAACCTTTTTGGGTTGGGCACCACGCACCCTGGCGAGGTTAGAGGCTAGGAATCCTAAAAAAATAAAAAAAATTATTTGTTTGTTTGCTTGAGTCACAATACAAAAATAATAAGAGGCGCCAGCACGCGCGCGCGTGTGGCACATCGTTCCCGAGAGAGGTTTACAAAGGTCACGATATACAAACATTAGTGTCCCCCCGGGACTTGGAAGATTACGATAAAGTGCATTCGTACTTCAGAAATGAGAAAATGCATTATTTACTCATCACGCTGTGTCAGCGCAACGAATAAATACGCGAAACGTAATCTGCCGATAGGCGCGCGCGCGCGTGTGTGGCACATCGTTCCCGAGAGAGGTTTACAAAAGTCACGATATACATTGGTGTCCCCGGGACTTGGAAATAAAATATCACATGGTAAAATATTCTTGGGGTGAGTTGGCAACACTGAACCGCAATTGATGGCGCAGAACCGGGTTGATTACACTAGTCAGTGTTGCCAACTCCCATTCGTAGGTTAGCTTCGTCTGTCAAATATCACATGGTGGAATATTCTTGGGGTGAGTTGGCAACACTGAACCGCAATTGATGGTGGTGAACCCGTGCACCTCCACTAGTCAATGTTGCCAACTCCCATTCGTAGGTTATCTTTGCTTGTAAAATATCATATGGTGAAATATTCTTGGGGTGAGTTGGCAACACTGATCGCCAATTGATGGCGCTCAACTGAGCTGATTACACTAATCAGTGTTGCTAACTCTTATTCGTAGGTTAGCTTCGCCTGTCAAATATCACATAGTGAAATATTCTTGGGGTGAGTTGGCAACACTAAACCGCAATTGATGTTGCTAGTGTTGCTAACTCCCATTCGTAGGTTAGCTTCGCTTGTAAAATATCACATGGTGAAATATTCTTGGGGTGAGTTGGCAACACTGATCGCCAATTGATGTTGCAGAACCCGTGCACCTCCACTAGTCAGTGTTGCCAACTCCCATTCGTAGGTTAGCTTCGCCTGTCAAATATCACATAGTGAAATATTCTTGAGGTGAGTTGGCAACACTGATCGCCAATTAATGTTGCCAGTATTGCCAACTCCCATTCGTAGGTTAGCTTCGCCTGTAAAATATCACATGGTGAAATATTCTTGAGGTGAGTTGGCAACACTGATTGCCAATTGATGTTGCAGAACCCGTGCACCTCCACTAATCAGTGTTGCCAACTCCCATTTGTAGGTTAGCTTCGCCTGTAAAATATCACATGGTGAAATATTCTTGGGGTGAGTTGGCAACACTGCGAGAAAGCCTCAAGCGTTGCCAACTCCTTGCTTGAGGTTAGGTTATACCCAAAAACAAAAACCTTGGTGATTTTTTCAAGTGAGGAGTTAGCAACACTGCGAGCGCCACCGAGCGCCATTTTCGGGCGTTGAACCCGGGACACTGTACTACTCTGTAGGTTAGCTTTGCCTGTAAAATATCACATGGTGAAATATTCTTGAGGTGAGTTGGCAACACTAAACCGCAATTGATGTTGCCAGTGTTGCCAACTCCCATTTGTAGGTTAGCTTCGCCTGTAAAATATCACATGGTGAAATATTCTTGGGGTGAGCTGGCAACACTGCGAGAAAATGAGGCTCATGCCTTACGAGAGAAATCCATTAAGGCGAGCCTCACCGAGCCTCATTTTCGGTTTCAGAACCCGGCCACCTGCACTACTTTTCGAGATACAAAGAACTCAGGACTGGCAGCGAAAGTGTGATGCATCGGAATGGAAGCATGTGAGAGACGGCTGGGATCGTCTCTGGGAGTGTCCGATCCTCTGGCACATTGGAGGACAAGAGGACTGTTCTCTTCTCGCTGGTCTTGGTCGAAGCATCTCGCGTCGTCTTATGAATTCTCGGAACTGACGAACTTCGTAGGTCGATGAAAGCGCCCTCTGCTGGAGGTGTCGGCAGGGAGCTTTTCGATGACCACCTTGTGGATCTGAAGGTCAAGTGGTGACGAAATTCAGTTTACTTAGCTTTAGAGCGTCGATGTTGCTTTTGCGATCATCTTCTGCGGCAGCTCTTTTTGAGCTCTGGAGATGTAGTATTCAGCTGGGGCTGTGGTGACAGCGCCCAGTTATTTGCGCGCGCACGTTGTGCTTCTATATAATGATGACTGCACCGTGGTCTTCTCCGTGCAGGAGTGTTTTTTTTTCTGTCGGTGCTGCTGGTGGTCCGTGTGGTGGTCCGTGTGTCCGCTCCGATGCGGAGACAGGGTGAGGCTACTGTTGTCGTGTTGGTTTCGTGGGGGGTGACGTTTCATTACGTTCTTCTTCGTGAGAGGGGTTGTGATGCTGGCGGTTTTACTGATTGTGCGTAGGGTAGGTATAGAATGCATTCGCTGAGCAGATCCGGATACTTGACATCCAATGGAAATGTTCTGCGAAGTGGGTGTGGGCGAATCTCCCTCTACGAGGAACCCCTAAAAAAATAATATATAATTGTTGCTCAGGCGAATTTAAATGAAGAAAAAATTAGCAAATAATGGAAGGAAACAATATCGACACACTCACGCTGCAGGAACCATTTACCTATAAGAAAACAAAGACCCTTACGTACCATGTCAATCTGGAGTCTTGCCTCAAAACTCAAAAAGCAGTAAGTGAAATCTAAAAGTGTGCAGCCTATATGCGGATGACCTGTTAATAATGACAACAGACAACTCCAGAAGAGAAATGCAGTATATAGAAAAACAAGTATAGCAATGGAGGAAACGCGAAACTTAAATTATCCGAAACAAAAACAAATTATTCAATCTTAAAAGTGCAAATCGCAACCCTAAAAGAAAGCTTAAATATAAAGGTAAGTGAAGCCAAATATTTGGGAGTAGCCCTGTAGGAGGGAATGATCTTTGAATACAAATCGAATACAAAAGGGGAGGTGGTAATGAATAAAATTGCGACAATAGCCTCAAATAATTTCAGGTTACCCCCTCTAATTAGATCTTATCTTATCTACATACACGAGGGTAAGTCATTAAATAAAAGGAATTTCGAGACTCAAAATAGTCCCTTAGTAACAAGCCATAAAGATGTGGCGATTGAGAAGTAGCCACGCAATCAGGCATCCCACTGCGGTGTTCGATACTGACATTTCGTCTTCCGTCTTTAAAATATTTACACCTATTCATCATACACTCACCTCGTATCCATACTGAACGTTCATCCTGGTTTAGTTTTAAAAGGTTTCATTGCCATTGACAACAAAAACGAAAACAATTTGTTCCTCTTCTACGATGCAAGTCAAAAGTGGAACGACCATGTTGCGCAGGCGCATACTGCTCGATCGTCACGACACTTTTATGGTGTGCTACTAAAGAACAATTTTCAGTCCCGAAATACAAATTTTTGCCCTGAAGTTTAGAATAAAATTCCTGTTATTTATGGACTTAACCTCGTTAGCATGGACCACATCTTTCAGTAAATCGACATATGTAGTACAAGCGGTAAGGTCTTCACAGAGGAATGTGGCCCTTGGATTTAACCAACCCCAGATTATTCTTTGTGATGTTCTTACGGACCGTATACCTGTCGATTATGAAACTCGATTAAGAGCACTACCCTACCACTTTAAAAAAGAGCATGAGAGAAAAAATTCTTTTTACCTACCTATCGAGATAATGAGGTCAAGATCAATCTGGAATGGCAGCGTGAGTGTGAAGTAACCGAAATGAAGACAGGAGGTGGGCGAACTTTCGGACAACGGAACTAGATTTTGTAGGCTGTAAGACTTGCCCGTCGAGAGGACGTGTACAGGGAGACTGGAGCTTCTGGAGAGCGTGTACGGCGAGGCTGGAGCTTCTGGAGAGCGTGTACGGCGAGGCTGGAGCTTCTGGATAGCGTGTACAGCGAGGTTTGAGAAACCGGAGAGCGTGCACTGTGAGGCTGGAGCAACTGTGAAGCGTGTGCTGCGAGGCTGGAGCTTCTGGAGAGCGTGAACGGCGAGGCTGGAGAAACTGGAGAGCGTGCACTGTGAGACTGGAGCAACTGGATAACGTGTGCTGAGAGGCTGGAGCTTCTGGAGAGCGTGTACGGCGAGGCTTGAGAAACTGGAGAGCGTGCACTGTGAGGCTGGAGCAAGTGTGAAGCGTGTGCTGCGAGGCTGGAGCTTCTGGAGAGCGTGTACGGCGAGGCTTGAGAAACTGGAGAGCGTGCACTGTGAGGCTGGAGCAACTGTGAAGCGTGTGCTGCAAGGCTGGAGCTTCTGGAGAGCGTGTACGGCGAGGCTTGATAAACTGGAGAGCGTGCACTGTGAGGCTGGAGCAAGTGTGAAGCGTGTACTGCGAGGCTGGAGCTTCTGGAGAGCGTGTACGGCGAGGCTGGAGAAACTGGAGAGCGTGCACTGTGAGACTGGAGCAACTGGATAACGTGTGCTGCGAGGCTGGAGCTTCTGGAGAGCGTGAACGGCGAGGCTTGAGAAACTGGAGAGCGTGCACTGTGAGACTGGAGCAACTGGATAACGTGTGCTGAGAGGGTGGAGCTTCTGGAGAGCGTGTACGGCGAGGCAGGAGAAACTGGAGAGCGTGCACTGTGAGGCTGGAGCAACTGTGAAGCGTGTACTGCGAGGCTGGAGCTTCTGGAGAGCGTGTACGGCGAGGCTTGAGAAACTGGAGAGCGTGCACTGTGAGGCTGGAGCATCTGGAGAGCTTGTACTGGGAGGCTGGAGCTACTGGATAGCGTGCACTTTGAGGCTGGAGCAACTGAAGAGGCTGAAGCATATAGACGGTGTGTCGACTTGTAGGATTGAGGCAGCCGGAGGAGGATGCGTTCACATCTGCCAGGAGAGGCACAAGGATTAGATCAACAGGATTCGATCCAAGCATAATAAATAAACTATTTAAACAAATACGGGAAAAATCAGTAAACTATTTAAACAAATACGGAAAAAAACAAATTATCACATGTAATGATTGGAGCCTCCTAGGATTTACTTAATATTATAAAAATTCCGGCAAAATTAATAAGCAGACCGTTATAAATTCTAAACTCGAAAAGTAGGCGTTTTCGTGTAACTCCCAGGAATTTTTACTAAGGGAATAAATGCTGAAGTGACAGCATGTGCAGATATAACAGAATACTGCTGGACACCAGTAGTTCCCCAGGAGATTTAAATTAGATTGGGAAATAATATACTCACGAAAGTAAATCAATGAAATGATCCCAATTAAACATAACAAAGCAACTTGCGTATTTAGTCTTTCCTTATTGGATACATATATATTTCGATATTATTAAATGTATTCTCATTTACGCACATGTACAGTTGGTGTAGCTCATTAACCAATAACCAAACTCGTGTTGTTCTTTTTTTTATCCAATTTTAACACACTTATTTGTGATAGTTAGGCATGTAAGGTAAGTTACATATATACCAAATAGGCTTAAGTCACTCTCACTTTAAATAATTTTATAATTATATAATATTTAAAATAACATGTTATCGTATATTGATTATAGCCATGTGACAAAGGTATTAAACAGTTTTTCACTGTAATCCACTAATTATATACTATTTATAATACATAAAACTTATCCTACCCACGCATAAGACAATACCTAACTTATTCTATCTTTCTATTGCAACCCCATACGGAATGCAAGACGCGCTCCTGTTCTGGAAACCAGAGCGAATCAAATCCACCAGAAGCAAACTTATGAATCCCATTAATAAATATTAACCTATCATCGGAGCCGAATGTTTATAGACTCACCATATATAACCCGTACAAACAAACATTTCCCATTTACATTTCGACTGTTTCTTGCTCTAATTGACTGGCCACAATCTCAAGAATAAAATTTTATAAATAAATCAATCGATAGAACGTGACACAATGTGACATGTATATCAAATTCCAAACCATTCATAAATGAATAGGAAAGATTTGTTCTGGATACCAGAATGAATCGTGACATTAAATCACAATTGATTATAACAACATAAAATACATAATACCCAAATTATGTGAAACCCTGCTTTTCTGTTCATTATTTGTAATATGTAGGTAATTGCACATTATAAATAAAGAAAACAAAAAATAAGAAAGCGATAAAATTCGGAATGAAACAAAAAAAGAACGCCCTGGTTTAATTAAAGGTACCAGGGCATAAGTGCATACCTTGGAATGTATGCGGGTAAAGGCGGGGCTATTTTGTGTGTCCCTCCAACCTTTTTCTGAGTAAAGAAAGTAATATCGAATTTCTAATATCGGAATATCAAAAACAAGATTAATGATTACTTACATTTTATCATTAGCTTCAAGTCCACCGGCGATTTGAGACAATTGATCTCTTTGAAGACCTGACTTCACCAAATGGTCGACTGGAGGAGATTTCATCCTTAGGCAGGAGAATGGCGACGGAGCTGACGAAGGACTGATTTACACTGATTTCAGGATTGGAAGCGTGCTGTCTTCCCTCTGAGAAGTGACGAATGTCTGTGCAGTTCTTTGCATCTGTGCAAGTTTCACATTAGGTCAAACGCTTTCTTCAGTAATACCCGATGCTGTCGACTGCCTGACACAGAGGCACCTATTTTCTCGAGGCTGGTGGCAATAGAAAGATGCATTGTAGTGGTCCCTGAAGTTATGTCGATCATTAAGAGACGTTGGTTCCAGATCCTCTTTCTCCCGGAGGCTCGTCAACAGCTTCTCCTTAAACGTTGCCCCATTGGTTGTGGCAACTTGAAACATTGCCCCGACTGGTAAACACAATAAGGAAACGGCCGTGATTACCCATCCAGACACAATAAGAACGCGAGGAGGATGGTCTTCGAGGTAGGTGTGGATCTCCACTGCAGTCAACGATGCCAGGATTCCGAAGAGGATGAGGGGCAGGACGAATCTCGTGTACCTTACCTCCAATCGCCTCCTTCTTAGACTAAGAAAACTCAGCAAGCAATAGATGCGCTTCCCGTTGAAAGTGGCAATCATCAACACCTCAACAAAACACAGGAACGCTGTGGACATGGGAAGAACGTGTTCGTCCACCATTTCGAGTACGTGCAAACCGTTGACCCTGTACCCATAAGCGCTGCACATGAACATGGCTAGGGTCAGCTGCACTCGCAAACTAATTCGCTTGCTAGCAAATTTTGTGGAAATGTCTCCCAATGCAGTAACTAAGGCATCTATCTGTATAGCGATTTTCAGGATTCCGATGATGGCCAGCGAGAGGAAGATCAAAGCACCCCATGCTGCAGGAACAGGAAGATGGTTGATAACGGGTGGAAGTGTTTCGAAAATCATACCAGGACCCCTTGTCGTCACCTCTTCTATTCTTATGCCAGATCTTGTTGCTAGATGACCCAATACACTGTATACCGCAATCGTTGAGAGAATGCTTGTCATACCAGATGAGAAAATAGATATTGATGCTTCAAAATGAACGCTGTCGTGTATCTTGTTTCGTCTGGCTTTGTGAAAAATAGTGCCGATGCCTGGAGCCAATGAGAGGAGAACTTGACTGGCCGCAGCAATCCATGTGTGAGGATTCACTAAGTTATCCAATTTGCAGCTGAAGAAAGCGTTCAGGCCCGCGTTTGCTCCTGGCAGCGTTAGTGCCCTCGCAAGAACCACCACGAGAAAACTCATCCAAACTGTTGAGCCAAGAACAACAGCTCGTCGCAAATGGGTCCACCTCAAGGAAGACACGACAAATACTATGAAATGGACGGCGGCGAGTGTAATGAACAGGGGCCACACAATTCCTTGCGCATATCCAAATTCTTCAGATAGCAACAGGATTTTGTTCTGTAAAAATTGAGTCTCAGGTATTTGGGCGTCATCTTCAGGGCCTTCAGAAGCGGAGCCTCTGCAACGGATGTCGGTCCACTCCGCAGAACACGTGCTCCAAGCGGGCATACTTAGTGAATGGGTGGCAAAAGCGACGGCATATGAGGTGATTGTGGAATAACAGGTACACAGAACGGTCGATGCAATAACAATCATACCTCGGCATCCTACTAACAATGGTGTTTGCTTGTAAACCCATAAGACCCCTTTTCCTGTAAATTGTGCTACAGCAGTTTCCAGATTGTACAAAGGAAGGCCCAAGACAGTCAGGAGAGTAATGAAGGCTATGATGAAAGCACTACCACCATTCTGCACAGCTGTGTAGGAGCATCTCCACGACATCGCCAAACCGACTCCGTAACAAAGGAAGGTTGTCAATCTCTCCAGCAAAGACTCGTGTTCTGCCTCCGTAGTCTTGGTGTGCTCGTGTAGAGTGGAACTTGATTTGTTGCTGTCCGGGGGACTGTCCTGAAGATCCTCAGATGCAGATTCAATGGAGATACTGATGGTCTCACCTTCGGCTTGGGAGTAGGCGATAGAGCTCGAAGGGTCGGTCAGCGAGTCTGCACAACTACTTGCGTTGCTCTCTGTGTCTGCCTGCTCCTGCGGTTCACGCCCGACGTTTCCTGGATCGTGAGAGATGTGGATGCTTTTATCATGGGCCTGAAAGTGGGCGATGAATCTGGTGTTAGCAGTGAATGGTTCTGGCGAAGCGGAAGCTCTGCTGTCTGTCTCCTCACTCTCTGCCTCGTCTTTACAAGCGGGGCTACAGGGCGCTTCTTCGTCAAGGCCGGGTTTAGAGCCAAGATCGGGTATGTCGGGAGGAGCTACCTCACCGACAGAGTCGCGGTCCGTTATGCTGGGGCTGCTTGAGCCATCGCCAGCCAAGTCGTATCCTGGTTGGCGCAGCAGGCCATCGACGAGTGGGTCCTCGGTTGACTCGTGCTGCGTCGTTACGTCACTTCCGGTTCTTGCGAGAGAGACACCGTCGTATGCACGGGCCTCTCCTCCTCTCGCTGTATAATATACTGGGCCGCAGGTGGTCGGCGACCCAGTGCGTGCGTTACTTCTGTCTCCCCAGAGGGCCGGGAGCAGGATACGACAGCAACCCTCATCAGGAGATGGGGCTGCTGGGGTCGGTTGATCGACACCAGTAAAGGCGGGTGGAATCATGTTGAGCAGGGTTTTTTTCACTAAGAACACTCGGAGCGAGTTAAAAGTACGTCTACTCTGTAAATACCTTTACCATCACCCGCAATTGTTGCAGGGCCGTTTCCTGGCACTTTGGCTATTTGTTGGCGCAGATGGTTGCAGAACACATTATTACCCACCACAATTTTTTGAATTGGTGTTTTAAGTTCACTTTATGCACAGTAAGGCTAATCGTGACTCGAGCTACAGTTTAAAATGGGATCCCAACCATTATGTGCCTCCACCGGGTATCGGTCTCTGGACCCCTTGATTACAAGGCTACGACGCTACCACTGCGCCACCACAATTGCTCTGGAAATTATTACGAAGTTGCTCTCAGAGGCACCTTTACGAGAGCAACTCATTGCCTTCGCCAATTTCTTTAGTGAACATATTGCACCAAGCAACCATTTCAGTGCAAACTTCAATGTAGCAACCGTAGAACAATTTTTACGGAGCTGATATCTAGCACCACTGACACTACACCTTGTGCACTAACTTCTTCTTCCGCAGTAACTAATATCCTTACAAAAAAATAATTTCACCAAGTCAAAAATAATGTTTTAAATCTGTTACAAATCGGCTTAGTTATTGATTAGGAAAGCCATGTATGTATTTATATATTGCATGCATGCCTGTATATTTTGTAACTTCATAAATTCGTTAAACTAGTGCATGGATGTCTACCACCAAAGAGAAGATAAAAAATACATTCAACCAGTGATCCCACACCACTTCCAGGAGATGGAAGTCTGTGGCTGCAGTAGTATTGGCAGTGTTGCACTGTTAAGAAATCAACATGAATGGTCTCATTACCAGTCATACATACTAACTACAGCCACGTTTTTACACTCTATGAGTGACAAAATAGCCAGGGAAATTGCCACTGAAATTTAGAGAAAAGGCACTGTAATATTCACTACATTCTGTAAAAAGAAATAATGGACCATAAGTTGTAATATTTCGAGTCAAAATAAACATAAAATTTGAAATATCTTTTCTAATCAACTCCATACTATTAGCCAACCGTAATTGTTTCATGTAGGTAAAAGATCGTACAATTTTTACATTAAAATTTCCACAAACAGCATTGTGTATATGCAATTATAACATTTCTCGGATATGAAAACAAAATAATATTAGAATGCTCTGTTCTATCAAATTCTCAAATAATAGAAAACTTGTAATGTACCTGAACAATTTCTGCATGCTACTCTACAATAATAAAAAAACAAAAACATTTTTTTTCTTTCTTCTCAGAAACATATTTTTACTTAAGGAAAGAATCTCAAGTTCGAAAGGAGCTATACGGACAATATTTCAATTTAGAACGGTAACTTGGTGTTAATTGTCTAAACTAATCTAAAAATTTGCACCTTTAATTCGACCATTTTAAAGCACACTTTTCACCCATTTCTTAGCATTTCCATAAAATAGGAACTAGCAGTTTTAGACATAATACAATATGTATACAGGTGTCCTACATAATAACAATATTCCAAATAATTTATAGTCGTATTGTTGTTTAAGAGCAATAAGCAGAACTTTTTGAAGGTTAATAAAATATTCTAAATTATTTTTCATTTTCGTTTCCCATGAAACACTGGTGTGCCTAATATCAGGCCGTTATTTTACCTATCAAATCATAACCAATTGCATTCTAATCATAATATTCTTTTGTAAAGTTTGCATTGAATTTTGACGCTATCTGTGGTGAATTTACAATTTTCTTTAAAAAAATATTTCATATCATGATTACATTTTAAAATTAGATGAATATTAACTATTTTTAATTGAAGTATTTGAACGCAATTTTTATGTAGCTAGTGCTTTTTCTGGAATGTGATGTCAGTACTTTTGGATATTTTTAAATGTGTCTAAACAATATACGAAGTCGGGAAAATCAGATTAGTTACTTAATTGGAAGCATCAGCTTCCTATAAATTCGTTACAAACTCTACGTATACTAATATTTAATCCCGCACGAGTGTACGTATTTCACGTAACACGTAACCTCAACTTCCTTCTGAATACATTGATTTCGACCTACACTCTGTCCCAGAAACCTGTGGAGCAAGTGCTCTGAGAAAGCAGAGACTCGAGAGGGTTCGACCAATGAGCATGAGAGACGGAGAGAGGTTACTTGGAGGGGCAACGCGACGTTTCTACACAGACACCTGGGACAGAGTATAGCAGCCTAAGTGACGCAAAATTGGGACTAGCATGTTTTCAGGGGAGAAGTCACAAATACACACCTACATATCGTACACAAAATCATATTTGAACTAAACAAAAGCATTCATTTATCAAGTTTTTCTTGTTCGATGTGTATGAGTGTGTGGGTGGCGGGGGTGGGGGGGGGGTAGGTGACGGTGCTTGCACGTCATATCAATAACAACAAGAATAATAATAAAAATGTAATATATATAAGTTTAGCACTGTGCATATTACAATAACAACACCTGCTCCTTCATTTTAAGCGGCGGTAGAAGGGATATCTAAAATTATACATAAATGATATAAATATGAATATAAGTTAAATTAAAGGGCATACATACATATTACATAGAAATAACTATAACATAAGTACCTACAGGGTGGTCACAAAGTGGGCGTACCCCTTTTATCCCGATACTACAGTGATTGTTGTTGTTATAGTGATGTGATCACGTACCTGATAGTTAACTTGTAGAGGACATTGGTATGGAGACTTTCATGATCGTCGCACAGCTGAATTCTGCGCCATGTCCTTGGAAGATGTTTTGCGGAGATATTCTGGCGTCCTATCAGCATCAGAGAGTTCATTAACGTGACAAGGACGGTACGGCTTGCACTTTAAAATCAATTCCATGTGTTTCATCATGGTCGAATGATTGCAAATCACAACATACTTTCGAACGAAAAACCAGGGGTACGCCCACTTTGTGGCCATTGTGTATGCTTGTGTAATGTAGAGTAATGACGTGCTATATCATTAGGGAATATAGTCTAACATCACATATCTCATGAATGCACATGTAGATTAGATTTGCCCAGAATAAATATAACAATGACAGAATAGAAATAAGTAATGAAATAAATTCATACACATACTAATGGACACATATATAAGCTCATCCAAATACATATATTAGCATTTCTTTCACACCCACCCACGCACATATTTATATGGATATAGACATGCATACACAACATATTCTAAAATAGCATCAAGAAATAATTATCCATTTGTGGAAAAAAAATGGACCAAAATGCAGAACCAGTCCAGATTAACTTCTCTTTTATAAAACGTTCGTTCGTTGCTTTGTTTATTTTCTTACATGATACTTTTTATGATTTATTACTGCCTCGTTTCATGATCTATATTGTTCATGAACACTATTACTGTACAGGTGGAATACCCATTTACAACAAATATGAAACGCGAATAAAACATACCGATACATGATTCAGAGAAGAGAAAGAAATTGATGGAGTAAGTGATCAATGTGGGGACAATGTTGAAATCCGCCATCTTAGATTCAACTTCAGGTTTTTTCTGTGTGTGTGTGTGTGTGTGTATATATATATACACATACACACACGTATATATGGAAAGGTGGGTTATGTGACATATGTGAATACGCGTATAAGAATGACAAATGTCACATTTACACATCTTTCACGATATATTCGTATGTAAGCCATATTGAGTACACCTTACATAGTGTTCTTTTCTCCTTCGTTATGAACAGTACTTTAGCTTAGAGTCTAAACTAGTAGATTGTTGTAAAGTACAAATTATGAGCTATCATAATATGTACTAGAGATATAAACACATATCACTTTGAAGAAGTAGTAAGTAATAACTTACTTGGGCCAATATTAGATCACGTAGAAGACAATAACGAGGTCCAGTTATTTCGCTTCATTGTCTTCAAGTTACTTTACTATAGGTACACGTACAGCCAACAGATTCAATGACGTCATTCAGGCAGTCTAAATGACATGCTAATGTTATCTCTTGAATTTACCTTGTAACTACTTGGGAACAGCAACTAGGCCATATTGGGTTCAGGTACCTTACAATATCATTAGGCGCAAGACTGTAAGACTTTCTACTATATTGGGTTTGACTAAGCGAGTTTTAGCTGTATCTATAATATGTTGTTACATCAATATTCTTTTAATTTTAACATAATATTATATTCAACCAATTTCGCCCTGTAATGGGCAAATAAATATAATGAAACGAAATGAAATAACTTTACGAGTTAAAGTCTATCACATTCATCCAACACACGTCTTAAATGCGCTGTCTATCCATTTTCAGAGTTATATAAAAATGAACTTTCTTGCTCTTGACCATTTTCATGTCACATTTCCATATAAAAAAACAACTGAAGTTGAATCCAAGATGGCGGACTTCAAGATGGCCACCACGTTGGTCACTTGGCCTATCCGGTTTCCTCCTTTCCTGTACCATGTATCGGTATGTTTTATGTGCGTTTCACCATCCGTATTTGTTTTAAAATGGTGTCTCCATACTTATGAACCACTCGGTATAAAATGAACATTAAATATTCAATATGTGTAATGCATGAAGTTATTACACGTAGTCATAAAATATATAAAAACAGTTTAACCATAAGAATAACCCTACTAGTACTAGTAGCAGTAGTAGTGCTGGCCCCCGTGGCGGAGTGGTTAGCACATCGCACTACAACGCCAGGGGTCCGAGTTCAAATCCCGGCTTGGGCATGGATTTTGGGAGTGTCCATTCATCAATTTCATCATATCATCACTCATCCCCATCTTCGCAAATTAGCCAAAAGTGGCAGAAAAAGCGAAGTAAAATAAAGCAAATGAATCAATCAATCAGTAGCACTAGTAGTATTTCTGTCAACGATAAATACTATTACTGCTACTACTAGTAGTAATAATTGCGTCACTATGTATCAAGCGCAAGAAATATACCAATATGAGGTTTTTTCGATTATATATAAAAAACGCACTCCTTATTGGAAGCTCTGCACCTAGGGTGGATTTGAACCATGCTTTTTATCTTTAAAAATCATTTTTGTTAATTTTTATTTAAATCGGATTTTTTTATTTAAATCGATTTTTTTATTTAAATCGATTTTTTTATTTCTTTTAAAAAACAAGATTAAAATTGCTTGCACGATTTTTGGCACCATGCACATAGATATATTTTTTTTAAATAGAAAGGCCTTTTCTAGTAAACGACCCTGTAAAATATTTGAACAGTTTGATTAAAGCAAATAAGCATACATTTTTTTTGTTTCTGATACTGTAACTACTATGGAAATGTTTGTTGAGTTTGTTAATGAAACTAATAATAATTTCAGTAACTTTTCTTCCAGTGAAACTAAAACATTCTGGATGAATTCTATAATTGTAACTAAAAATATTAACTTAAATATTTTTATAGTATTTGTATCTGAATTTTGAAGATTTTTTAATGATAGTTCGAAAAATATCAGATGCTATGTTTATTTACAGTTTAATGATATTGACACTATTTATGGTTTAACATGATTAGTGTTTTATATATTTTTCTACACAAAATGTTTGCTACTTTTGCCCATAAAATTATTGAATTTTAAATCAAGAGAAATCCTGTGTTTACATTTCTTTTCGTAAGAGCTTCACACCATCAGTACATATGTTTTATTTCCTTTATTTTCCTAGCTCAGAACCTAATAATCACCATTAAATGATTACGAGAGTACTTTCACCAGAAGTGTGTCTGATATCTACAAAATCCTCATGTACATTATTCTATAAATTAATTATTTAGAGAGATTTAAATCGTGATATAGAACTAAAACAACCCACCCTGTCTGCACCCCATACACACTACTAAATAGGCGCCACCAATGATGATTTGACATCTTAGTATGACGTAACAACTTAGTAACATAGTGCTCATTCTTCAAACAACATGTGTGGCGTTTGATAAACGATTGATTGATTGAATTACATTATTTTACGTCGCTTTTACGCCACTCTTTTTGCAAATGACGGCGATGATATGATGAGTGATGATGTGATGAAGGGACACTCGCCAACACCCATGCCTAGGCAGGGATTCGAACCCGGCACTAACACGACTTCCCCTGTCAGCGTTTTCTCGCACATTTTCCTGTTCAATCCCCGGTGGAGGCACTTTAAACTACAGGTCCAGTTCAACTGTCTGCGCATACAGTGACGTGCGGTGACGTCGACACTTGGGGTAGCAATGAGTGGCGTGGGCAACGGGGGTTGGTGTGGGTCATAATCCCCCCTTTTATGGCCCAGTATGCCTAAAAGAAGAACGTCAAAGAGAGGAAGAATTGCAAAACTAGGAATGACTACTACAAAATTGTACACATAACTCCCACCCACTTTCGAAAATCAAAAACGATTTGATTTGACAACTGAGCCAGAGATTCCGGGTTCGAATCTCGGCTTGACAATGGGTGCTCTTTGTGTGTGTCCCCCTTCATCAATTTTATCGTATCGTCTCCGCGATTAGCCAAAAGTGGCGGAAAGCGAAGTAAAATAAACCAAATCAAACAACCAATCAATGAATGATTTGATTAGGTTTTTGTTACTTAGCGTCGCTTTTTTGACACATTTGGTTAATCGCGAAGGGACAAACAAAAAGAACACCCATGTCCAGGTAGGGGTTCGAACCCGGAACTCCTCGTGTCGTAGCGCGCTGCGGTAACCACTCCCCCAGGTTGGTTGATTTGATGGTTGATTTGGTGTTTTATGTCCACTTTATACACATAAAGGCTAATCGGGACTAGACCTATAGTTTTAAGTGGGATCCGAACCAGTATGTGCCTCCACCGGGTACCGATCCGGGACCACTTGCACTCCCCCACGGAGGTCGGCCGACAACAAACATGAGAAGAAGGCGCTAACCATTCGGATACGTGGGTATCGGTAAAGCAAGCAGCATTTTTCCTGAGTAGTAATTTTCAATTGAATTTTTGAAATACCATCTTTGTTTTTTCAAAAATTTTGCATTGCTTGATTTCCTTAATTTCCCTATCTCACGATCTCGTTACTGCAGGATCCGGGCTCGAGCCATGGCCTGTGCATGAGTGTTTGTTTGCAACCGCTCTTCACCCGTTTAATTTAATCAACGTTCATCGTCATGGCAGAAATTAGGTAAAGTAATGGAAGAGAGAAAAAATACCAATAATTTCCTTCCAGTGCATCTTCAGGGCACTGTGAAATCAGGAGCCTAGAATTCTCTGTTTATTGTCCGTCACGACTTTCATAAGCTCTCAGCTACTTATTGCGATTAAATCTATACAGCTACAAAAAGCTATGGGAGATGTCAAAAATGCAATATATTAAAGGGGAAAAACAGGTAACAAAACACTTTCTTCAATGATATTCATTTGGCTCTTTAAGTTCTGGGATACATTTTTCATTCCTATTTTTTTCATTATTCACTGCAAGCAGAGTACAACACATAGGAAGAAGAATGCACGCTCGTCACGAATTGCGGCCTGAATTGTTTTTGTGAGGTCTCTTCATCAATTTCATTATATCATCACTCATCCTGATTTTCGCGATAACCAAATGTGGCAGAAAAGCGAAGTAAAATAAACCAAACCAACAAGAAGAATTAGAACACGCGTTCTCTTGCCCAAATAAGTACATCCGTATTTATGACTGTTTAGCTTATCCATTTTTTTATTGGAGGCCAAGAGATTAGTATATTTAAATAAAACACTACTAAAACGAGATCAAGAGAGAGCGTGAGCAAATAGTTGTTATTTAATTATTATATATTCCATATTTGAAAAAGAAAAAAGAAAGCATAACATTTTTGTCATCACTTTCAATTGCATAAATAATAAAACTACATCCCATATTATACATACATATTGTACAACGTTAAAAAGTAGTGTAAATATAGAGAACAGAAGTACTGCAGAAAAATTTCCCCTTAGTTCTTTAGAGGATTTACAAAGGAATCGAATGGAAACCAATCCCCTATCTGTCCTATAGGAGATAGACTGGAGGACCTGAAAGCACGGGCTTTCAAACATTGGAGCGGGGGGCGAGGGGGCAAGGGAGTTAGCACGTTTGCACACCAAGAAACAACGGAGCTAAATGGGACAGACGCACACGTAGCCCAATACGACAAATTTCCTGGAAGGACCTTCCGATGGTGGGTATGCATCCGGAGCTCCCCTCGACACAAAAACAGTCGAACCCAGCCCCCTTCGCCTCGGCACTGAAAAAGAGAACACCGACCCAAGGCATAAATTAAGCTGGAAGTTGTTTTGAAGAATGGCAGCGATGCCAACCCTAGCATAATGATGCTAAACCTAGCAGTCTGTGATTGCATGATGGGAAAATCTAACATAATTTGCAAACTTCTATTTCTTTTCTTATCTCTGTACATACCAATAATTCTCTGCTCTACTTTTATATACTGCTGGACAAAAAAAAAACACCTTAATATTTGACATCTGAATTGCAATTACTTATGAATTACGCTCTCAGTTAAGTATTGAACAATTGTGCATTCATTATTGAACATTTTCCATAGTTTTTCCGTTTATTATTTATCTATTTATTTATTTATTTACACGTATTTACTTCTTTGGAACACCTAGTAGGCTCAAAATTAATTTCATGCAATTTTGTTTTAATTTATTGATTTTCAATTCCTGTTGATGTTATTTTGTTTAATGTCTAGAGAGGCATGAATGTTGGTTCATAGTAACTATAGTAACAGATATTATTGACATTGTCATTGCTGGTATTTTTCTTGCAAGTGTATTGTAAGTTTGCTAGCTTGAAAATGAGACGTGAAGAGGTAGTAAAAGCAGTAGCTCTTTGTGACGATGGTCGTAGTGTGCGCTATATTGCTAGGGTGCTAAATATAGCACCAAGTACTATCCATGAAGCTCTAAGACGGTATGATGCAACTGGTTCATATGGTAGAAGACCGGGTTTTGGTCGGAAACGATGCACAACAACACGGGAAGATCGTTTCATGCGTGTCATAGTCTTAAGAGACCGTCGTACGACTTCAAATATTGTGGCACAGCGTTTGAGAAATGTTCATAGAGCTGTGGTTTCTTCTCGAACAGTTCGTAAAAGAGTGAATTAAAGTGGTTTATCATCTCGGAGGTCGGCTACAGGTCCCAGATTGTTAGCACGTCACTGGAAGCGAAGACTGGAATTTGCTACACAACACTTACATTGGAATGTGGAGCAGTGGGAAAAGGTTTTATTCTCCGATGAGTCAAAATTCAACCTACGTTCATCAGACGGGCGTGAACTTGTGTATAGAAGACCTAATGAGCGTTATGCCCAATGCTGTTTCGTTGAAATAACACCCTTTGGAGGCGGTGGTGTCATGGTCTGGGGAGGTATTTCTTTACAAGGACGTACAGAGTTGGTTCTTGTAGAGAATGGGGCAATGACAACTCGCAGGTATATTACAGAATGTTTGGCAGATCATGTAGTACCATATGCACCATTCATAGGCCCACATTTTGTTTTTATGCATGACAATGCGCGTCCTCACATTGCGAATATTGTCACGGTGTACCTGGACGAAGTTGGGATTACGCGATTAGAATGGCCACCACAAAGTACGGACGTAAATCCGATAGAGCACGTTTGGGATCAACTGAAACGACATATCAGAAACCGCGCAATAGTTCCAGAAAAAAAATCCAGAGCTAAGACGTGCTATTCAAGAATAATGGGAGCAATTGGACCAAGAAGCGATTGACAACCTTATTCGAAGTATGCCACGGCGGTTACAAGCTGTAATTGATGGCAGGGGAGGTAACACCCACTACTAGACAGCTTATATACCCCACCAGTACCAGTTAACAATATTTAAAAAGAAATATTGCTAAGGTTTTTTTTCTATTTTTTTGGTAGTTTTCTGTAACTTTCGTTTATGTTCTAATTTAACTTATTAACAATTTTAATTTGCTTTATGTTGAATATATTCAGGTTTTTTATTTCCAATAATTTCTGCAACGTTTAGTTAGCCTTCGAATCAGAATTTATGCGTTATCACAAAAAATGCAAGTGTCCGGGTTTTTTTTGTCCAGCAGTGTATAATGTGATTCTTTCGACTGAGCATATTCTAGATTAGCAAGTCAAATTCTGATAATGTAATTAATAACAATTTTACTTGTATGTGTGTGACATGTATATTTGTAGCTGTAACTTTTAAATGTAATTAGCGGAGACCTATAATTGGGCATCTAAATGCCTGTTGGTCCCCCAAACTTAAATAAATAAATAAAACTTGCTCCTCCGGGAGGGAGAAATTAGCTTCAAAGAACGATATTTTGAGAATTAAAAATAAAATTACATATATATATCTTATTTCCGGTCTAGGTACATGCGGTTCCAACCACCCCCTCTCCTCTTCATTCTCCCGTTTACCTCGCGAGGAACATTTCATGGCAAGAATAAGCAGAAAGTTGTGGGCCACAAATAAAACAAATATTCCGCTTTGTAGTCGACGAATGAATCATCTCAAACTTTCTCCAACTTCGATGTTGAACTCATCTCGAAAAATAGATGCATAACTTAAAACTACATTCATCCTAAAAATAATCATAATAATAAGTTACTAATTATCAATGATAATAATAAATAATTGTTACTATTATTTATATCCTAGCAGAATTCATCAGCGTTTAGCATAATTTCACAGATTAAACAGCTTTTTCTTATCGGGAGGTTGGCAACACAGGGCAGGATCCATCAGGCTTTCATTCCTTCCCTCCAAGGCCATGGCTAGAACCCCGATTGTGTGAAAATTACGCTGTCGGTACCGGCGCTGTCGCGGAAAACTACCCCTGCAAAAAACGGTGTGTGTGCGTAGAGACAGAAATCTTCCCTTTCATTTCGGAAACCCGTTTCTACCTGGAACTCGTGAGGCGGAGGAATAGCCAGCTTTGTCCGCTGAACGCACCGAGGGACAAGAAGCACGTGAAAAAGTGTTGCATGTGAACTCTGGCTTCAACAATACAATAAAGATTGTGATTTGAAAATAATTAGAGATGCGAGATTGATTGATCTGTCTCTGCTAGACTAGCTACTCCTCAGTGCACGTCACTGTGCGCATACTTACTTACTTGACTGAATTCCTTTTGCTCCATCAGGAGGATAGGGCTTCAGTGAAACACCTCCATTTGACTTGACCTTGACCTCTCTCCGTGTTTTTCCTTTCTCGTCTGCTTCTTTTTTTTTTACTCTCCTCTTCCATTTTATCTTCGGACGTCCTATTTCTTGGACTCTTTGGGGGTTCCAGTCTCTTATTTTTATTTGGGATGCAATCCAAAGGTAAATTGAAGCTGTTCTTGTCCCCTGTTACATGATTATTTTATTGTCCTGAGTGTAGCGCCTCTAGTGTGTTTCTCGTGAACTACTAGAGCGCTCCATTTCACTGTCGCCCACTATTCAGGGCTAAGCTAAACTGAACTAACAAGACAGTAACGCTCCCTAGCGAGTTACGAAAGAACTTCGTACTCTTCCAACTTTTGCAATGAAATTATACTGTAGATAACAATGGACATCACAATTCTTAACAAGGTGAGAAAAAATCAAACGACAATTTTGAAATGATATCGCAGGATCGTTGCAAGAACAGTCATTTGTTTTCTTCTCTCGCTTCCCCTTCACTTGCTCCCGTGTTCCCAGATGTATATTTTCCCTCCCTTGCTTGCTTCGTTGTGTCAAAAACTTTAACAATATCAAATACAAGAGCGCCGTCCCCTGAGGGGAAGGGGGCAAACCGGGCTTCCCCTTGATTAGTTCCAAAACCTTATTTCTGATTACATAAGCGTAGCTATTTGTTTGATTGTCTTAAGTTTATTATTCTTAAGTAATTTATGCACAAAAAGGCTAACAATACTGGACCTACAGTTTCAATTGGATCCGAACCACTATGTGCCTCCACCGGGTGCTTGGCTATTTGTTTTAAAAAGAGTTGGATTCATTGTTGACAAGAGTTAATCGAAGTTACTGTTGCGTAACACAATAAGTATATTGCAAAATCATATAGCAATTTAAGCTAAGTAAGACATTGAAGTTATTTTGATGTCATTGTGTAGGTTTTTAAACAAACACGTACAGGGACGGTGCCAGAAAGGTGCGCAGCCAGGGTGCACCTTCCACCATCAACAATCTTAGCCTCATAAATCCCCGCCACCAAAAATTACCGGCCGGGGGGGGGGGAGTTTTTGTTATAACAAACAAGAGATACGCAATTACTTTTAATTTCAAATATACTTTACTAAGAATAATATCGAAAACACACACAAATTAGTGTAGTGGTGAGTATTGGATGCTTTCTCTCTCAAGAGATCATTAACAAATATACATCAATAAGCACGATAGAAGCACAACAAGAATGCAAGAAAATAATAACTATGAAATCTAATTGATTTATCATAAAGCACAAACTAAACAAAAAAACTTCCACATAATAAAACCACTTGAACTATTTCATAATTTATTAACATCTTTAACCAGTTAGTAAAGGAATTAATTAGCTGTTTTGCAATATCTAAAATGTATAAAAATAACAAATTAATTTCCTTTATGTAATTAATAATAGTAGTAGTAGTAATAATAATAATACATTTTAATTGAGTAATTTATTTTTACTTTTAATAACATTACAAATATGGATCATATAATTTACACATATGTTTGTGGGGAGGGGGTTTGTAGATGAATAACTTTCTCCCCCACCAGATTTCAATGATTTCGCACACTGTGCGCACCCCCTTCAGCACCCCTTTTCCAAAACCTATATTCAACAGAAGACACTAACTCTTATAGTGCCATGTTATCTCATGTCATATTGAGCTCCAAATGTTAGTAGCTACTGAAGTGAAACCGCTGTTATTCTTTACAACAGGCAAGCATTGATCCATCCTACTCTGAAAGAGAAACCGCAAATGCTTTCTTGTACTGTCGGAAGTTCATAAAGGCATTTGTCGTTCTAGAAGCGTTTTGCCTTATCGAGCGAAGTGGTGTGATTTTGGCGGAAACCTAATGCGCACTTGCCGTCAAACGGATACCCACATCATCGGTATTTGTCGCGCTAGAAATAATGTAAAGCGACTTCCTCAAAAATGGATTCCAACGTTTGAAAGTGTCATAGGCATAGGCATGTGCAGTAGCGGCGATTGGGAACCAAAACTGGGGGGACAAGGTACCAAAAGTGGTAGGGGCAAGGACAGTTTACTTTCCCTTGGTACGTACATAAGGTTTAGCACAGAGCGGGGGCAAAAATGAGGGGCAACTGCCCCTCCCACGTCCCCACTAATGACCGCCACTGGGCATGTGCCATGTAAATTAAAATACTAGCTTAAAAGTGCAATAAAAATTTAATTTAGGTATATTTGGCACAAAGTTCAGTTAAAAAGAAACTCCAATTTTTAGGTAAACATAACACCGATAGTAAAAATAAAATAATACCGAAGTCTTATTTTAGTCCTTGACTAAGAAAAAAGAATGAATGCCACGTGGAGGTTCCCTGTCTACAAGGTTTTCTGTGGGTCTTGTTACTAAAACTGGCCACCCTAGGGGAGTATAATAAGTATATTTGGATGAAAAGTGTGCTAAAGTAAAAAAGGCAAATTTCGGGAAAATAACACCACTTTTTTTTTTAAAAAATAATAAACACCGAAAAATCAAGATTCCTAGTAATAAGCTTTTGAACAATACCAGTTTCCAGGAGTTGGAGTATTTTGTTTTAGGTCCATCTTGTGCACCGAAATGCTAATTGGGACTGGAAATACAGTTTAAAGTGGGAAAGGATCCACTTTGCCTCCGCCGGGTATAGAACCAGAAGGAGTCGACCGTCCGAATCCCCCCCCCCCGCCTCAATTTCTCTCGAGTCCATGTTGAGTAAAGTTGGTATATTGCAGACATGACTCAGAAATAAACGTTCAGGGTAATGACGCTCGGAGGGGGCAGGGGAACACTAGCCCCCTTGATATTTCTGGAAAGTATTAATCTAATTCGAATGGTAAAATTGTAGCTATATTTTACAATAAATATTGTTTTCTTACAGGCGGTAAGTTACAGCAAATATTATTATTATTTTTATTATTATTATCATCATCTTCTTCATCATCATCATTATTATTATTTTACAGTAACCTTCGGCACGTAAAGACATGGATCCGAGGTACATACCATGAAGGCACTAGATGGCCTGTGATATCTATGACATTGTGAAAAAGTACATAAACAAAGAACTGTTCATCAACAAAGTGATGGATGTTTATTGAAAGGAAGGAAGACGAATCCTGCTTCTATCTTAAAGGTAGACTCGAGTCTGAACTTCTATAGAGAAGGAGAGAAGAGAGAGAGAGAGAGAGTAAGTACTCTCACTCTCCCTTTCTCTCTCTCTCTCTCTCTCTCTCTCTCTCTCTCTCTCTCTCTCTCTCTGTGGCGAAAAAGAAGAAAGAGGCTCCGTCAACCCCGGAAGAAGAAAGAAAGAGAAAAGAAGGAAACAGAGAGAGAGAGAGAGAGAGAGAGAGAGAGAGAGAGAGAAGGAAGGAAAAATAGAAAGAGAGAGAGAGAAAGAGAGAGAGAGGGGGCATAGTGGGTTGGGGGGGAAGGTTGTCCTCTCTCTCCCCCTCTCTCTCCTCTCTCTCTTCTCTCTCTATATCTCCCTCTTTCTCTCTCTCTCTCTCTCTCTCCTTCTCTCTCTCTTCTCTCTCCTTCTCTCTCTCTTCTCTCTCTATCTCTCCCTCTCTTCTAGGAAATTAGAGAAATAAAAAGTAGAAAGAGAGGGGGAACAAGAACAGAGAGAGAGAGAGAGAGAGAGAGAGAGAGAGAGAGAGAGAAGGAGACAAGGTTAAGCGGGAAGAAAGAGAGAGGGAAGAAATGAAGGGGGAACGAACTCTCCTATCCCTTCTCCATTTCTCTCTCTCTCCATACAACGCCAAAGTACATTGGCCATTTCATAAATAATACACAGTGTGGCAACACTGCGGAGTCGATGATGCAAGCGAAATAAGAATGGCGTTATTTTACATTGAGGGCATGACACAGCCAGCCATGTGTTTCTGAGCAGGGCCGGATTGAAGACGAAATTGGGCCTCATGCTGCTACTAAGTAAACTGTTTAATTTTAAAAATGATAGCATTAACTTCAAATCTTCGGTGAACAATAACCACAACGAAGTTACAGTTACGTCACAGCGCAAAGAATAATAGTAACTGTATAATAAGGAACGTTGTGTCCAAATTTCCTTCTAAGATTTATTTTCAGGTTAATATAGCAAAAGAAAACTGTTCACCTTTCGGAAAATTCTGGTCTGTTTTCATCTGGGCCTATTTCAGGAATGGGCCTAATGCTGCAGCATCAATAGCACCCACCTTAATCCGCCACTGTTTGTGAGCTCTTTACTGTACATAGCGTGACTGTGAGACGGAGTGGAAATGGAGGCTGCAGGTGTATCGGGGAAGGGTGCGAAATAATTTAAGACTGTTGGGGGGGGGGAGAAAGAGCTTAATCAACAAACCCCCTCCCCACAAACATACATATAAATTATACGATATACATATTTATAATGTTATTAAAAGTAAAAATAAATTACTAAATTAAAAATATATTATTATTATTAATTACATAAAAAAGAAATAAATTTGTTACTTTTAAATAGGCTATATCAGATATTACAAAGTAGTAAACTACGTCCTTTACTAACTGGTTAAAGATGTTAATAAATTATGAAATGGTTTTATTATGTGTAAGTTTTTATTAAGTTTTTGCTTTATGTTAATATAAATCAATTAGATTTCATAGTTATTATTGTTTTGCATTCTTGTTTTACATTTATTGTGCGTAATGATGTAGATTTGTTAATAATCTCTTGAGAGAGTAAAAGGATTGAACACTCACAACTACACTGTATGTATTCCATATTATTCTTAGTGCAGTTTATTTTAAATTAAATGTAATTGCTTGTCTTTTGTTTGTTGTAACAAAAACTCCCCCCCCCCCAGAAATTTATGGTGTGGGTATTTTTGAGGCCAAGATTGTTGGTGGGGGGAAATCCCACCCGTCCCCCAGGATTTCGCACCCTGTCTCGGCTACTATTACAGTTGACGATCAGAGGTCATACATTAAAATTGAAACTCTACGTGGCAAAAACCCGACAGAAATCTACAGAGCGTTACTGGAAGTGTGCGGCGAGTCAACATTGAACCGTAGTACAGTGTCTCGTTGGTCAAATCGTTTTCATAGTGGTCGTGTGAGTATACAGGATGATGCACAATCAAAATTCAAACACATGATGATTTTTGCTTATGATCATCAGTGAATAATCCTCACAGACAAAGTTCCATGTGGCACACGTGTCACAGCAGTGTATTACCGTGATTTCTTGCAAAATCTGCGAAGAAAAATGCACAAAACACGCCCTCAGCTACTCGAGGCTGGTCCACTCATTCTTCAAGACAACGCTCGGCCGCATATCTGGCATGTCGTCAATGAAAAACTAGTCTATTACGCTTGGGATGTGATAGATACCCCATGCTCCGTATAGTCCAGACATGAGTCCCCATGACTTCGACACTCTTCCCCAAGTTGAAACTGCCTTTGCGTGGACGTCGTGTTTCATCTCTGGAAGAGCTTTCTACTGCCGTTAACCGATCCATTCGTCAGCTGAACAAAGATGGCGCGTTGGATGACATACAGAAACTTCCTCGACGTTGGGATTCGGTCATTACCAAGCAGGGAGACTACATTGAAGGACTGTGAAGAGACATCGCCGCTACAGTAACATACGGGTGAGTAATAAATTAGTGTGAATTATTTTTAAAATGAATTGTATGATTTGTAAATTACTAGTAGCAGCAACAGCAGCAATAGTAGTAGTAATAATAACAATAGCAACAACGAAAATAATAGCAATAATAATAACAGTAATAATCGCAATAGCAGTAATAATATTAACAACCAACGTTTCTATGAATCAGCCTCCCTGAGAAAAAAATCCTGGGGGAGCCCTTGGTTTGGAACTCAAAAGCCGCTTCTGGTCCAAATTTTCTAAATACTAACAATAAAAAACGTTATGCCTACTTATTAAATCCTCAATTCCCTTCACATCGATATTATACCTTACAGGTACCATCTGAAACTATATATCGAGATGGATTCGAACCAAGTGTGTCTCATAGCCTCTAATAATAATAATAATAATAATAATAATAATAATAATAATAATAAAAAATATTATATTACATGTGTTAATAAGATTTATATGACTATTAATAATATTGTTATTCAAATACTTATCTTAGCTTTCGACCTTATTGTCAGTTTTAGTGCCTATTTACTTGTTTACTTTCTCTCTTCTTGAACATTCCTTCGTTTTCCTTCCAATTTTTTTTTGTTTTTTCTTAGTCTTTTCTCCCATTTTTTTGTTTTTCTTGGTCTTTTCACCCATTTTTTGTTTTTTCTTAGTCTTTCTCTCTACCTTTCTTTCTTTCTTCCTCTTTCTGCTTGTTTTATTTTATATTTCGTTTTTGTTTCGCTTTTCCATTTCCTTTCTTCACCTTTTCTCTATGGCTTGTGTATTTATCTCTCTCTCTCTCTCTCTCTCTCTCTCACGTTTCTCTTTATTTCTTCCTTCCTCTCGTCTCTTTTTTCCTCTCTCTCTCTCTTTCTCTATCTATCTATCTCTCCTCTTCTCTATCTTCCTTTCTGATCTCTCTCTCTCTCTCTCTCTCTCCCGCTAAGAATCGGATGTACCTGTAAAAAGCACACCCAATAGCTTGAACCTGGCGCTGAAAATCCCAGATCATACATAACTATACCCTGTCCCAACTATCTCTGGAGCAAAGCCGTGCATAGCGTCAGAGAAGGGGAGAAAATCGAATGGGCAGAGCGAAGCAGTACACGCTGCTGTGAAGGTGTAACTGCAGTCGCTCCCCCTCCCCTCCACGCAATTCAGTTCTCTCTCACGTGTTCATTGGTGGAGCTGTCTCGCGTCACTACTTGCGCAGAGACTTGTTTTCGTTCGCCTGCTCCAGAGATAGCTGGGACAGGGTATACATAAAGAGCTATCATCCGACGCACATTACAACATACCATGGAGGCATGTTCATGACCTCGGCCAACTATGTTATTATCATGGAAATCTCATGACTGTGAATGGGAAGCGATACAGGAATATGGTGGTGCAGTTTTTTGTGGCCTAAACTGGCAAATCTTGCCATCAACAATGTGTTTTTCCAACAGGAAGGTGCAATTTACAATACACCTCGCCAAACAATGAAATTATTGCAGGAAAAGTTCCCAGGACGAGTTTTGTCCAGAAAGGGTGATGTGAACTGGCCACCAAGATCATGTGATCTAAGCCCCATGGATTATTTTCTATGGGGTTATGTCAAATCTAAGGTCTATGAGACTAAGCCACGCACAGTTCGTGACCTGAAACGCAACATTGAACGAACCATTGAGGCTATACCGCTAGTGTTGCCCACGGGACGAGACGGGACAGGCTTTTAAAAATTCGAGACAAGACGAGATTGATCATGTGTCCCTTTGACAAACGAATATTTTCGAGACGAGACAGCATTTCACAGCATTTCCACGAGACGAGACAGACCAAAGTCTCGTCTCGTAGGCAACACTATATACCGCTCAATATGTGTGCAGACGTGCTGGAAAATTGAACATCCAGAATCCATTCCACCAACCGAAGCAGAGGAGGCCATTTGAACGACATGTTGTTCAAAACATAATGCCAATGCCATTGTTTGCTCTTCAAAATAAAATAAAAAACGTCATTATCTATTGTGGTTTTCATTCTATCTAATTTTAAAGTTCTGACGCTCAAATTGGTAGACCCTTTATTACCTTATGTGACTTTCTGCTTTGTATATTTGTTAATTTTAAGTTAATCTAGTCCCGACATTTTATGAATCCGCCTTCTAGGATCTCGTTGACCGATGTTGCTGATGGTTGGGCTGATATGATGTTGCTGTTTCGCCCAAAATGTTATACTTTCGCTTTGCTCGAACGACGTTTCTTGGTCTAACTTGGTACCACACTTCGTACACTTTGTAGCGATCTTTGGTATGAAGGCGCCAGGCCCTTACCCAGGGGGGCCAAGGGGGCCATGGCTCCCCCTCGAACCATGAAATATTTTGATGCAAACCTACAAAAATAACATGTATAATATTTAAGATTTTGCAACTTCTTGTATAAATTAATGTGTTGTCTGCAGTCTACTATATTTAGTAATTATAGTTTTATAACCATTTATGCGAAGCTACTAAATGAACCAATTTGGTCGGGAACATACTGCATTGGACCACTTTCGCTCGAAAATACTCGATCGAATCTCCGACGCTCGATCGTATCGCACTCGTAGCGGATTGATTGACAACGTCCAGTATTTCAGAGCCTAATAAGCACCACTATCAACCTAAAACTTATACATGGAAGGAAACCACTCTACGAAATTACAATTCTAAATAATAATTCCGTATATTATTACGTAAGGCTCAAATACATTATATATGAAAGTATGCAATATCTACAGACCGAAACGTAAAACGGATACACATGCTGACAGACCTGCCTAAGCAATTACAAATATTGTATCACAGTGAAACAAATACGTGTACATCATTGTTCACTTACCGAAAAGGATAATCATATTCTGCGAAATAATAAAATACAGTTATAACATTCAATCGAATAACATTTTAATGTGACAATAATCGTAGAAACATAAAATATCAGCCTTGGTAGTTTCAGCCCATAACCATCTATTTAATTTTCATATATCTCGGTAAGATATACAAGACTGTATTTTTGTATAGAGATGATCAAAATGTTCACTAATTTTTAATTTCACTTCGTCTTTTACTTCACGATCCATATTTGAGGGCGCACTACCATAGACAAATTACGGAAATACGTTCACTAATAGGGTTCGAAGGTATTTCGCTCGTTCGAGTGTTTTTCGCTCGAGCGTAAGACATATCAATTCTGCATGCCATCTAGCTTTGCTCGTGCGAACTATTTGCCGCTCGCGCGAAAAGCGCTCATTCCAGTACTATAGTCGGGACAGTTCACCATCTTTACTCCTGTTTTGACTTTTCTCGAACTGCAGTCTTGATGAGGAAATGTCCTCTTTTTATGGTTAATTCACATTCAGACATGTTCTTCATTATAAGGATAATTCCATAGCGTTGGTGCATTCAGGGTACGAATTCCCATGGCAGAAGGGAAATCTCCCACCTTCCCACTAACGACCCTGTTCTATTAAAATTTATCCCCCATTAACATTTTCCGAAGGGTAAGACTATGTGCTATAACAACAAAGATAAGCAATTACGATTTAGACTTCAAACATACTTTACTAAGAATGACATCATAAACATACAAAGAAGGAATATCTTGTTTTCTCTCTCTCTCTCTCTCTCTCTCTCTCTCTTTCTCTCTCTCTCTTTTTTTCTCTCTCTCTCTCTCTCTCTCTATTTCTCTCTCTCTCTCTCAGGTGTATGGAGGGGCCCAAAGGAAGAAGTTCGTGTTTTTGTGTTTCAGCTAAAAAAAACTTTTAGGGGGCACCCCCCCCCCTCAAATGTCAAGATGAGGAGAAATTGAGTTGGGGATCTGACCCCGAAACCACGTAAATATGGCATAGGAAGAAACAGGAGGCATAGGGCCCCTCTATACACCTGCCAAATTTCATGGAAATCGGAAGGGGACACAGGGGTCATATCCCCACGTTAATTTGTCCTCATCTTGATATTTGAGTCGGGTTTTGCACCTTAAAACAGTTTTTCAGTCAAAACAAACTAACACGTATTTCTTCCTTTGGTCCCCTCTATACACCTGGCAAGTTTAATGAAAATCAGAAGGGGACATTTAGATAACCTACTTTGTTAGTCTTACACTTTGTAATTATATAACACTGCATATATTATAATGTTTTATTTTAATTTGTAAAACTGTAACTGTAGAACAATTGTATAATTTTTGTATAACATTTCTATCTTGTTAAATGTGTTAAAGCTTTCATCCTGGAATGGAATGTCTCACATTTGATATGAACCTCACGCCTCATATCCATGTGCCGTTAATTATTCTGGATTATTTTATATTAGTTGGGCATTATTATTTGATTATTAATATTTTGTATTTGTAATCTTTTATGTTTCATAATTTTTGATAAACAGAAAGATTATTACTAGGCTTATAATCCACTAATATTTCCTTTCTTGTAACAATAAGTGTAAACGCGGCCTAATGTAATAATCCGTATGTTAATTTTCTGACCGAATCTTTAATATTGGATATGTAAATCTGTGTTCTTTCACGGCAGAAAATGTTTATGATTTAGATTGACATAGATTTCGTTTAGCAACAATGGGAAGATCGAACTGTTCTTTTAAGTTTAATGTATTCAATAAGGTTCAAGTTGCAACGGGGAATGATTCGAGTTTAGTCTTTATTAACAGAGATGAATCGTTCCCCTTATACAATTTTATTTGGTTTTGCTGCAACGTGGAAATTAGTTAAACTTTGATATTGAGATTGTGAATATAGACATTGATGAGTATTTAGTTTTTGGAAATGTCGCAAGTCGCGCTGTGCAAATTACGTAATGCTTAACAAGTGAGCATCGATTGGAAAGGTATATAAGTAAATGCGGAGCTTAGTTTGCACGTATTCCATCAGCGTCGGCTCTACGATATAAACATCTAATGACACTTGGGAATAAAGATACCTGTATTTCGCCAAGCCCATTTATACTTCGAAATTTATAATGTTATGGGACGACAGGTTAGGATCGGCCGAAATCCTTTGAGGTTAATGACGCCTGCCTATTGGACATGTATTTGTCACTGTTGACCCATATATTCTCATTCTTACGGATAAATGATAGAATTTCAAATCTTCGAACTTTATTTTGGCCTTCTTCAAAATTTATTGAACGCAGACTTATTTGGACAAGGAAGCAAGACTAGACATGTAATGCAATGTCTCTCGTTTTTCAATGGAAAATGTCATCATTGGCGTGTATCTTGATGCAAGCTCTGCCTACTAACGTTTCTCGATCCCCAGTACTCAGTGGAGCCCGTAGATTCTATTCTGCTTAAATCCTGCCCGTATTAACATCGGTACTCTTGACACATTTTGGTCGCAATACTGTAGGGAGGAGCACGTACGAAAGTTTTTGTCTGCTACTGAATGGTAGGCCGTAAGCTTCGTCTACGGTTGCAAAAACGACAGGGTTCTCTTCCCTGGTACGGCTTCCTCCTAGCGACACACATACACACGTAACTATTCCCTGCACATATACATATTTGGATTTTTCCCATGGAGACATGCAGCAAATTAGAATTCTGGATTCATCGAATCGAATATTAACGAACAGGGGATTCTGTATTTCTTTTAAATTTAAGGATATTCATGGACTGTAAATTGTAACTGAGTGTAATGTAAGCTTTCGTATGTATTGGAAATAAACCATCTCCTGGATAAAAATGAATGAAAAGAATGGTCAAAGTAACCTCCCAGAAGATGCAGTTGCCAATCTTAAAATTTGAGAAGAGTCGTTCATTTATTTCATGATTCACCAAAAAAAAAAAAAAACTTAAGTTCTCGATGCTTTGCTCACCAAGCCCGTACCTGAGAGGGGTCAGAGTATCCCATTTAGCCGTCTGAGTTTTAGCCGATGTGAAATTAGAACATAAGGTATTTGGAAGACAGAGGCAGGCTACGATTGCCATAATTTGCAGCTCTGTGTGTGTGTGTTACTGAAAGGCTATCTATAGTGGAGAGTGAAATAAAACACAGTTATATAATCATATATATATATATATATATATATATATATATGCAAGGGTCGTTCAAGGGATTTTCGTACGTAAAAAATCGATGAATAGCCGGATCATGATGAAACGTGCGGGTGACGTAATGTATTCCTTCGCGAGTAACTAGCGCCAGGCATGACGTATTTCGCGCATGCGCAGCAGTCGCAGCGAACATGGCGGCAAGCAGTGTGTCTGTGGCTGTGGAGCAGTGGTGTGTAATCAAATTTCTCGTGAAGGAGAAAGTGAAACCAGCTGAGATTTTCAGACGATTGCAAGCACAGTATGGTGAACAAACGATGTCGCGGACAAGAGTTTACGAATGGTGTGAGCAGTTTCGCGAAGGACGGGAGCTGGTGACAAATGAAGCGCATGGACACATTCGCCCGACTGCAGTCACACCAGTGAATATCGCACGTGTTGAGCAAATGATTCTTGAGAACCGGCGAGTAACAGTGCGGGATATTGCTGCCGAGGTGAATATCAGTGTCGGGAGTGTTGAGACAATCATTCACGACCACTTAGACTTCCGCAAAATCTGTGCAAGGTGGGTTCCCCGCCAGCTGACATTTGATCAGAAGTGGACACGCAGGACGGTCTGTGAACAGCTTCTGAATCGGTTTCGAGCAGAAGGTGATGAATTGTTGCAATCCATCATCACGTGTGATGAAACATGGTTGCACAATTCAACCCCAGAGACCAAAAGACGCAGCATGGAGTGGCGCCATAAAGGTTCCCTGCCCCCCAAGAAAAGAAAAACGCAGCCGTCCGCTGGAAAGATCATGGCAAGTGTCTTCTGGGACATGAAGGGCGTTACCCATGTGGATTTTCTGGACAAAGGGAGCACGATTAATACCCAGTATTACTCCACATTGTTGAGTGGTGCTGTACGAAAGTCCATTCGCAAGAAAAGACCTGGGATGTTATCTGGAAATGTCATTCTTCTCCATGACAATGCCCGCCCTAACACGGCCAATGTGACAACAACAACTCTGGCCGACATGCGCTGAGAAGTTCTGCCCCATCCCCCCTACAGTCCGGATTTAGCCCCCAGTGATTATCATTTGTTTGCACCCCTTAAAGACCATCTGGGAGGGAAGAAATTCACGACAGACGAAGCACTGCGGAGAAATGTCCTCCAGTGGCTACGACAACAACCAAGTTATTTCTACGCCAAAGGAATTCGGGAGCTGCCAGAACGATGGCAACGGTGCCTCGGCACGCACGGAGAATACTTCGAAAAACTGACATAGTTTGGTGTTTCTTCTGCTACCTATTTCCTCTGCAGAAATAAAAGTCCCGGTCAACCTTGAACGACCCTTGTATATTACGCAGATGAATTGCGTCTTACAGAAAGCTAAGGTCAACCCTCATGCGTGAATAAGCACCCGTAACGGCCATGGTAAGTCTCGCAGGTAGGTAAGATGAGCAGAGCCGCGCTCGCTGTGAAAGAGGTTGAGTTGACAGTAGCGTCGAGACGTTCGTCGCGTCCAGTTAAGCAGCTGCCGTGCGACCGATCAGTGGTTGTGCGTTTTTCTTCGCCTGTGCCTCATTTGTCTGCAGTATATTTGGTTATACAAACTGGCGTCCGACCGGAAGTCACGTCGTCCTTGGCAATTGGCACTGCCATTGCGGCGTTGTTGTTTGCGATCCTGTCAGTCGTCGTTTCGTCCGTGACACATTTACGTGTGTTCCATTTCCAATACATTCGAATGAATACATATTCCTTTCAATGGCATTTACAAAATCACCTCTGGCATTTTATGTTAAAAGAGTAAGATTATTTTTGTGCACGAGTGTGTTAGCCGATGCGTAGCAAAGTATTTTAGGAACAACACTTGAAAAAAAATCTTGAAGGCCTACTAATGAAAAATTTCTTTGTAATCGAAGATCATAATACCTTTTAACGCGTGGTAATATTAAAATGAGATTGAGATACGAAACTCTCGGATCCGGATTTTCGGATCCGAAATTTTCGGACCCGGATCCGGATCCGTTTGGCCATCCCTAATTTAAACCCATATCGAACAGGGAATTTAAAAGTTGGAACGGGAATTTGGTAAAAATAAAACATTCAAATGCTGACAAAGGCAAATTTATTGTATAAAAAATATATACACTAAAAACGTAGTTTTCACCCTCTGACAGGGTCTTCTTCAGTCAAAAATTCACAATAAATTGAAACAGATCTTTGTCTGAAGAAGACCCTGTTAGAGAATGGAAATGTTACGTTTTTAGTTTATATTTTTTTATACAATAAATGTGCCTTGCTCAACATTTGAATGTTTGATTAACATGGAAACTAGGCTGAACAGTGTTACCATTGGGAATTTTCAGTCAGATACAGTAACAGTACTGAAAAGAAGACAGCAGAAGTGAAAATGAAGGGGTTGCAGGTGAGCTGCAAGAATTAATCCAGTTTCCCTCAAATTCCCGAATTCAAATGTTTCAAAATTCTAGCTCGATCATTTCAGCATTGTCTCCCTGTTGTATTCTTGTAAAACTGGGAATAAATTTTTGACAATATGTTACAAATTTTGGTTTCGGAACTTACATTAATCCAACATGCAAGACGTTTTGGTCGGGGGTTGAAGCCTAACTCCCCCCCCTCTAAATACGGCCATGGATCTTGGGCTCGCTGTAAAGAGGAAGGATAATAGCATACTATGAGCTGCTCATACGTTCAAACATATTACATTTTGTACACTGTTCAAACGTTCAAATTTCAAGCTTGAATAGCTCAAGACACCCCCCCCCCCCGAATCTCTTTTTTTTTTCTCTCTTTTTCAGATATTTTTAAGTAAGTATATACAGTAAGTATATACATGCTGTACAGGGACGAAATGATTCACTTGAAGATTGGCTTGTTTACATGTTATATATATACAGGGTGTTCCGTGAGGAAGTCGCAATACTTTGGGAACTGGTTTAACAACAACTGTAAATATGATATTAGTGATTTATCCACACACCCGCAAAATTTCTGCAACCCACCCTCCTTTTTTTCAAGGGCCCATTTTATGGTTAGTCAAAACAATTTTAGAGGAATGTGGCGATAGATTTGGGTGTGTGGATAATTAAATCACTGCAGTGGTTGGTATAGTCGACGTGCTGGCTTTGGAGTCCATGGAGCGCGTCCACCAGCTGCAACAATCACTATCAAAGCCCAGTGTTGCCACACATCTACTCTACGCCACCTTGTCGCTCCCTCGTACTTGCACCTTCCCACGGTCTCCACATTGAAGTTGCAAAGTACGGCAACAGCGTATCCCCAGTCATGTGACTGAGACTCCACGAGGAGTAGACGAGCAGAATGACAGCTACGCCCATTGGCTGCAGGTTGAGTGTGATTGGACGAAGACAACTCGCCCGCTGTTTAACCCCACCCACGTTCGTGGCGGCGGCTTCCTTCAGTTCTTGGACGTGAACGAAGTAAACGCGTGGACTATCCAGAGAAATCTTGGTGGAAAGCCCAACAGTGACGTCAATGTTTCTAGGTGAGAGCCTCTTTTTTTTAAGTTGGAGAGGGACGCAAGATTCCTTGCGCCGGAGAACCAACTATTTTGGTGCAGGTAGAGGTTGGTGATAAGCCCCACAACTGCGTCAAAGTCTCTACCGTCTGTGGGGGCCTCTTTTTTTGGAGTTGGAGAGGAGCGCAAAGCTGCTTGCACCGCACAGCCTTGCGTCGGAGAACCAACATTTATATAAGCAGCAAAATGGTTCTCAAAACCGGTGGGGAAATGCCACAAGGCAGCTACAGGGGAGGAATGTCCACTCCCGTCCTGTGGAACATAATCATCATAAATAAAAATAAATTATAATAAGGCAATCAAACGAGACGCCCCCTCATTTTTGTGTGACGAACTGAAGAGAAATACAATTCGTATCAAAACTAAAAAATTCCCATGGCGCAGGTGCGTCATGAATCCGCCATGTGGGCACCCTTGTAAGGCCTTTACCACCGCATATCTCCGACTATAGCCCTGCATTTGAAAGTCGTGCGGTTGTTACAACTCAGAAATGTCGGACACTTCTGAATTGTAAGTGTATCGCTGAATTTCAGTGCCTCTATTCAAAACTGATTTTATCTGCAAACAAAAGTTATTAGTAATTACAATAGTATCCGAATTATGAATGAGTTGTCGTTTTTACATAACCGTCTTTAAAGCTAAATAAGACAATGATACTAGTTAGCCTATTCAGAAGCATGGACGTGCGCAGGATTTTTTTCAGGGGGGGTAAGCAAGGTACATTTTCCCCAATAATAGTGTTGTTCCCTCAAAAAAAAAATTTCTTAAATTTGAATTTATCATATTCATGCAATAATTAACACATATTATTATGGCTGAAATGAAATTATACGACAAATATATAATTTTTGGTTGACTTTCATTTTTCATGGGTTGGCACGGACCCCCTTGCCCCCCCCATTCCGGACGCCTATGATCAGAAGGGAAGCAACACTATTTTATCAAACTGTTTTGTCAATGTAGAAAGTGACCATTCATTACAAAAGAAAAAATAACCTAGAGAAATGCAATTTAAAAGCATTACCTCCAATCCATTTACACAGTTGTAATGTCCGCCAACAGATGGCATATACCGTTTTATACCGATTATTATACCGTTTATAATCTCAATAAATTTTGTCTTTAAATTATTAAGTTGTGGTAAATAATTTTAAAAATAAATTTACGATAAATACAGTATATTAAGTTTTGTAATCTAAACTCTTCAATAATTTGTAAAAACTAAATTAACTATAAAATTCGTAGTTTCCTGTAACTATTCTGGTGAATTTACTTTATAAGAATAGATAGGGAAGAAAAATTGAATTGCACCGTTAATAGTTTTGGACAGGTTGGGGGGTCGACCGGCTTTTAAAGCTTTTCCTCGTAATTTCAATAATTTTCCCTTTTTAAGTTATGATAATTTCTTTTAAAATGCATAATATAAAGTTTTCCATTACGAATTCTTTAATAGATTTTTGTGAAATAAAATCAATTAGAAATACGCGTACATCGTTTCCTGTAACTATTATAACGAATAAGATTTAAAAGATCATGTACAGAGAACCGCATTTGACACAAAAGCAAGAGACCTTACGCACCTGTTTGTATCTTAGTATTATTTTAACATTATTATTTTTGCGGGGTCGACCGGCTATCTTTTTTTAACTGACAAACAAATAAAGAAAAATGGCGATCATGATTAAACATTTGTAATATTTTTTACATTCAGTGGTCATTATTTTAACATAGCTACTTTTATTGTCTAGATATTTTTAGGAAAAAAATTACTAAAAACGCAAGACTTGCTGTGTTATTTGCACGCACTTTTTCTCTACTTCAGAGTTGAGTTTATGCAGAAACGAAAATTCTTAGCAATTAGAACGTACAATTTTAGAGTATGTAAGGAGTATTATGATTTTTTAAAAAGCATGCTACCTAGCTTCTATCATTATCTGTTTGTCAGAATACTACAGTTGTCAGAGGTGGCCCTGGAGCGGCGGCTAGCATACCGGGCAGCGAGAGCGCATCTGCCAGCAAACTGGATGCAACATCCGCGTAACTGGAACCGCTTGCTATGGAATGAAATACGTTCGTACAATTACATTGACAGTTACAATTAAAATGAGCACGTACCTTGTTACAAGAGGTGTTAAAAATGTTGTCTTTGTGCATCCACTCATTTACGGCATTTCTAAAGAAATTATCACTAACACGTATCACTTCCTCTTCCGAAATTACTTCAATTTATTTTCTAATGTTTTTTTTCTATTTTTCTAATATATGGCGGCTTCAGGTTTAACAGCTGGGAAGCTCGCCACGCAGACGTCTGTTTCTTCTGCAAGGAGCCGGAGGGATTTTTGAAGAGTATGTTCCAATCGTTCTCCAACGTCGTCTAGTTTCTGTTCAGTAAGCACACGACGTTTCAAACTTCGCTTCTTAACAAGAACAAACCCTGTTTCCCTAAATTTGTTCAAAAATTTTCTAACACTGTCTCAAAACACCTTCTAACTTCTCTACAAGAATTCGTAGTGACGTAATAGTCGCACATAAAAAAACGGTTGTTTTAAATTGTACGCATAGCGTGGCATTATTAGACAGCAGATAAACACCAGTAATACGAAAACTAAAATAAAACAATCTAAGACACTTGTTAACACCTTAACACTTCACAAACACGAGCAAACTGGACCAACGCTCTGGATACTGAAGCACTGACGCGTCCAGTGCCAAAGTCAACATAGAACTGTGGGTCTAAATGCCGGCAGATGCGCTCTTACCTCCCGGCATGGTAGCCGCCGCTCCACGGCCAACTTAACCGTCAGATGCACTGTAGAATCTATAATGTTTAATTTTAGAATATGCATACGCGTATTATGTCGCATGTGTGTTCTTTGAGAGTCTCCCTTCATCAGTTTCACTCATTCTTATCATCCCGATTACCAAAAGTGGCAGAAACGCGACGTGAAATAACAAAAATCCTTGCATATTGAGTATGGTGTCTAGACGAGACGAGATAGACGAGTCTTAGCAGTCTCTCGGCCTCATCTCGAATTGGAAATACTCGTCTCGTTTTCTGGATCACAGTACACAGGGTGTTACCACACAAACTGTCACGTCAAGTCTCGAGGAGTCCTATTCTCGTTCTCGTCTTGATATTTACAAGGCCGTCTCCAACGGCAATTGAATATTCTTGGCTTTCATTTGGATAATATTGTTTTAAACCATAAAGATATAAATATAATTTATTTTGCACATAATGCAACTATTTACCCGAACTACAACAAACATGATGGCCACTTTCTTGTTTCTTGATCAGGGAAAATGCTCATTTGACTCCCACGGGGATTCAAAACCCGGATCTCCTGATGACCAGGCAACACAACAGAGGAACCAAAAATGATACATCTTATTGTATCTTAACGTTAGAAGAAAGTATTGTTGTCGTAATAAGATTGTTTCATATTCACTCTTGTTGTAGTTCTAATACTTTAACTACCTGGAATTAAAATCTTAATCCTAGCATACCCGAGGAGGAGGAGGGGGGGAGTGCTCTCGGGCTCACCACATCTATTTTTCCCCCAATTTTTCAGCTGTGAACATTTTTATAGAAAATTGAAAATAAATTACATTGTTCCCTAAGGTGTTGTGAATATTCTGTATTAGTTTTGTTCATAAAAACATAAACGTAAGATAAATAGGAGGTAATATGCACTTGGAGGACGTATCAGGCGCCATCTGTAAAAGCGCGTTTTTCGAGACACTCATGTTAGTGAGAGTGTACTATTGGTTGGTAATTTTTTATATAATTAATAAACAACTGCCCCTCTATAAACAAAGAAGCATCATTAAAATTTATTATTGTTTTTGGGAGTTTTAGCGAATGGGAAAATATGGGTGTGACACTCATGCAATAACTCAGGACTAAAAGTGGTAAACGTTGTAAGTGCCAAAACGGAAAGTGTTGGGAAATCGCATCGTTCCGCACATCAGTCCGTAAGAACGTTAACACTAGTGACCTCTTTACACGCCCTTTGAACTACTTAGAGGACTATCAGCCACATTTCATGTTTACCACATTATAAAGCTTCATACATTTCACAGTTTAACGTGGAAAACGGTGTTTGAACAATTACAGCGTTTACTAATTTTAGTCTTCAATTCCTTATTATTTTTTATTAATGATGGTAATTTATGTAATCATTATAATCAATAAATAACTAAACTTCTATAAAGAAGAAAGCAAGAAGCAATTCAATATAAAAATGGTTTATTGAATTTTTGTGATTTAAAAAAAGTGTGGGCCTGTGACTTCCCCCCCTCCTCTCAGGTAAGTATGTTTCTCTTACGGCACGGGTAAGTTATGGTTAATCTTATCGAGAACAAGACGAGTTTTTTCGTCACCCAATGAGCAACTTCCCCAAAATGATCCAAACATTTCACAATTTCTGAAAATAATCTGCATTGAAGGATAGGCAAGACATTGTTAACAGACAACCGCTCCAGTTCAGATTCAAACTCACAATAATCTAGCGTTATCTCTTTACGCGCCGTTGCGGTTAATTAGTAGTACAATGCATTATTATTATTAATCAATCCATTGCAGATGAAGGCACCACATCCCACTGCCAACTAAATTTAAGAACAACGTAATAACATAGATAAATGTGAAAGACCAAAAGGTGAAAATTCGATTCTGTAGGACCATAATGGAGAATTGAAGAATTGTCAATTTTTCAGTTAGTTTTTCAGTTGCTCCTATAGAACTTAATTGGCTTACCTCTAAAGGAAGAATAAACTATACAATCTTACGGCTTTTTTCAGATTCCTCAAAATCACTGCATAATTTTCTTGCTCACTATATGTTGCCATGGAAAAACTTATCTGCGCACGGTATTGTCATTTTTCAACTTAACTCCATTGTCGTCAGTCTGCACTAGCTTCCGAAATAAGAGTTGATGTGGTTGTATCCAGGGCTGGATTTATAAAGATGAATAATAAAGATCAGGCAATTTTTAAATTCAACGAACTGGAATGCTTTGCTAACAAGGTCTGTCCCAGCGGAGAAAATATTCTAAAATGTTCAGATTAAATTAATTCAAGATATTTAGCTTCTCAGTCCTGTCATTTGTGTCCTGCATAGTAATAATGCAAATAAATATTGTGATATTTAATAAACAATTAATTTGGTATTATTATTATTATGGAACGGCGGTGGTCCGTCCAATCGGTGGGACGACTGACTGCTGGGAGGTCAAATCAGGCAAGAGTTGACCCTCCTAGTCACAGATTTTGATGATATTTGGTACAGAGCTTCGCTTTGCTCCAAAACCTACACCTTTAAAAGGATTTTGCTGAAATATGATTATTCCGTATTATATGAGGAGTGTTCAAAAAGTCATTTTTCACGAACATGTAATTTTGAATTGCACATATCTCGGAATGGATGAAGATATAGAATCGATCTTGGCATGGCCGTACGCAGAAAAAAAAATCGGGAGGGGGGGGTCACTCATCCATGTGCGTTGCAAGAAATTTGAATAATAGAAATAATAATAAAAAAATATTAAATAATAATAACTAAAATTTCATTATAATAAACATTTTTCCAAATGTATTATTATTATTATTATTATTATTATTATTATTATTATTATTATTATTGCTGTCCTTATATCCTTGAGGAGACTTTTCTACTCTATCCATCAGAAGTTTGAATATGCAGCACAACTGTTTTTATTATGTTATTTTTGTACGTTTCATGCAGTGTGTACTGAAATGTACAGTTATTATAGTAATATTTTGTTATTAAATTGTAGATACCTTCAACGAAAAGCTTTAAAAGTAAGATAAATTTTAGTCATCAAGTTTATGTTATTTGACCATTCACAAATCTTAATTTTTTTAATTTTGAAAACTGTGGAGCCAGTTGTTCTTTGGATTAAGTGGTAAAACATGACCTGGTGCCTGTATTGTAACCTCAATTTTTCGATTTAACGCTGTTTCTCTTTGCTTAGTCTGTTCGAATACTAACTAACTGGACTTTATTTCCGTTATTACAATAAAACTAACAAACGTTCAGCTATTTTGTAACTTGCAATAAACGATGTCAATTGGGGAGGGGGGGGGGTGCCCTATGGTTCAGTTCGATCCCACTTTTCGACGCTCATATTGTTCCTATACTGACCAAACAGCATTATATAAAACCACTATGCACTATACAAGTATGTGCTTTATAGGACCGTATATAGGTTAAATATATATGTACTATATCGACCGCTGGGTGAAGGATAGTGAATGTAACATACTACGAAGCTGGATATCCTAGGATATCCTCTTATCAAGGGGGATTTAAACTAGGGATGGCCAGGTCCGGATCCTGGCGGATCCGCATCAGTTTTGCCATCCCACATGAGCGCTTCCTTGGGAAGTAAGAATGTGTTTATAACATATTGTTACCATAATATACACATATATATAAGATACATACATATACAGGGTGACCTGTAATTAGATGTATTCCCTGAAAGGGGTTAAAGTAGAGGCAATTTGCAATAAATTTGACCACATGATACCCGTCCAAAAATTAGTAGTTTTCGAGATAATCGAATTTCTATTGTTCTTTTTTAAAAAATGACAATTTTCCACATAAAAATACGAATTGAACAAAAACAGCTCATTGTATGGCACATATTTCAGCATTTTCTGATAGCTGACAAATAAGTGGTTGGTTGAAAAAAAGTTTTTCCCAAATAACAATCACATGTAAGTAACGGGTGGGTCTAAACTTACAAGTTGTGATAAAAAAAATCCAATCTTAGTTTACCTGTTAATAACAAAACTGGTATGACACGAAGCGTACAAATTACTTAAATTACTTCCTTGTGTCATCAGCTATCCGACAAGGTACAAATGTTGCTAACATTCACATTTGGGTACAAGAAATAATACTTCATTCATCTTCATGTGAATGGAATTAATGAAAAATTCAATTAAAGAACCCTATACGTTTTGCTCAAAGTGGGCACCTCTGTTACAAATGCAGGCACGGAGGTTTTTACGGACATTTGGTCTCGTAACTCGTGATGTGATGGTGTCCTTGATGTGTTGACCAACTGTTAAGATCCTTTCCCTGAGCTATTCTTGAGGGTTTACCGGTGTCTTGTTAACTAAGTCTTTCATGTGGCTCCAAATGTAAAAGTCGAGAAGTTGAGAAGGTAAGCTGATCAAATGCAACTTATTCTTACACACTCAACTTTTTTTTGTTTGTTTGTTTGAATTGTTGTTTTAAGTCCAGTTTATGAACAGAAAGGCTAATCGCAACTGGGCGAGCTTGATTACACGTTCGGCGAGTTTTCCACTCCGCTCCGGACCTAGTGGAAGTTAGTGAAGGACGATATCTTTCAATATATATGTAGGTGAAAAACTAGGAAGAAAGACGCATAGCGTTACGAAAGATTGGGAAGGAAAACAGAACAACTTACGAGATGATGATGATGAGGGAAAACGCTTAAAATCAAAATCAAACAAATATCACCCTTTTAAAATCATCATAGCTTAGCCGCATGGCTGGGAAGAGACCTGCGCTTGATCGCCAGCTCTGAAGAAAGTGATCGGAAAAATCCATCGCGACACTTTACGCTGCTCTCATACTGAACTAGGCTTGGTGACGGTTCCTCTCTCGAACCTTTAGGCCACTCTCTGTCCTCGAGCATAAATCGCCTTCGAAAAATTATACAAGCGGAGCTACAACATAAAAAAAATCACAAAGACAAAGCGTCCATCCTCATCTTTACCTTCCTATTTCCTTCGATCACCTTTCATATTTAATTTCATCTGTTCCTTCACCTTGGCAGAATTCAGTGGGCTAATGGGATGCTCTGACCCCTCTCAGGTACGGGTATAGTAAGAGAAATACATGTGATATGAGGCTTCAACTGTTATGTACTAAATCATTTTGACACAGGCTATGGAAAAGGGGGACTAGATAAATGAACAACATCTGTTTCTGAAGAAAGGTCTGCGTCTTCAGTAAAATTCTTTAAGGACAAATCCTTTTCTGCAGATGGTTTATTTTAAGGTTCTTTCAGAACATTTTACATGGGTTCTTTACAAGTTTCCAAAGATCAAGTGCAGAACAATTATTCTATGCAACTCTTGCAGTTTATATTACGTTTACTGAACATGGATTAGGTTGACAAATTCGCTATAAAGACGACTAGGCGCTTGCTTGGGTCTTTCTGAACGCTCCCTGACATAATGAAGTATAACTTTGACATGACTGGCGAACCTACCCATACGATAGGCTAACAATACGTTTCGAGATTTGAGTCTAAATTTAACATTCCTATACGATGATTTCATTTAAAATATCAGAAAACTTCAATGTACAATTTAAGTAAACTTATTCTTTCGAATGGTAACATGTTAGCATATCTACAGAGTGAACCTACCCATACGACAGAATAATAATGGATCTAAGTCAATTTGAGAACGAAGACTTAAGTTCGTGAACCCTCCCATAAAGGGAGCTGAGTATTTAAGATGTTAACCCATGGGAGTAGGTGATGAAAATGCCCAGCAATTAGGTTTCGAGGCTGTATTTATACCCTCGCATGTCAAGCAGAGCGCCTCCCGTGACATAAAAGATAAACATACAGCTGTGATAGAGAACTAATTTGTGTACAATGGCAATATTTTAAAGATTAAACAGTATGTTCCATAAGGTTGATTTTTCTATGTCTAAAACAACAATTATGACCCTTGAAGTTTCTATGATATTCTTTATTACAAACTTGTCACATTTGTAAAGAATTGCTTTTGAATGTCCATAAGGCTTATGTTACTAATAGATTCAACTGGAATTTAGCTCTCCTGATTTTCATAATAGTTTAATTCTAAAACTGAGAGCAACATATTTTTAACTAATTGTCAACAATGAAAGATTTTGCTTTGATGAAGCTTACAAATAACAAACACGAAACTTTTCAGAGACAAAATTATGTAATTAGGTCGACCATTAAATATCATAACTTTTGTTACTCGTCTGGCCCCCCACACTTTACCTCCGCACTCGAGGTTCGGTGCACTTCGTACTCGGCTCAGATTTGTCTAGGGGTATCTTTCTTTGTACGACAATGCACGTGGGTTGCTACAAGTCAACATAATTATATAATTAACTACAAGAGACAACGGATAACCTTTGCGAAACCTTATTGCTATAGGGGGATAAATTACCTTGTCCATCATGTGTGAAATTAAAAACGGAAATTTTGGATATTTTCTATAGTTTAATTAACGTAAAATTTGAAGTATATACAAGTCGTATCCGAACGTTGATTTCTCTAATTATCGGGCCAAAAATCTAATTTTGATGTTGGAATCTCTATTGTTTGTAACTGGATGCTTTACATTTCATGAATTACATCTGGAGTACGCTTGTCACAAGGTAGACTCGCGTTACTCCACGAAACGTCTTAACAGGCGCGAGGTCGTCCGACGTGTACATTTCTCAACACTCCACGGTAACAAGGCACTAGGCTGCCCGGCGCACCGTAATTACTTCAAAATAACATCCAGTACAAACTACCTTTTTACCTGTAAATCGGACACCAAGGCACTAGCTTGCCCGGCAATCCAATCTCTTACAGCATCCGTTTCGGGAGACCTGTCCTCCGGTCCTAGCTGACCGAAGCAAAAACAGCCTCTCCCTTCCAAGTCTCAGTTCCAACAGCCGACCTCCCCCACTCTCATCTGGGAGTTTATATACGTTTTGTTGGCGTCTGTTGCCAACCGCCCTTCTTTCAAATTTTTTTAAGCCCGCCTTTCTTTTGAACGTTCGAAACACGAAGCAAGAACAGAGAGCTACATGGTATTTATACATGGGATAATACGAACCTAAAAATGCATAATAAATTGATTTACACTAATCACATATATATGTTTATACACTTGATTACCCAATTAATTAACATATTAATAAATATTTCAATAAGGAAAAGAAACACTGTTGCCCTGACACGGGGGCAGGGTAACAGATTCCCCCTCCCCAGCGTTACAATTCAATCTGAAATTTAAATTTCAGTCTATGTGAATTGTCTTAAAGTCACTGAAAGAAGTTAAGCACTGTATCTGAAAAAAGAAAAGTTTACTGATAACGTTATTTTCACTACACGTCAAAAACATCTCTGAAAAAGAAGACTTTCGATTTCACTGCACTAAATGTCCTATTTCCACACGGTTTCTTCCTCAGAAATCCTGGAACCTCCTGGACATCAGGGTCATCTGGACTGCTCCCAGGTGCAGACGTATTCAGCTCCTCCAGCTTCCAAAGAACATGTACGGCTCCCGCTCTAGGGTCGACTCAGCCTCCTTCTCGGTCCATCCGAAGAACCCCCGGCTCCTTAGTCCCCTAGTCCTTGCGTCTGAGACTTCTGCAGTACTCGGTTCGACTCCTGCCGAATTTCAGCTTCAAATGCTTTCAAAAGTTCTATCGTTCGATCACACGACCCGACTTTAAAATGGCTTTCCCATTTTTCATCTATAAGGAAACTTTCCCTTCCTTATCCGGTCATCGAACTGCCATCCTTCAGCATTCTCTTAGCGACGAGAATATTCATCTCCTTTTATCGGTAAAAGATTCACATAACATAAAATCCAACAGTCCGTAATTTAAATCGTATATTCACATGAAATAAATTTACCAGAACTCTAATGTGTAGCGACAATAAATCAGGAACTTAATTACAACTGTACAAACAAGAAGTCGGTCACTCGGTTTCCTTTCCATCATTTTTCACAGCCCTTCTACCCCCTCCCCTTGAGATGGATTCTCAGGGTAGAATTTAGGGACGAGTGCTTTCCCTCACACCTCTCAAATTTCTTCTCGGAACGACCTTCAGCTGGTCAACGTTAGCCAGAACTCTCTTCCCCTCACCCTCCTTTTCCAAAACAACATTATTTGGAGTAGTGAAATTCAGAATTCTGTAGATCCCTTTGAATTTCGGGAAAAAGCACGCAGTTTGCTTATTAAAAGCAGACGAAATTCTATGCTCTTGAAGCAGTACTCGATCTCCGACACGAAGATTAACCCTTCTTCTGCCCTTATTGTAGGCCTTTGACGCCTTTTGCCTCGTCTTTTCCTCTTTTTCTCTTGCAAATTCGAAAGCCGCGCCCATTCTTTCCTTTAACTGTATGACGTAATCCATCTGTCTCTCCGCCGTGACGTCTTCCCCGGTTCCATCTTCCCTCTAAAGCTCCATTTTCCGAGTGTCATGCGGTGTGTACAAATCACGTCCAAAGAACAAGAATGACGGCTTCAATCCAGTCATAGAATTCGTTGCATTATTAATGGCAAAACTTATCGCGTCCAAGTTTTCAGCCCACGACGAGTGTTCCTTGCAGAACTTTCCAAGTGCTTGCTTGATTATCTTAATAGCTGCTTCTGATTTGTTTCCCTTCGGTCTATATGGCGTAATATAGACAGGCTTGCAATTCACAGAACGCAACGTTTGTGAATACAGTTTGCTTCGAAATACACTCTGGTTGTCACTGACAACGTATTTCGGGAAACGATTGAAAACAGTCCTGATTGAAAACAGTACTTCAAGAATGCTTGCGAGATCGTCCTCGCCGTTGTAGTTCTAAGCGGTGTCAAACTAATGTGCCTTGAGAACTCATCTTGAATGACCAAACAGTACTTGTATTTCCCTTTCGTACTTGTAGGCAGTGGTCCAAAAATGTCCAGAAACACTTTGTATTCAGGCGCAGTAGATTTTCTCGAGTTCATAAATCCCATCTTTCTGCTGTTGTCAGGATTATACTGAAGACAAGTGATACAACTTTTACAATAGTTACTGACATCTTTGACTACTCCATCCCAAGTATAATTCTCTAGGACCTTAAACATTGTCTTTCCATGTCCTAAGTGCGCAGATAATAAATCTTCATGCGAAGATTTAAGTACTTCATTCTTCAACTGCTCTGGTACCCACAGCTTCAATCTGGAGCTAAACGGTGGATAAAGTCCAGTGTTTTCGTCAACGAAACGGTAAAGCAGTCCATCATCGTCGAGACAGGAATGTTGCAGATAAAAGTCAAATTTTCTCTTCTCTCGAGAATCCTTTATTTCAACTTCTTCTCCATTTAAACATCCAATTAATTTCGACAAATAAGGATCACTTTGTTGTCCTCTTTTCCAGATTTCTTTATCGTTAAGATCTACGGGCGGCGAAGTTTCTGTCTGTCCGTCCATCTGTCTTCCATTTACAGTGTTGCCAGCTGCATCTACAAACATCGCTTCCGTTTTCCTTTTCTGCTTCCCGTCGAATTTCTTCTTTTGCTCAGAAAGTGGCCTAGTTTTCGCTCGGTCCGGCTTCTCGTTATTCACATCCAAACGAACCTCGTAATCCTTTGCTAATCCCGGTTTATCTTGAAAAACATCAATATGCCTTCTCAGTATGGCAATCAATTTCGGCTTGTTTTCCTCTGAGATATCGGTACCCTCCATCAGCATGGCAATCCTTCTCTCTTCGTCAACCCCCTCCCCTTTGATGTCGCTGCTACGTGTCTCGCTCCGCAAGCAGAAACGTTCTCTCGGACTCCTTCGACTCCATCCGTGGTCGAACCCAGTCCCCTTGAACCAACAGCATCAACGCTGTCACGCGTCGGCGGCGAATCAAAAGGCACAATTTTCGAAAGATCAGGCTCAATTACCCACCCGTTACGATGAATCATGGGTATAAGTCCCAGTTTAGCCATCAATGTCCTTCCCATTAACATTTCATGATTAGCATTAGATAACACAAATATCTGATCCCGAGCCTTGTGTCCGTGAAACTTAATATTCACGTAAGCGTTCTCCAAAGATTCCACATTTCCTTCCGCAAGTATTACATTAGTTTTGCAACCCTTCAATTTCACTCCATTTGCCTTCATTTTCTCGAAAACCTCCAAAGATACAAAGTTATTGGACGACGCCGTATCAATACATGCGTGTACTTCCACATTAGCCACGTTGCATAAAACGATAGGTTCCCTTACGTCTTTTACATTTACATTGTGAGGTGAAAAATTTTCCTTCTGTGTAAAATTTGCAGTTTCCACGCCACGAACTTGACAAATTCGTGGCGACTCTACGCGTTTTTTGTTACTCCTTTCCCACGTTCATTTATCTTGTTTTGATTTGATTTGTGATTTGAAGCTCTGCAACCTTTCTGTCCACAAGTGTAGCATAATTTATTTCTCTGGCAATCTTCCTTCGAAAAGCGGTTCTGTTTGTTTTCATCCCTCACCGCAAGCCGCGAGGGTGGAGGGCGTGAAACCACATGTTCTGCCCTCAAGCGCTCGACTTTCGGGCGGTCAAAACCAATGCTCACAGGGTCCAAGAAAATATCAGATTTCTTTCTTCCCCCTCCTCATCGCATTCCTGGTTAACGGACTTTCTCATCACCAAGTTGCGAATTTCGTCTTCAGAAACGAAAGACTTGAATCTCTGCCTTTCCAAAAACTCCGCTTGCAATTCCAGCGCGTACTCGCTCATTTCTCTCATAGAAGTGAAAGCTTTTTTTGTACAAATAATCCCTAAATATCGGATTGCAGTGCGATTTCACAAAGTCAATTCTCTCCTCTGCAGAAGCAGAAATTCCTTATCCTGCTAAAATGCCTGTCAACTTTGCGAACGCCAATCCCTCGTTAGCAAGTTGAAACCTTTGCGACAAAAATAACTCTGCTTCTCTCTGATAATCCAATCCATGAAAAGCCTGCAAGAATTTATGCCTGAATTGTGAAAAATCACCGAACGGTTCCGTGAACAAAAACCACTCCCTCGCTTCATTTCGCAACGAAAGAGGAATAAACTGCTTCAGATCATCTTCAGAAATTTTCAGTGTTCTCGCGTAATCTTGAATTCTATCCAGATACGAAAAAAGCATCTTGCTTCCCTACATTTCCCTCAAATGTCGGAAGCGGCAAACGAATTTCCTCCATTGTCACTCTTGGAACGCACCTCTGTTCCTCAACAACAGAAAGCTCTGACGCGGTCTAGCTGGACCTGCTCGAGTTACCAAGCGACATTCTTGTAACTTCCCCTTTTCTGTTTCGCAAGATCATCGGTTCGATCCTCGTCCGTTTCTCCCCTTAACTTTCAAAGCAAAAATCTCGTTCAATATCCTGCGACAGGCCCCCATTAATTATGTTACTAGTCTGGCCCCCCACACTTTACCTCCGCACTCGAGGTTCGGTGCACTTCGTACTCGGCTCAGATTTGTCTAGGGGTATCTTTCTTTGTACGACAATGCACGTGGGTTGCTACAAGTCAACATAATTATATAATTAACTACAAGAGACAACGGATAACCTTTGCGAAACCTTATTGCTATAGGGGGATAAATTACCTTGTCCATCATGTGTGAAATTAAAAACGGAAATTTTGGATATTTTCTATAGTTTAATTAACGTAAAATTTGAAGTATATACAAGTCGTATCCGAACGTTGATTTCTCTAATTATCGGGCCAAAAATCTAATTTTGATGTTGGAATCTCTATTGTTTGTAACTGGATGCTTTACATTTCATGAATTACATCTGGAGTACGCTTGTCACAAGGTAGACTCGCGTTACTCCACGAAACGTCTTAACAGGCGCGAGGTCGCCCGACGTGTACATTTCTCAACACTCCACGGTGACAAGGCACTAGGCTGCCCGGCGCACCGTAATTACTTCAAAATAACATCCAGTACAAACTACCTTTTTACCTGTAAATCGGACACCAAGGCACTAGCTTGCCCGGCAATCCAATCTCTTACAGCATCCGTTTCGGGAGACCTGTCCTCCGGTCCTAGCTGACCGAAGCAAAAACAGCCTCTCCCTTCCAAGTCTCAGTTCCAACAGCCGACCTCCCCCACTCTCATCTGGGAGTTTATATACGTTTTGTTGGCGTCTGTTGCCAACCGCCCTTCTTTCAAATTTTTTTAAGCCCGCCTTTCTTTTGAACGTTCGAAACACGGAGCAAGAACAGAGAGCTACATGGTATTTATACATGGAATAATACGAACCTAAAAATGCATAATAAATTGATTTACACTAATCACATATATATGTTTATACACTTGATTACCCAATTAATTAACATATTAATAAATATTTCAATAAGGAAAAGAAACACTGTTGCCCTGACACGGGAGCAGGGTAACACTTTCATAACTTTTATTGTGAATATAAAAAGCAAAAATTATAAGGAATAACATTAAATATGGCCGAATCTTTAATAGGATTCGGGAGGATCATTACACAGCAAATCGTGCTTGGGGACGTACTTCATACGCCTCGTTGTCACATGAAGCAATTTAATGTTCATCTGTGACTATAAAATATCATCTGTAGAAATTGATATGATCCTCCCGAACCATATCAAAGATTCGGTCATATTTAATATTATTCTTAATTATTTTACTTTTTATATTCACTATAAAAAAACGTTATGAAAGATGAGATATTTAATAGTTGAACTAATGACCTAATTCTGTCATTCGAGAAGTTTAGAATTTGTTATTTGCAAGCTTCTTGAAAGCAAAATCTTTCATTGTTGACAATTAGTCAATAATATGTGTTCTCAGTTTTAGAATCAAACTATTATGAAAGCAATAAGAGCTAAATTTCAGTTGGAGCTATTAGTAATATAAGCCTTATGGACATTGGAAAGAAGTTTTTAAGAATGTGACAACTTTATAGTAGAGAATATTATAGAAACTTTAAGGATCATAACTGTTGTTTTAGACATAGAAAAATGAACCTTATGGAACATACTGTTTAATCTTTAGAATATTGCCATTATACACAAATTAGTTCTGCATATCTCATCTGTAGCTATGTTTATCTTTTGTGTCACGGGAGGCGCTCTGCTTGACATGGGGGGGTATAAATACAGCTTCGGAACCTAATTCAGGGGCATTTTCATCACCGACTCCGATGGATTAACATCTTAAATACTCAGTTCCCTTTATGGGAGGGTTCAAGAACTCAGTCTTCGTTCCCAAATTAGCTTAGAGACATAGTTATTCTGTCGTATGAGTAGGTTCGCCCTGTGGACATGCTAACATGTCACCATACGAAAGAATAAGTTCTTTCAACTTTATTTTGAATTTTTCTTAAATTTTAAATAAAATCTTCACAAAATAATGTTAAATTTCGACTCAGAACTTACTGTTATTCTGACGGATGGGTAGGTTCGCCCTGTGGACATGTTAACATGTCACCATGCGTGAGAATAAGTTAATTTACGATTGCTCACAACTTTGTGATAATTCAGTTTGATTTCTTCGAAACATATACGTAATATATTTTCAATTTTTGCATAAAGCAACAGGACTTAATGTTATTCTGCCGTATGAGTAGGTTCGCCCTGTGGGCATGCTAACATGCCATCATACGGAAGAATAAATTCAGATTATTTCGTCTCCATGATTATTATTTATTGATCAAGTTATTCATTATTGATATCTGGCATGGTTAGGTTTCGCCCTGTGAACATGCTAACATGTTGCCATACCCGATATCAAGTCGATGTCTCTAATATTTTACGAATTATAGCAGTTTGTATTTCTGCATATATCTTGAAGCCAGACGATAATGTCCAATTTATATTAAAATCGGAGTCAATACTTAAAACCTTCGCCAGTCACGTCAAAGTTATGCTTCATTATGTCAAGGAGCGTTCATAAAGTTCCAAGCAAGCGCCTGGTCGTCTTTATATAACTGGTATGACAGCTTGATTCATATTATGTAAATAAACTGCAAAAGTCGCGTAGATTTAATTATAAGAAAGAAATCTGTTCTGTCCTTTATTTATGGAAATCTGTAACTAAGATGTAAATTTATAAAAGTATCTTGAAAATAAACCATCTTCAGGAAAATAATTGCCTATAAAGAAGCCTACTGAAGACGCAGACCTTTCTTCGGAAACAGATGTTATTCATTTATAAAATCTCCCTTTTCCATAGCCTATCAAATGATTTAGTACATAACACTTGAAGCTTCATATCACACGTATTTGTACTACTATACCCGTACCTGAGAGGGGTCAGAGTATCCCATTAGCCCACTGAGTTTTAGCCGAGGTGAAGAGACAGATGACATAGGATATTGAAAGGTGATTGAAGGAAATAGGAAGGCAAAGATGAGGATGGACGCTTTGTCTTCGTGATTTTTTTTAATGTAATAGCTGCGATTGTATAGTTTCTCGAAGGCGATTTATGCTCGAGGACGCTGACGACAGAGGGTGGCCTAAAGGTTCGAGAGAGGAACCGCCACAAAGCCTAGTTCAGTATGAGAGCAGCCTAAAGTGTCGCGATGGATGTTTCCGCTCACTTTCTTCGTCTCCTTCGAAGTTTAGAGCTGGCGATCGAGCGCAGGTCTCTCCCCAGCCATGCAGCTAAGCCATGATGATTTCAAAAGGATGGTATTTGTTTTATTTTGATTTTGAGCGTTTTCCCTCATGAGTTGTTATGTTTTCCTTCCCAATTTTGCGTCGCTCTTCATAGGCATTGACCTGTTGATACGTGCTGATAGGAATATTGGCAGCCCTAAAAGAACTCCCCCTGAAATTGGAGGAATGGATTTGAAGGGAGAAAGTGGTTGATGACACGGCACGGCACATTACAAAATAATGATGGAGTAATAGGGATATGATATGGATGAGATCTGATTTTTGTAATTTAGTGTCGCTTTTCTGTCACTGTTCGTTAATCGCGACGATTAAGATGAGTGACGACATGATGAAATGATTATAAGGAGCACTCACAAAGAACAGCCATGCCCATGTCGGGATTCTAATCCGAGATCCCTGGCGTCTTTGTCCATGGGGACAATACATTGAAAATCTAAATGTCAGATACTCGGATAGAAATATACCAAGATATCTAGATATGGAGAAATGTAGGAACTTCCCAGAGATACTATAGAGAATGCATAATTCAGGAAAAAGTAATTCCTTTTTATCCGTTTGTACCAACGTTGTACAAACTCACGAGTTTGGAAACCTACAGGTCGGTAATTCTCGAGTTTAGATTATCTTCCATGACAACAATCTGAAAGACATGGCAGTCAATTCAAGTCAAATCTGTGGATAATAGGTAGCCTGCAAGCAGCCGCCTAAATTTCATTCAAATGGAAGTACGTGATTAGCTTAGCTGTGTTAATAAGGGGCGGTCCTCTACTTGTGGTTATTTGAATGTTAGAAAGAAAAAAAGGATTGTTTCCTGTAACATTTTTTTAAAAAGATATCATTTCATGCTTTTATTTGGAACCGACTGACCTTCCCATCGAGAGAAGGGTGAATTGTCATATTGTAAGCCAAACAAATGTCAGTAGAGCTGCAACAGTGCCATTACAATACGTAACAATCATTCGAAAACTACCTGTTTCCGTGGAAAACGATAAAAATCAGACCATTGGTCTTTAAATTTTTAGAACGCACGCGAATTCATAAGCTGAAGAAAAAAAATATTAAAAAAAGCGAAAGTCTTAATAAGGAAGCGAAATAATAGGAAGAATGGATTCTAAAGGTAAGTGGCTTAGATTACAAGGAATATTAAGCAATATTAAGCTACATTAATAGTATAAATTATGAAGTGGCTACTTCAGCTTACGTGCGAGTACTCACTATTTCATTGCATGGACAGAAATATTCGTAAGGGGAGGGGAGAGGTCAGGCCATGGATAAAACTCGAATGGTAAAAAATCATAATAATTGAGTGAAAAAGCAACACAACTGCTTCTATTACCTTTTCTCATGTCTATTACCTTTTCTGTGTCCAAGAGGCGTGACTCATGAGTAGACTTCGGATTTTTAGGTTCTAAAAAGTGTGCTTTTAGGTTCCTAAAATAGTTGTACTTCAATGTTAATTCAGAGATATCGGCAATAATGATGAGAAAATAGCCAATTGAATCCAGTAATGGTGTTAAATCCCATCCAACTTGTCAATTATATTATTAAAATATTCACATATTTTGATTAGTGTAATTATTATAATCTTAATTATTATCATCATCATTATTTATTTAGATCAGAATTACTGTAATTGTCAATCCTAATATTAAATGTCAAAACATTAAAAATTATCACAACTTTCTATAGATTAAGGTATCTGAGAAATCGAATGATAACGCACAGAAGGCAAAGAGTTATGACATGCTATCACCTATTTTTCATCTCTAGGCATCCCAACCTTACCAAAAAATCATAATAGAACCCGCCGCCCCGAGTGATACCGACAACTTGTTGCCTGGCTCAAGGCCTAAATTACCAACAATTCCTAAAACCCAATGCGTTCATTAGTACCTATGTGTGGTGGAAGGCGTGGAGTGGGGTGGATGCAGCGATGAAAAAACTAGGGAATGGATTTTAAGGTGCAAAATAAATAAGCTGTTTTCATACCGATCGTTTAAGATATGCATTATAGGACATGAAATCAAGTAAAATAAACACACCTTTTTGCACATTTTCGTGAGATTGCATGTGTATACCTTTTTAAACCCTCTTTCATGCTTCAGAATCATTCTCCTTCCTTTTCTTTCATGTTTGGATATAAAATTGGACAGAAAAATCTTGAGCAGCTACATAAAATCCTAGTCTCATTTTGTGAACAGAACGAGAGCTATCAAATGTTATAATACAAATCATTGCACCCCCAATAATTCCCAAGATAATAAAGCAAAACCTCAAGAGAAAACACAATCTTCAACAAACCTATTCGGTAGAAGCACAGTTCTCTATGCGGTCCGCGCGCATTATATACAGAAGGCGCAGTTAAGGAGAGCATTGAATCAGGCATTTTATCGGCACTTTTTTAAAACATTTTCAGAAGCTTTTTCTAAATTTCCCGACCATAATTTTGCACCTTAGGATCCTTTCTCTAGGAAAAACGAATGAAAGTGCTGAAGTCATCCATGAAATAACCAATGAGCGGTATCAGCAAAAACCAACCACGTCGGTGAACCGGTCATCACCGATGCCAAACCTTGCCGCTCTCATGTTCATACGGCTTATTCTCTGCCGGCACGCAAGGCTCTCCTGCTTGTTTCTGCTATGAAGCAGACAGCGTGTGCATCGGCGAAAGCTTCCCAAACTCGGCAGAATTAAGGCTAATGCCGTATAAGAACAAAGGGGGTGCTCCGTTGGTACGCCACTAATTGTTAAAGATAATATCTTTCTCTCTCTGTTTTAGGTGCAAAGGAAGCTAATCTATCCGCTGAGGCTTCGAAAGAGCTCCGGAGACGACGGAAGATGCAACTTGCAATCGCAGCCGCAAATGCTAGCTCCTCGTCATCATCCAAGTCATTCGCTGCAGAGCAAGGTAATTGATCTGTTACGTTCGGACATTTTAGTCGGGGACAAGTCTTTCTTCTAGTTATTATCCAGAAAAGGTTTGCCCAGCATTTTTGTAATAAAGGGATGGATAACACATTTAGAGGTGTTGATAATATACAGTATGTACCACAAAAATAGTCAAAAATTATGTCTTTCGATACTTTATGGAGTTATCGTGAAAAGTATGGGAAAAATCCCTGGTAGCAGTATTTCTGTCATGTCTCGGTGAGGATAGAGGACATACCTCTGCTCGCTCATGCCGCCGGTGGAATGTAGAGCTTCATTGTAGTCACAAACATCTTTGAGTTGTAACGCACCAATTGAAAGGAAACAAGTTTGATGTAACCCAGAAGTGTCACGTGCCCTTGATTGTACTAAATCTTCTTCTTGGAAAGCCACTAAGAAGGAGCTAATTCAATAACACAGGTCTGCATGTTTCAGGGGTTTGAGAAATAATGGTGGTATTTTACTATATCCGTCGTCCTGAACCCGAAAATGACACCCGTTTTATTCCTTCACCATTAGTTCTTGCTCCACGTCTCTCCGCGTCATTAATATGTAGTATACGTATGTTCACTTTGTCTTGTCTGCAATGCATTGTGTCTTGTGACCTTACGGTTTAATACAGTTCCATGTTTTGTTGTTGCAAGCATGTACGTGTAGCAACAATGTTTTCCTGATGCTATGCCGGGAAGTTCAGAAGCAGGGTGACATTATTGGCGGTGACCTGGTGAATATTTCCAGTACCTCTGTAAGAAATTTCACACAGCACCATACGGCAAGGTGAAAGAAGTTATAGTTTAGGCACAGATATAAGAATGTTAATCAAGGATTTTTCCAAAACACTTTACTGAAGTGTACTGTTGACTTGCAAAGTACCTGACAAGTGAACTGTTATTTTTGTATACCCTATCTTACGGAGGCACATAGTAGGTCGGATTCTAATTTAAACTGTAGGTCCAGTGTCGATGAGCCTATCTGTGTATAAAGTGAACTTAAAAATACTCACTCACTTCATCACAGCTCATTAACATAATGCCAAATGAAATATGGTGTTGTATAGTTTGTAACGTACTCAGTAACATAATGTCATTATTTGTAATGTGGTGTATATTTTGTAATATATTGTCTATATGCTTTTTTATGATACTTTTTGATGTTATTTGCTGTAAGAGAACTAAACATAATTTAAAAGCAACTCTCCAGCTTCTTAAACTGTATGCCTTTCCGTGAAAGAAACTTTCCACTTCAACTGATCACTTGTACAAAGGTTATTATGTGAACACTTCCTAATATGAAAGAGAACAGGTACCAGTAATGATGATGATGATGATGACTGTAACTGTTGTAATGGCCCTTCATGGGATTGTGCCAACTAAATGTAACTTCAGCGTGCGTTTGTTGCTGTTTCAGAGTGAATAAAATTTACTTATCAGCATTGACAGTAACGTTATATTTCATTTCATGATTATGATGATGATGATTGTAAAGAAACCTTACGCGATGGAAAGAAAAGAGTGTCATTTTTTAAATCAGTGTTGTCGAATTAGTAAATATCACCTATAATTTTCCAAACCCCAGACATGAAGTTTAAAAATGCAGAGCCCTGTAATCACAACACATTCTATTTCCGAACAAAAAATACACTTTCTCACAGGCCAAGCTTTAGTGGAGGGCGGTGAGGATCCGGGGGGGGGGGGGTACAGATTCGGGAGTACATCTAGGCAGTTCATTAGTTGAAACATTGGTCTTGTATATTATTTAAGCTAATAATAACATGAAGGCTTTGCTTTTACTTTGCGAACTTAGTTTTCACATGAATTATTACAATAATATTTCACTTAAAGTATATGGAAAGTAGTATTATCAGAAAAGAAATGCAAGTTCCCCATCTACTGAACGTGTAACTTGTCAGGGGGTAGTAACTTGAACAGTAAACAATAAAATAATAGCCATGACTGAAACATGAATTGACGCCCAGAGATGGAATTATTTTCGTTATTGAAATAAATAGCATAACTCACCTCTGACTACTTAAGAATCAACTTCCTAAGTTGTGTTTCCTATACATAGCTAATGTGCATACGAGATGGTGTAGTGGTAACGTAACGTCTTCGCGTTGCAAGGAAGGAGTCCCGCTGTTCGATACCCGGTGGAAGCCCATAGTGGTTCAGGTTGCACTTTAAACTGTAGATCCAGTCCCGATAAGCCATTCTGTGCATAAAGTGGATTTAAAAATTAAATTCCAAAATAAGTAAACACAGTAAGAGTTAAATTGAGTCATGTGATTTCACTTTCAATTTATCCACAGCGGAGAGCTCCTTCGTCGAATAAGAAATCCTTGATTTTATTGTTTTAAATACACTTGATGCATAGATAGATCCATCCTCACCAGACCTACAGTTTAAAGTGGGATCCGAACCATTTTGTAATCTGCCTTCACCTGATATCAAACCCGAGGCTCCTTGATTACGAGGTGACGGCGTTACTACAACGCATTGAAGGGGCCTTGTAAGTAGTTTGAATTTCCCTTCCTTGCCTCTGCCTACTAAACGCACCACTTCCAGTTGGCGATCAACTTGAACTAGACTAAAATTAGTGTAAAATGCGAGTACTATATACGTATTTCCTAAAGAAAGTAGACGTTTTGTTTGTGCCGATGCAACACAATACCATTCTATAATATTGGTGTGAAAAGAATGTGATCATCCTCTGGACTTTCTTATGTTATGTGTGTGTGTCGGTGTGTCCTAAAAAACAGTTACTCCCCACTATCTGTGAACAATTATTCAAATAATTATAATTTTTGTAATTTACCGTATTTGCCGGCATATAAGATGCACTTTATTTTCCTTTAAAAAATTGTCTGAAAAACAGGATGCGTCTTACACTCCGATACTGTTTTCGATTACCAGTACCTTCAATTCTGATTTACGAGTAGATGAGGTTTCAAGTTATACTTTAGGCTATATAGCTCTGGAAACGAATATGTTGGTTTGACGAAGAAGAATAAAAATTATCTTCCCTAGTTAGATTAAAGATGTTAATAGGTTGGAAGTAGATCTACATATTAATTTGTACTTCAAATACCGTAAGTTAATTTTAATCCACAGTGAAAAAGCTTTTTCCTCAAAATTGCGTCATACGTCGGCAAATACGGTAATTTAAAGAAAACTGATTTCATTTTTTAAAAAAAGTTGTAGCAAGTTTTCGAACTGATTGTCATTCTTGTTCAGGTACTGCTAGGAATAATGTAATTTCTTTGAAGGAAGTTATTTGCTTACAATATATTTCAATGTCTGTTTAATCAAATCATTCCCCGCAGGCCCGTACCCAGCATTTTTTTGAGGGGGGAAGCCCATATACAGGGTGGCTCAATAAGTCCCCTAACATCCCAGATACATCGTGGAAATGATCACGACCAATCGTTGCCAGACCAAGAGGGAACCACATTTGTATCGGATACATCCTCGAAGAGCTGCGAGTTACGAATGTTGTCAAGAACAATTACAGTGTTGAACAATTACAGCTACTTCCGCTGAATGAAAAGTCCTCCACAGTGACAATGCTAATGTTTACGTTCATGGTGAAGTTAATAAACAGAATATGCGACACTTGTCATCTCATAACTAACTTTGGACAGAAACTGTCTCATAACGTTCGCATAGTGTTCTGGTGTTCCGCCCTACTGAAAAAGAATTTGTAAAAAGCACCTTCTTCCGTAAGCAAGGATGCAAAATCCTGTTCATTTAACAAAACCAAGTAGCCCTAAGCATTTAAAGTTCCGTCGATGGAAAATGGATTAACCAATCGTGTTCCACACAGCATGCCACAACATTAACTTACCAGCCCTAACCATTGGGCTGTGATCTGCCCAAAATAGGTTTTCAGATAAAAAGCAGCGAATGTTCTGTTCATGGACTTCATTTTAAGATTAAAATGTAGCCTCGTCACTGTGAAGGACTTTTCGTTCAATGGAAGCGTGACACTTTAATTGTTCGAGACAACCATTCGCAATGCGCAGCACTTCGAGGATGTATCCGATTAAAATAGTGTGCAATGGCATGCGAACTTCTCTTCCTATTCGTCACTTTGATCTCGATGCGTTACTGACGCGTTACAAAAATTTTAATGTTAATTTCTGACACCTCGAAAAGGAGCAAATTGGCACAAGAATTCAGTCATAACGTTTTACTGGATGAACATAAATCGGAAACACCTTCACCATCGCATTTCTTGTAAAATTCTAGCCTGATTTGATATATCATATCACCCCCTTCCCATTTAAAATTCTGAAGATGAATTCAAGATGGCGAACGTCAAGATGGCCGCCGAACGCGCGGATGGTGTCAATATGATTCCCCCTTGGCCTGGCAACGATTGGTCGTCACCATTTCCACGTTACGTGCTGCAGTGGCCTTGTACCGGGGATTTTAAGGGACTTATTGAGCCACCCTGTATATATATATATATATATATATATATATATATATATATATATATATATAAATAAATCCCGGTATCATTACGGCAACCACCATACTCTGCAGGAGTGTGGCAACCACTGGAAATCTTTGAGTATACTCGTTTTTTAACGTGTATATTTATATATCATATCGTACTGAGAAGCCTGTTTAACTTTATTTGTAAAATTTGGATAAATCTCTAGTAAATTCACTCCGATATCATTGTGAAGGCCATTCGCACCACTATCATTGTAACACCCAATGTATATATTTGTTATTTTGCTATCATTGTGGAACCATTGCAGCAACACTGCTACCAACTGTTGAATATCATACTTTTTGTCCCTGGCTTTGGTTATCAGTTGACATCACGTCTGTTCGTAATGAAAGACAAAGCAGCTTGACAAATATATTGTAATGATGGTCACGAAGAAGGAGAAAAAGAAGAAGAAGAAGTTAGCTGAAAGATGCTCGTATGATTTAATGTGGTGTACTGTGGTGTCAATGAAACCTTTTGAGCATAGCTGGAGTGAGTTGAAGGATGATTTGCGAAATTATTTCCCTCGCACTCGAGCATTGGAATTTTACATAGCATTAAATCGGAACAGTTCCGCATTGTGTATTTCAGGCTTGTATAAATACTGAACTTGTGTTGCAATTTGCAGGAATAAGTACCAATCGTCATGAAATTGGATATCTTATGGTGTATGGTACCTCAACGAAATCAATATCAAACATATTCAATACTTAAAAGGTAATTGTGTGGTATGTAGAGACTGTAATGTTCCTACAAATTACTTATGTTTGCAACCCACGAAACTGAAAAAGTGCCATATATTTGCAGAAATAAATATTCCGAGTGAAAAATACGGTGAAGTGCACCACGAAAGTGAAAAAGTGCAATATAATTGGAAAAATAAATATTCCGAGTGAAAAATAAAGTGAAGTGCACCATTTACATTTATTATAGAATTGAGAAGGTATGTAGTAATTTGCACAAGATAAGCATGTTAATTGCAAACAATTATGCGCAGCAATTATAATTGTACTGTACAGTTTTCGTTATCATGGTTGATTCATTCTTGTGGTTTTCATGAACGGTATTTGTACTCGGTGTTATTGATGATCTCTTGTTCATGAAGTTTTATTAAATTATGTGCTAGTTATTTCAGAAGAAAAGGAAAATTTGTAAACATCCAAACTAACTTTTTTTAAAAAATACATATGGAGGATACTCACTGCTAAAAATCTGTAGTTTCCAATCTGTAATTATATTTATCTTGAGACTTTATCTTCCTTAAAATCCTAAATAAACTTAGTGAATTTTTTCATCCACAGTTGCATTATTTTCTCTTGTAATTAGTTCTTCTTCATGCAAAAAGTATGACAATTATACACTAAAAAAGTGGGAATCAAGTGGGAAAATGTAACATTATATTTCATGTCATGTATGTAGCTGAACGTTTAAGGGAAACGTGCCCTTTCAAGGATGTTTTAATTTTGAAATCATGGTAAAATTCTGTCCCATAGGAGACGCCTGGAAATCATCGAATTTCGCGTATGTTACATTTGTACTTACTTATTATGCATTGCTAAACGTCGTCTGCGTGTTTTTTTTGCTGTTTTCACTTCAAAAACTTCGATTTCTGACAGTATTCTTCGATGCGTTTTCACTTACGTTACGCAGAACATAGCGACCAAATTTTGACGACCGTTGTCTGTGATGGACCACAAACCATTGGCGCTAGCTCCACACACCATTGGCACTAGCACCACACAGCATTGGCAATAGCCCCACATATCATTGGCATTAGCCCCACAAATCATCTACAGGTAGCCCCACGCACCATTCGCAGGAATGAGGTATGCCTATGAGGTTAGGTTAGGCCTGTTAGATTAGGTTCTATTAGCATAAATACAAAACAAAAAAATTCCCGTAACCCCCCCACAAAAAAAAAACATTGGCGTTAGCCCCACAGACGATCCACGGGTAGCCCCACGCACCATTCACGGGATCGAGGTATGCCTACGAGGTTAGGTTAGGTTCCATTAGCATAAATACAAAACAAATTTACAGATTTTCGTGTTAATCAGAAAAAAAACACACAGACTATGTTCAGCAATGCATAATAAGTAAGTACAAATGTAACATACATGAAATTCGATGATTTCCAGGCGTCTCCTATGGAGCAGAATTTTACCGAAATCATTTGTGAAAAACTGGAAGATTTTTTTTTAAAATGGAATTAGATGGAATGAAGGTGTTTTGATATTTTATACCGTTGACCTGTTTTGTTATGTGTTTATTTTAGAAGGGCACATGTCACAACACCCTTTTATTTTAAAATATTCCTTTGGTAAACAATTTCAAAGTTTTACATTCTGTAAATACTAGAAGAATGCTCAACACTACTCAGCTGGCTTATGTAAATAGTATGTGTGAACACAAATGCCCAAAAAGATGAGATACATCCTTTTTACCAGTAACTGCACACTGGACCAGCATTGGAATTAACTTTTATCTGTATTAGCACTTTCAAGCAAGGCTTTGAACTCAATTTAGCCAACACTGGACTTATACCACTTTCCCTTCTCTTCTCTCCCCCAACATGATAAATTTTTTACCAATTCTCTTAGCAGGAAGACTAATTTTTGTAGAATTTTGGCAATCATTGTTACACAAAATTTGAACCTTCATCAAAGTAGTGAGCACTGTTTGGATTTCGAAAAATGGGTAAAATTATTGCAAAGTTAAAACACTTTTCAAAGACATTTCTGTACAGTTTTTAATGGTCATTGATATTTCTTCTTGTGAAAGAAACACATTCCCAGTTAATTACGATGTGTTTCTAACGCCAGAAACCATCTACGGATAGCCCCACACGCCATTCACAGAGACGAGGTATGCCTACGAGGTTAGCTTAGGCCTGTTGGGTTAGGTTCCATCAGCATAAAAATACATTACGATGTGTTTCTAATGCCACAAACCATCCACGAATAGCCCCACGCACCATTCACGGAGACGAGGCATGCCTACGAGGTTAGGTTCCATTAGCATTAAAATACATGATTTTCCTCTTAAATTACGTTATTTTGCTTCTGAAAGTTTGCGTTCGAAAAGAATACACTTCCATAAACATAGGAGAGTCCACAGAAATGTGTTAAGGTAAGTAGTTTCTTGTGTAAAACGTAAGAAAACTGTTTTAACTCTGCGATAATTTTACCGAAAAATGTTATTGGTAAAATTCTTGATGACTGCGAACACTATTTCTACAGAAGAAATTACTTAGCAAGTTTCTGTACCATTTGTGATGTTTCTTGATGTTATTCCTGTAGAGTGTATTGTGTTTAACATGAAAATCTGTATATTTGCTTTCTATTTATGCTAATGAAACCTAACAGGCCTAACCTAACCTCGTAAGCATACCTCGTCTCCGTGAATGGTGCATGGGGCTACCCGTGGGTGGTTTGTGGGGCTACAAAATCAATTCTTGTTTCGCGATTAAACGTGATTCCCACCTTAAAGAATGTTTCGCAATGCATAATAGGCGAATTCCGATGGAAAAAAATAGAAAACTAACGTGGGAAACGTGCTCGCGGTCATCAACAGTTTTAATATGTTATTTATGTTTTAAAAAAAAACAACTTATAAATTACCGTATGCAAGTATGCACGCTTCCCATGGAAAATGTATTTTCCGTTGACAAGTGACTAAGTATCGTACACAAGTGGTAAATAATGTAGAAGTAAATTAAAACCTCAGTAGAATCCATTTACGGAATTTATATTGATGCTAAAGAGAATCAAACATGTCCTGCCTAACCTAACCAGGTGGTGAAGCTAGAATTTGAACTATTTTCACCAGATTTTAAAGTATGCACGTGCATGATCTACACTGTGGTCTGGCATGCTATATACATGTGTGTATTCTTCAGTTGTCAGTGTGCATTTATTTTCATGTTGGCAATATTTTTTTCTGCATGCCATGGAGTTGGAGTTGACGGTGTTACCAGTATGCCACTGACGAAACCCTTACATATGCTTTGATCAATGAAAATGTTCAGTGAATGAAACAAAAGAAACCTAACCTTTTCATTTGTACATGCAGTACTGTTTTGCATTTAAAATATAATTTTCTATAGTTTGACGAGTGTTGACTTTTTCCCCTCTGCGACCTTTCAATTACTAATTTAGTCAGCAATACAGGGTTATTAGAACAATGGTTGCAAATTTGACTTCATGCTGCGACACCTTTAAGGGTCAGAGTATGCCTGCCAAGCAGATTCTTGTTGGTGACACATGCATCAATTTCCATACAGGTTGGCATGTTTAAAACTACTTGTTCTAAACATTTAAAACACAAAACTTTGTTTTCTTTTAAAATACTTTAAACATTTCAAGCACACTGCTGTAAGCATGTTTTTTCAACTTTGTCTTGTTTAAAACATATTTTGAAACTTGATATTTGAAATTTTGTTGTTTTACTTATCCTTAATCTCGGTTATTTAGTTTACTGTGCACAGACATTGGCCAAATATGTATCCATTTCACAAAGAAACATGCCATTATGACTACCTGTAGGTTACATTTAAAACACGTGAATAGTGTTGTTCCGCACTCATTGTTTATTGTTGTTAATGCGATTTGTTTGCATCCACAATAAAATGTGATAATTGGGAAAACAGTAAAACAACTACAGAGATTGATTTGCTTTATTTTAATTGCTTTCATGCCACTTCTGGCTAATTTGAGAAGATGAGGGTGAGTGACGATATGATGAAGGGACACTCACAAACATCCATGCCTAAGCTGGGATTCTAACCCGGGACCCGTGGTGTCGTAGCACGATGTGCTAATCACTTCAACACACGTGTCGGCCACTAGAGTTAGAGTGGGGACTGACAACCGTGGATTAACTAAACCTTGAGCCTACATGTAAGATTTAAAAGTAATGTAAATAGATATTTTAAGAAGTTCTTCAAATGTTTTCCGTGTAACTAGAAATGTAGTCCTTCCTTGCATGATAAACATATTACTTATCAGAAATGTATTCTTGGCACTCTGTTTAAAACACATAGCTATTTTTTCTTTTACCAAAGTTTAAAACACATTTGTGGGACTGATACATGGATGAACAGTTTTGTTCTGCACTCAATGTACATTCCCCTTCCTGTAAAATGACACAAACTTTGTAGGGTTGTACAGTTAATAAATGTGTCACTTTATCTGAACTGGAATGTACATTATTGTTAATGGTTTTTTTTTTTGCATTCACAATAAAATGTGTGGTATTTCCGGCAACAGAGTGGCTAGTACAGGGATAGAGTGGATCCTGGTAACTGTGGATTAGTTGAACATTCTCAACAGCCAACATGGAAGACTTAAAAGTATAACGTAAGTATTTTAAGAAGGTACTCGGGTGTTTACATTATAACTAGAAACACAGTCTTTCCTTGGATGATTAACCCTAAACAGCTAAAGTGGAAAATCAGTAACAGTAACGCTAAAGCTAAGGCATTCTCATCTTGACGACCTTATTCTTTGGCTTTATTGGCTACCAACATAATTTATTTCCGATAGTAACAAACAAAAAAGTTTTGACATGATTTAACGTTCATAGTTGCATTAAAAACAGCAATTTGTTTGGTATTTTCCACATATTGCTTTGGAACAAAGACTGCAATACATTTTTGTTGTACCCTCTTTTCCTTTGATGGTTATCACAGGTTATTTGGAAGTTTGATACATTGATGCTGTGGCGTGAGTTGTCTAAAGCAACAAAACACATATTTTTAGTTTTGTTCTGAAAAACAATTTTTTTTTTACCTTGTTGAAACAAAAAATAGATATGGCAAATTTGGTTACATTAAAGCCAATGCTTCGTCACAATGACTACCCACATAAAATAATATCAAATAATTTGTCAACTAGACAGAAATTGAACCCAGACAGTATCACTCCCTCTTTCAGAGTTTAAGGTCAGTTGAAAGTATCGAGGGTGCCAAGTATATCATGTGGTAAGAAAAGGTGGAAGGGGGGGATACCTTTTTGTATTTACTAGTCTTCATTTTGATAAAGCTTTATCTTTTTGGGTTAACAGATAATTATCTGAATATGTTTTCTTGGCATTATGTTTTAAACATTATTTTCTTCATGGTCAAACGGCCTCCCCGATGGCGCAGTGGTAGCGTCATTGCCTTGTAATCAAGGGGTACCGGGTTCGATACCCATTGGAAGCACATAGTGGTTCAGATCCCACTTTAAACTGTAGGTCCAGTCCTGATTAGCCTTACTGTGCATAAAGTGGACTTAAAGCACCAAATCAACCAACCAACCAATCTTCGTGGTTTAAAATAATTTAAGAAAACAAGGAAAGTTGTTTCTTCATTAAAAAATGCGAACCCTGCTTTTATAGCTGCAATTATCTGGTATTCTTGACTTAAAAATGACAATTTTTGTTAACTTTTCCACTTGGAGTTTTTAAGTCTAGTCTATGTATAGTATAGCTAATTGGGACTGGACCTACAGTCCAAAGTGGGATCCAAACCACTTGTGCCTCCGCCAGGTATCAAACAACTTTAGCACTTATTAAAAACATTGAGTTACATAAAAATATGTCACTCTGTCCTACCTGTAATTATTAAATTGCTGATGGGCATTTGTTACTTCTTGTGTATTTCACAAATAGTGATTATATTGCTAATATTTGAAAAAATCTTAACAGCTGTGCCTTGATTTAAAAACTACTTTCTCCTGCTAAGACAAATTTCATAAGATTGATGTAAATTATAAATGTACATTGTTTCAGAAAATTTCAGCCACAGCACATGCTGAAAACATAATATTTTGTTAATGAAAGTAGAAGCTATTCATAACTTGCAGTCACTCAACACTTCTTTGTCAGCCACCATGGATGAGAGATATTTCAGCATTGGGGATTCCTTATGGTTGTCTGTTAACCTGTATCAGAACAAGAACATTTTTGCAAGTATTCTTGTGAAAGTGATTCATTAACTATATACATAATAAACAACTATATGTACAGACTAAATTCCCTGCAATGTGTAAAACTTAGTAAACTCTACAAAGTGTGTTGTTCTACCACCTTGAGCTACCTTGAAAACAACGATACCATATGAGTGAAAAAGTGTTGTGAACATTTTCATTTTACACAAATAATTTGTATTGAAGTTTATATTTTGACTCACAATAAAGTTTATTTATCACAACACAAACCTATCTATACTTAAGTTTACACTACGACACCACAACGTGAAAAAAACAAAACAAAAAAATGTTGGCCAAACCTTGGAAACAGCCAAAATTACCAGTGCTTTATGTTCGTATATTTGGTAAACCATTTTTAGTATGGTTGGTCGAATGTCGAGCCAACTACTTTTCGCTAGTTGGGATACCACAATATTTTGTGAATTTCTTATGATGAACACAAGAAGAAAACAACTTCAAAAGTTCCAGAACCTTTATTCCCAGAAACAAGTCGGATTAGAAGCAACCCCCTTTTTTAGCACAGCTAGCACAATTTCAGTGTAACATAAAATTGCATTTTATCCTTAAACAAACACTGCATCCGAAGCATAAAATTTGCAATGTTTAACGTTTTTTTGTAAGTATAATATTTTCTCTTAGATATATTAACGATTTTCAATAGGCCGTAATAATTTTCATTTACATTATTGTTGTTGAAACATTGCTTACAGAGAAAATAAGGAACTGTTGTGTGTACATAAATTATCAATTCTTGACTTGAGAAATGTTGCGAGAATGCATATCCAGTGTTTGTTTCAGAACATTCTTAATTTTGCTACAAGTGGAAAACATCAATCATTATGCAAAATTAACAGAAAATATTTAAATTGGAACAGGTGACATTACAAGTGTCGACAACATACATAATGGCTTACACAGTAGAAATTTTAATCATAGTTTCTGCAAGGAAATCACATTCTTCAATACAATATGTACTATGAAAATGATATAATGCATTTTTGTACAGATATTTTCTATAATTTGTCCCTTACTTGCTACAGTTCTAATTAGAACTGATCAACAAAATTTTTATTTCAATGATATTCCAGGATATCATGTTTACAACATTCCGTACAAAGAATTATATACAGGATAACTTGCACCACATAACTGAATTCCAGTTTTGCCATGTACTTTTTTTACACAAGTTAAAGGGGTAAGACAAGAATGGTCAAATAATAAAACTTGGGAACGTAAGTACATTTAAAAGATTAAAGTTGATGGTGAAGAACAGCAGTGACAGGGCACTCTGCTAAGGCAATCTGCCATCTAATAACTTCAATGTTGACCTTTTAAACCAACGTGCCTTCCCATATTTTAAACTTTGGCTAATATCAATGAAGTCTTACATCTTTAGATAAGTGATAATTGAGTAATTTGTTAATCGAAGTGAGAGAGGCTGTGTGCACTGTACATGATTATTTTGTTGGTATTGTAGTTTACTTTATAAGTGTTTGAAGTTTCTTGGATAACTTTTTAGTGTAACAGTTCTGTACAAACACTTTTATTTTAAGCCAATTTTTATTGTTCAGTATTTCAGGATTTGCTTCAATCAACATCTCACATTCGAGTCTCCTTGGTGGCTTCTTTTTGCAAATATGGTTTTTGAAGAACTTCAAAACCACCTTCTTTTGTTCATCGGTCCAAGGTACAACCTCTCGCTTTGTGCCTTCTACATATCCTGGAGCTCTTTCCTTCCGTTTGACTGAAATCAAAGTTCCCTCAGATTTTTCATAAGTTTTTAGTGTCCTAACATTCTCATCCATTTCTGTGGCTACTTGTTCATGATTGTCTTCATTTTCATCTCCTGAACTAGCAATCTCATTCTCACTCAAGTTGGTTTCTTCCGATGCTAACAAATTTTCTTCAATGTTGACATCTATTTCATCTAGACTTTTACCTCTAAACTTAGAAGCTGCACCACTTTCCATCATCAGAAGTAACTTACTAATTTTGGCTGTTTGAAAGATATGATCAGGTAGTCTGTATTCACTCCGGTGAATGCCACCTGTATGTCCCATAAATGTAGACAACTGTTCAATGTCTTGTTCTGACATCGCTAGCAACTGGCTGATTGTTGCAAGGTGTTTCCTTAATCTTCGTGTAGTTATAGCATCAGGATTTTGGAGTCCTGCTCGTTTGGCATGATTGGTTAATACCTTGTATCCAGCAAACGGATTGGTTGATTTGGTATTGCAAAAGAGATAAGGATTATCTTCTCTAACGAATTTGCTCCTTAACCACTTGCCTGATTAACCCGAGTTAACTCGGAATTTGTTTTTGCTTTACATATTATTTACCCGAGTTATCTCGTTAAAATCGTGCAACCGCAGTGCACTTTTCTACCTACCCGGATAGACTCGTTTGAGCTTTAAAAGGTGTTAATTCCCATTTTGGCCACTAGATGGTAGGCCATCTACCGGATTCCCATGACACTACGTAGTTGTCAGCTTTCCAGTGGTAGTTGTGGTCGTTCTGTGAGTGTAGTGCCAAAACTTACAGAGCGTTTTTGTGTTGTGAATACATTCTGTTCATGTTTTAGTGTTTTCCATCGTGTGAAGAACAACAAGATGAGTAACGATAAGCTTAGACAACAGTATAGAGGAGGAGAAGGAAAAATGGATGTGAGTGGAAGTGATACAACAGTGGACAGTGTGTGTACTGACGGGACAGATACAGATAGTTGTGGTGGTGTACAGTCGCCTTCTAAAATCTTTTCTTTGGTATATGATTTGTTGGGAAAGGGGTACTGTTTGACAATGGACAATGATTATAACTCCCCACAACTTGCAGATCTGTTCATTTCGAAAAAGCTGATGTATTTGGAACACTGAAACGCAGTAGGAGAGATGTACCACAGACTCTAAGAACAGCCAAATTGAAGAAAGGCGAAGAAGTAGGGTTGCAATGCGGAAAAGTGACAGTCATGAAATGGAAAGATAAGAAGGATGTGACATTGTTGTCAACCATCCATTCTGTTGAAATGATGACTGTAACACAAAGTCACAAAGCCAAAATTAAACCACGAGTGGTGGTCGATTACAACGACAAAATGGGTGGTGTTGATCAGCATCTTGCTTCATACGCCACACCAACAAAGCGTGGCAAAAAGTATTATAAAAAGATTTTCTTTCATCTGTTGGATCTGTCTCTTTGGAATTCAACATTAAAATGTGAAGACATTTTATTTTCCACAGTTTATATGCTATTTTGAAACATTTGTAGTACTTTCCATGTATGTACGAGTTAACTCGGGTTAATAATTATGGAAGTTTTTTTAATAGTTTGGTAACCTTATTTGACCCCAAAAATAGAATTTCATTACTGTTCCTTAATTGCCGATATCGGTACATTACAAACACACAATAAAAAAAATGTGTAAAATATGGACCACTTTTGGGAAAATAAAGTGTCAGGCAAGTGGTTAACTTGATCAGAAGGTCAATATGTTGCTGAACGTCCAAGCTGAACAAGACTGGCGTCGTTTTCCGTTTACCTTCTATCACAACTCGCTTAAACTTCTTAATAAATATCTTTTCGGTTTGTTTCACAGCATCTGAAATTTTTCATACCCCTGACTGTTTCCAGTATTTTGATAAAGGTCAACTGTAAGCCTAGCAAGTTCCCCAGGTCTTTTTCGACATAGCAGCATGACTCTGCAATACACAGTTTCAAGCAAGTCTTTGTAAGCAGTCTCATCATCGTTGTTCATTTCCAAGTGGGAAAATGCAGTTCTCCCTTGATCTATTAGAAAGTCTCTAAATTTTTTCAGATCACTCGCCAAAGGAATTGTTGTAATTGTATTCATTTCTCTTGTGCGCAGGTTGTTTGCAGCCTGGTGCGACACTTCATATTTCTAGTTTGATTTTATGAGCAAAATCATTGTTCGAAGGTCAGCCTCGACTTCACTTCGCGTGTGTTGATCGAATTTGTTTTGTCGTTTGTAAATGTGAGAAATCGCTATCTCACAACATTCTTTTAAGGAAGTACTTATATTCATAGCATAAGTAGGGGCATTATATCTGTCTTCATCTCTGTCATATCCTGCTACAGATTTCACAGCTTCAACTATTAGATCAAAATGTTTTGGTTTTAGAGCCTGCAATAAGCTTTCTATTGTGGGATTTCTATTCTTGATTTCTATTAAAAGTTTACCCAGCTCTCTTATTTTCCTTGACGTTACATTTATTTGGTGTCTTTGCCGGTGTATTTTGAGGAAACGTGCACCAAAAGAGCATATTAATGCATCCTTTTTAGCAGCAAGTGAAACACTGTCTGCCCGCATTCTTGGGAAAACACTTTCTTTCAGCTGTAGGTCAACATGTGTACCCTTAATGAGGTAATCTTGTGCATCCAGTTGTGCAGATGTCTTTTTTGCATTGTCAGGTTTCTGTAGGCAGTGTTTTCGATGTTTCCATAGCTGTTTTCGAGAATAAAACCCAAGACAGTAAGAACATGGTAATACATTACTTGGAGAATCATTCAGTACTGATTTCCTTACTGGTTTGATATTTCCTAGGTTGCAGTTAAGGTAGTTGCCTTTTTTTCTTAAAACTGTGATTAGATGTTTCCGTTCTTTACTTTTTAATGGTTTTGACAAAATTCTTTGAACTTCAATTTCACATTTGTGATTTCTTGCAATGTGTCTGGCAAATTGTGTGACTAATGTTTCGCAAAAGAAGCAAAAATCTCTCTCTCTCTTTCGGGTTTTCTTTTCTACAAAGGTATTATGCATTTCAATTGAACCTGAATTTTCATGAACTGGAGTGATAGAATTTTCATGGATGTTGTTGTCCTCACTGCCTGTCTGAGGTGATGGAAGTGAACATGGTGATACTTCGTCTTGTAGTCCATGAAGATTTTTGTCCAAAGTTGGGTTCTCTGAGTCTGTGCTACTCTGAGGCACGTAGTCTGGATCTTTTACACTATCATGAACAGTTGAACAAGATGAAGATTCAAAATCATCATCAGTTTGAGTTTTCAAACAACCTAAACTCTGTGGTTGAAAATTTGCGAAATGATCCCCTGCGACATTATTTATGCATGAATCTGCTGTGTTACACACATCACCCAAATCATATTGCTGCACTGTCATCATGTTATCACTCAAATTAAGTCCTTTCACGTAGTCTGGATCTTTTACACTATCATGAACAGTTGAACAAGATGAAGATTCAAAATTATCATTAGTTTGAGTTTTCAAACAACCTAAACTCTGTGGTTGAAAATTTGCGAAATGATCCCCTGCGACATTATTTATGCATGAATCTGCTGTGTTACACACATCGCCCAAATCATATTGCTGCACTGTCATCATGTTATCACTCAAATTAAGTCCTTTCACACACATGAGGAAATTGCTTTGCATGGAATGGGAATCTGTGAATGGATCATGAAGCAAATATTGCTTGCATTCGTCACCACTGTACACTGTCGAGGAAGGTGAAGGTGGAACAACTTCTTCAATTTTCACTTTTGGATCACTGTGTAATAATAGTCCATAACCTCCAGCATCTTCTAAAACTTGGCATATTGTCTCTGAACATGTTACGTTACTATTTACACTCCATGACATGGGTTCGGAAACTGTATGAGGTTTATTTTCACAGGACCTTGTTTCACTGTTGCTCACATCCAGCATTTGGTAAACTAAAAATAAATACATGAGAAAAAAATAGTAAATACTATCTTAAATATCTTTAAGTGAACTACAGTGAATGACCATTACAGTTATCATAAAACTGTATTCATGAAATTTAAGCAGATTTATTAATAGGCACTATTTTGGGTGCATTCCGAAAGTCTTAACGAAACAAACGCATCCAATGAAAATAACTGGGCTTGTGAATCTGTTGAAACCTGTTATTTTACAGACTTATGGGACACTAGACAAAAGCGCAGGTGCAGCGTTTTGTTTAGAAAAAGTTTCCACATGGCATCTAGCGGAAGGAATATCCTTATTGCAAAAATAAACTCTACTGTGGGCACTGTTACTCACTTTACTCACATTCTAAGAACTGTTATAGTCATACTCATTTTGTGCATGTTGCTTCATATCGCTATCTGTTAAAATTATAACACATTTTCCGAACTAGTGCAATTTGAATCCAACAGCACGTACGTTGTCTGGAAGCAGCAACTATTCTCACCGAACAAACGAGCCTCCTGATCCATGCGTTTGGTGAATCTCATTCTTGCATGAAACACACGGAATGAGACTTTTGGAACAGCATAATGAAACTCACGGAAACACTTATGTGACAGCCAGTTACCATAACTCATTTAATGTGTTAAACTCGTGTGACTTTCGGAACAGACCCTTTGTTATTTTGTTTATGAATAAAAACATATAATTCATATCTCATGTTTTGTACATGTTTATATTCACTGTTTGTTTTTCAAAGGCAATCAGATTGCAATCACTTCGTCATATACATTAATTAACGATGTGAATGAACTATTCACATTTTGCTATGCATTGAGGAAAGAAATCTAAATTTCAGTTTGTGATGTACAAATTGCCATAAATAATAATAATTTTAAGTCCAGTGCATTTCAGGCAGGGCTGAAGCACAATAGCTTCCCTTAAATGAATAATTGGTGTGACATACATAATAGCTGATTTGGGGGGAGTTCATCTGTGCTTAAAATATCTGATGGTAAAATCTTGTATTTTTTTTAACTCCAGAGAAATTGTACACATGCTTGAATACTTCTATTGCCATTATTATATGTATGTTTGAGAGCAAATGCATATAACCTACATCTCACAATGTTTGCAAGATGATGGTCGGGTGGAGCATTAACAACCAAGCAAAATGCATTACAAAAAGTATTGCTAATGCAAGATAGAAACATTGCTCAGTGGTTCTCACAATTTAGAATATTAATATTGTCGAACATTAGAAATTCCTCAGAATTAATGAAATGATACAAATAATTTAACTGATATTGTGTCAATTTATAATATAAAGTTTTGGAGTCAGAAATAGTTTTGTTGCAATATCCAGAACTGTGGACGTACAGTATTTCGAAACCACATAATTCATTTTATTTTTTATTCAAATGTGTATCTTAATAAATATATTTTGACACTACTATGTAAGTACAGTGTTGGCAATAACTATTGAATTTGCATTATATTACGTACTGAGACATTGTACCATTATGAAGACCTAAATACTCAATCCCATCCCTCCCTCCCTCCCAGTTGGCTTGTACAAGTGTAGTTAAAGTAGCAATCGAATAATACATAACAATTTGTTTGAGGTAGTACATATCATCTTATCTGGATTTTTTTTAAAGAGGACATTATAATATTTTTTCATAGCAACATTCGAATATTATCCACAAAATGTTGTTTTCGGCTCCTCACTCTCCTTTCCTCAAGGTTCTCATTTGAAAATAATAGTAATGGCAGCAGTAATGAAACTTCTGAGAGTGCCATGAAGATTTGTACTGGTGTTCTTTTTTTCAAAACACACAAATTACACATGAACTCACAATGAATTACAATTTCTAGGAACAACCATCTGATTTGTCTGCATTGATTACTTCATGAAATACCAAATGCAAGTATACAGAAAGAGAGCTGTTTTTTTTAAAAAAAAAAAATGTTCATGTTTTGAACTACATCATAACGTTTTTTGTATGTACACACATTCAAGCGCCTGTTCACTAGGCAAGAATGCAATTCAACATCAACAGCATATTTTTGTGAGTAGTTTGGGTTTCATATATACAAGAAAATGAATTAGTCTGATCACTTAAATTTTAGTCTGCCATACAGAAGTAATTTTGGACTGAACCTACAGTTTAACACAGAATCCAAATCTCAGGACCATTGCGCACATAGGAGCAGCTTAGTTTAAGTTTCAGCCTGACAGGCAATGTGCTAGCAATTATAGCAATGTGATCCTCAAAAGTGCATATCATATAGTAGCATGTAATCAAAATATTATGCAAATCCAAAATTTTCAGACTTGGTAAAAATTAACTTCTTTAGCCTTCTTGGACCTGGATAGCAAGGTAATACAGAGTCCTTATTGTGATTTCACAAATGTCAGTTATTTAGCAAATAATCGTGAACTCTATATTTATGGGATGGCATTTTTTTTTTCGATTCTGGCCCCCAAAGTTAAGCTTAAAGTAAGATTCTGCCCCTTTAAAATTAGGCCCCAAGTTACGTCCATGTAAACAATCGTATAAACAAAGCTTACAGAAACAAAGAAACTTACAATTTTGCAAAACGCAGCTTCTTTCCTCTTCTGACAGTCCTTTTGTGCTTTCATATTTTGGTTTCCATCCAGTTAGGGTGTCTTTTCCACCACCTCTACTCTTCCGAACCATTTGTAAGATCTTTTTCGCTCTCGACGCCTGGAAATAATAATAAAGTTTTTAATGGTATGTTGTTAAAGGTGTGCATGCTTCTACTGTAACACGCTATAAAATAATTTATTAGGGATCCCTGGTTCGAATTCTGGCCTGGGCATGAGTGTTCTCTGTGAATGGCCCTTCATAAATGTCATCACTCCGTCACTCATTCTCATCGTCGCGATTAGTCAAAAGTTTTGAAATGGTACAAAAACTCATTTACATTGATTGGAAATATATTGTAACGGCATGGGAGAGATTCATATCGCAAATATAACATGTTACAAGATAATAAAAAATTGAATTAAAAACATTTATGACAAATTTAATGTAAATCATTGCCACTTCTATTTTTACAGTGCTTCGCCATCCTAATACTATGGGGCCTCCCCCATGGCGCAGTGGTAGCGTCATTGCCTTGTAATCAAGGGGTCCCGGGTTCGATACCCGGTGGAGGCACAAGTGGTTCGGATCCCACTTTAAACTGTAGGTCCAGTCCCGATTAGCCTTACTGTGCATAAAGTGGACTTAAAACACCAACTCAATACCCAACCCAACTCCTAATACTATGTATCTCAAACTCTGGTCTTAGAGATTACTTCGTACACAGATCATGAAATAAATTAATTTCATGAGCATTCAGGCTACTAATGGACGGCTCTTCTATTTCTTATTTTTTATGCAGAAATAAAGCTTTCCAGCCGCTGACAAAATAGGACAAGAAAAAGCAGCCCTAAAAATATGAGAACAAAGGCTTATCAAACAATGAGTGACAGATCTGTAGGAACAGAACATGTACCTTGCTTTCTGATGTATTTGTTCGTTTCCGTTTTTTTTTTTAAAAAAAAAGACGATGTTTGCAATCTGCGCATGAAATCATTGATTTGATTTAATTTTAAACGTGGAAAATACAAAAGTCCGATCTCACTGCAGTAGATTTAAATTAAAATCTCCACAATCTTACGCTAATAATTTCGGCCTCCCCCTCCTCCCCACACACATACACACAAAGTAACACCGATTTTAGCTTGATAACCTCATATTTTGTCTGAATTGAGAATATTCTAGTTACTTACGTACGTGCAATAGTATGCTATTTAAATAAAGTTACTGAAACTTCAACTTACCATAGTTTTATTTGAGTTTGTACTTCTTCGTTTTCCTTTTGCAGCTAGCGCATGTCGGAACGCTGCAAGCAAGACAAAGCATTCACATTAAATATCACTCCTGCTTCTTCGCGTTGGTGGACCGTGTGCTCGGTAGTCTGAAAGAAATGTATACGAACGCTCACGTGGTTTATCCAATGCTACCAACTTCGTTTTCGGTTGCCACTTTAATGAAACTATGAACAAAGTGTATAAAATCAACATATACAGCGACCGACTGTCGCGCTCCAAGCGGAGGAACCGTGAACTAAAAAAATATACAATCCAGACATTCTGCTACCAATGTGGCAACATGGTCGAATTTTCGATGACAGTTTATTGTACTATTACTTCAAAATTTCACAATTTTGACATTCTACTATCATTGTGGCATCAATGACGTATTTCCAACGACAGTTCATTACACTCTCTCGAGTATCAGGAAAACGATAAGCAGGGTTTCCTTCATGGCAACCGTATACGGTCGTCCTAAACACCCGGTCGTCACTTTAAATGGAATTTTCAAATTGACGGTAGTTACATTGGTTGTCGGATAAATATATATATATATATATATATATATATATATATATATATATATATATAATAATTAACATATATTTAATGACAATTATATATATATATATATATATATATATATATATAATTGTCATTAAATCGTTAAATATATAAATATATTATTTTGGTACATTTATAAACAAGCAAATCTTTGTCTTTCACAACTGGTTCAAAATATCAAGATATTAGAAGTTAGGTGAAATATATTTAATAAGTGTTACGTAGATATTATTTAATGATTGCTTTTTATTAAAATGCTCAATAAAATTTCCTACTTTTATTGTGTTATATTTCTTTAATGGTGTAAATCTGTGTAAATCTGTTAATAGTCTCTCAATAAGGAATATTTCCTTATCAGATCTGTAGCTAGAGATTTCAGCGCCCAGAACTAGAATAGATTTTCGCATCCCCTACATCGAATTTATAGTCCCTGCCTAAATGTAGCTGGAACATTAGACATTGAAGAAATATTATTTACCTTCTCTTTTCCCGTTGAACCCGACGAAAAGAAAACTTAGCATTCAAGAAATGTGGCTATTAAAAGGACTGTCATTTGTGCACCCCACCTTATCTTTATTCAGGCAGTATTTTATGTAACTAGGTGAAGTAGCAATAAATAAGAGATTTTTAGTTTCCTATTAAATTAACATATAAGTGCCATGTTTTATTTGTATTCTTTGCGGTAGTCGACAAAAGGAGAAGAAATAACAGGTCGATCTAATTTCTGTATTCCAGGGATAGATGAATTAAATTACTTACATATTGGTCTGTTTGTCTCTGTAGCCACAACCAGTGAGCAGAATTTTTATTTCCCTTGTAGAAAATGTCCCTGTTTCATACTAATTTTCCGTACATTTAAGAAAAATTAAAATTGTGACCACGAAACTTAATCAGTTATTATTATTACATTTTCCTTGAACAACTGAAATAATACATTGGCAAAATTACTGTCATTCATGGAATTTATGAAATTAGTAGGAAAGGACAAAAATTAATTACATCAAATTGCACACTACGAAAAATATACGACAATGTCCACGATAACAGGCAACTTCATGTCAACACTAGCTGTTTTATAAGGATAATTCTAAAAGATAAGGGAAATATGATTATCTCCGTAACAAGTCTAAAAAGTAATCATAGTATATTTTGGATTATTATATTACCTGAAGAAAAAAAGAAAATTTTATTTCAGATTCAAAGAATTTGAATCCAACATATAGGTCGAATATCTTCAAAAACCCTTGTGATTTTGATATTGTCACACAATTTCTCATTTTTTTTGTTCACCTCTAATTTTACCTCATTTTTCCCTAATGTGGCAACACTGCACATAACTCTCTCGCCACATCTTTCCAAGTATCCCATAACTCTCCATAAATGCTGCTCTGTATGCTGGCAAGAGTATATAATAATTAGAGCCCGGAAGTTCAGGCATTTATTTTTGTTAAAATAGGCAGACAAAAAGCATTTATAATGTGGAAAATAGGCACTAAGAATGAATAAAAGGCAAAATAAACCCCCAAAAAAGGCACATTTGGAAGTCGTTTACTTTTATCTATAATTTCTGGAAACATGTTAAAATTGGGAAGAGCATTTCAATTTTCTCCGTCTTGATTGCACATAACTACAAGGTGTTTTTTTTAAAGTTCTCAACATTCATTGATAGTCGTCTGTCAGAAAGAATGTTTTTCATAATAGAAAATGATCTTTCTAATTACTTCGACAGAAGTTATTGGAGCATACGTAAAACAAGCTAAAGTAGCTGGACTCATTTCGGTAACAGCATTTTCACCTTTTAGAATATCACAAATTGTTTCAAGTCCTTATTTGCACTCACTACCCGTTTGCACTTTTCCGCAACAGCTGACCCCTTTTCTCCTGGCACTTCCATCATCTGCTGCATAGATTCCTCGAAGATTTTCATGGATGCTATAAGAGTCTCACCTCTTTTTTCTAGCTTTGTAATTGTCTCTGGCAATGCACCATAATGAGCAAAAATAAACGACAGTTCATTCTTCAGTTCTGAATAGCACAGGAGTTTTTCACTTCACGAATTGAAGCCGCTTCATTTTCTGGAAGAGCATCGATCATCTCACTAATTTTTTCAAGGTTGTTAGCATAATATATAGCTGCTGATATCCAGGTTCCCCATCTCGTCAAGACTGGTTGTGGAGGTAAACTAAGCTCAGGCGCAACTTTCTTAAATTTTCGGGTTCGAGAGGGAGATTTCAGAAATATCTTCTTTGTGTTCGAAATCAACCTGTCCACTTCAGCAGTCAATCATGCACAAGGAAGTGTTAACGGAAAGGCAATATCCTAACTCAGCATGAAATACTTTTTTCTCACACTTTTCTCCTTCAGCAATGTTGAAACATGAGTGAGTTCAATATTGCTTAAATAAAGCGAAAATTATTCACATAATAAACGGAAGAAAAATAAATGCCAACAAGGTTTTTGGGAGAAAAATAATTTATATACACATTTTTTTTTAAAAAAAATGGTCAAATTTCATTGAAAAAGGCAAAAAAGGCATTATAATTAAAAATAGGCAGTGGGGTTTCAAATAGGCAAAATAGGCAAAATGAAAAGGCTGCTAAAATATTCGAAACAACGTAAAAAACGTATATCCGGAAAAATGTTATCAATATATGCAGTAGATAATTAGAGGCATTTTGCCAAACTTCCGAGCTCTAATAATAATACATGGTGGTTATAAAGTATTGAGCACATTTCGAGGATGAATAAAAGAGGAACTATGTAAAGTTTCCATATTTAGTTTCTTGACTTTAATGAACAGTTGAACGCGGTGAACAGTTTTATTCACAACACGTGCGACTAATCGATTTAGTCTCTTACTCGATTCACAACGTCTTCGGAGAGCCGTGGTCTGCCAGCACATTTTTATATTCTACACTTTCTGTATTCTCGGCAATGTTGAATGGTAATCGATACTGAGGCTACGTATAGTTGCAAGTGCAATCCAAACCACTGTGTCATGTGCCTCCATTGAATATCGAACCCGCACGTGCGGTCGATGTCGATTCAAACTCTTATTGCTTCTCTATAATTTGCAACAAACGAGAGGTTGCTTCCAAAGTGTGCTGTTCTTTCAAATTCATTTATGAAATGAGCTCAGTAATTTATCACCCGTCTGTATTGTTTTATTAACAAATAATGTTATCAATATGTAACCGTGTTTCAAAGGTAAGTTCACAATACAGCTCTTTATGTCTTACTTGTTCTCGAACAGATGAGAGGAGAACGAACCGCAAGTCGCCTCAAGAAGCTAGCAGTTCTCTGAGAAAAAAGAATCAAATACAATTACTCCCTGACCGTAAGACCTTCTCGAACACGGTTGTCAGCACGCAGCTTCAATCATCGGCAACAGGTAAGAAGCCTTTCTCCTCGGACCAAGGCTATCCTGCAGAAAACACGAGGCGCCGGCACAGGATGCTGACCAATGAAGGGCCGGTTGGAACACTTCTTTCTCACGAGCAGAGGCACTTGGCTGCTGGTGACGGAATCAACTCCGGATCCAGCAGTTCGTTATTCATCCCAAGGCATCCGCAAGGACATACTACACCCCGTCTATTGATCAACGAGGCTTCCAATCAGTCGAAGCATTTCGTCATACTCCCAGATGGTGAACAAAGCTGCCAAGACGTGTGCAGTTCTTCAAGTTCACTCGAATCTTATCATCCAATCCACACAGAAGGCGAGAATAATATCTCAAAGATTAACCAGCGAGAACCTGAATCAAGTCTCTCAGCTGAGGCCTTTTCAAGGCCTTCCACTACTGGGCACAAGCATTTGGCTGCTAGCGAAGAAAGCAGCTCCCGAATCAGTAGTTCCCTATTCATCCCAAAGCGACTAGAAGGAAAAACCTCACCCCGTCTATTGATCAACGAGGCTTCCAATCAGTCGAAGCATTACATGATACTCCCAGATGGTGAACAAATCTGCCAAGACGAGTGCAGTTCTTCAAGTTCACTCGAATCTTATCATCCAATCCACACAGAAGGCGAGAATATCTCAAAGATTAACCAGCGAGAACCTGAATCACGTCTCTCAGCTGAGGCCTTTTCAAGGCCTTCCACTACTGGGCACAAGCATTTGGCTGCTAGCGAAGAAAGCAGCTCCCGAATCAGTAGTTCCCTATTCATCCCAAAGCGACTAGAAGGAAAAACCTCACCCCGTCTATTGATCAACGAGGCTTCCAATCAGTCGAAGCATTACATGATACTCCCAGATGGTGAACAAAGCTGCCAAGACCAGGGCAGTTCTTCAAGTTCACTCGAATCTTATCATCCAATCCACGGAGAAGGCGAGGATAATATCTCAAAGATTAACCAGCGAGAACCTCAACCAAATCTCTCAGCTGAGGCATTTACCAGACTTTCTACTACCAGGCACAAGCATTTGGCTGCCAGCGAAGAAAGCAGCTCCGGAACCAGCAGTCGCATCTTCGTCCCGAAGCGACCACCAGACTGTCCATTGAACAACGTAGTTCCTAATAAGTTGCAGCACCCAATAAACCTACCATTTCCAGAGGAGAGCTACCAGGAAGAGAGCGAAGAATCAATTTCTCTCCAGTCTTTTCCTCGACCGTGTGAAGAAACAGAAAATAGTGTAGCGAAGACTGAGAAGGTAGAAATTCAAAGTTTCTTTCATTTGATTGTTTCTAAGAAACGCCGTGTAAGGAGAGGACATTATCCTTGTTTTGTACATAAAAAACCTCTCAATACCCGAGTATCAAGATTAAGAGATACTGCAAGTGCACCAGAATTATACTATCAACCAGAAGCAATTTACCTGGTGCAATATAGCGATGATGACTCTACAGAAATTAACGAGATCCAAGTTAAGAGAAGCTTTGAGCGAGAAGATTTAACAAAGGCCGAGAAACACTTAAGCACGTCGGACTCTGTTTCTGACGTGTGTACGGCAAAGAACCAGAGTCTCTTACCGCATGGTTCAAATGAACGATTCGGTGACGTATTGTCACCTTCATTCAATGAAGATACCTGTGTTGCTTCTCATGGTGAAGAAAGTACTGAAAACAATGAGATACAGAGTGAAATGGAAGTCAGCCAAGGAAATAGTTTGGTTTCTATGAATTCCGATTTGGAGCATTTAAGTATTATCGTTGATCAAGAGAAGAGCACAACACCAAAGTCACAATTTGACAACAGCAATCAATCAGAAAAGCTTTCACTGACGAGTAGCTCCAAAAGCATTCAGGAATCGTCGAGTGAAATAGAAAAGTACAATGAATGCAACGAAATGTCAGAAAATGTTTCAACTGAACGATTAGGTGACGCATTATTGCCTTCATTCAACGAAGATACCAGTGTTGCTTCTCATGGTGAAGAAGTAGCTGAATACAATGAAGTACAGAGTGATATACAAGTATGCCAAATAGATAGTTTGGTTAATATGAATTCCGACTTGGAGCATTTAAGTGCTATTGTCGATAAACAGGAGAGCACAACATCAAAATCAGAATTTGACGACGGCAATAAATCAGAAAACCTTTCACTGACGAGTATCTCCAAAAGCATTCAGGAATTGTCGAGTGAAATAGAAAAGTACAATGAATGCAACGAAATGTCAGAAAATGTTTCAAATGAACGATTGGGTGGCGCAGTCTTGCCTTCATTCAACGAAGATACCAGTGTTGCTTCTCATGGTGAAGAAGTAGCTGAATACAATGAAGTACAGAGTGATATAGAAGTAAGCCAAATATATAGTTTGGTTAATATGAATTTAGACTTGGAGCATTTAAGTACTATTGTCCATAAACAGGAGAGCACAACATCAAAATCAGAATTTGACGACGGCACTAAAGCAGAAAAGCTTTCACTGACGAGTAGCTCCAAAAGCATGCAGGAATCGTGGAGTGAAACAAAAAATGATAAACAATGCAACGAAATTTCAGAAAATGGTTCAAATGAAAGATTGAGTGAAACATTCTTGCCTTCATGCAACGAATATACTAGTGTTGCATCTCATGGTGAAGCTGAAGAAAGAGCTGAATACAGTGAGATACAGAGTGATATAGAAGTAAACCAAAAAGATAGTTTGGTTAATATGAATTCCGATTTGGAGCATTTAAGTACTATTGTTGATCAAGAGGAGAGCACAACATCAAAGTCACAATGTGACAACGGCAATAAGGCAGAAGATATTTCACTGACGAGTAGCTTCAATAGCATGCTGGAATCGTGGACTGAAATAAAACATGAGAATAAAAGCAACAAAATGACAGAAACATCAACAATTTCAAATATCTTGAACGTTGTAGATATGCTGAGCAAGAAAGACACTGACACACCACCAGAGTTAATCTCCTCTCTACGCGATCTGGTGGAACTTGCTCGAACACTTCAGGATGCTGTCGCGGAAAACACACGGAAAATTAAACAATTCGAAAAACTTATTTTGTCTTGTACGAAGAACATTTCAAAAAGAATGACAAGGAAAAAGTCAAGGTTGTCTCGTTTAAAAAAGTGTCTCACATCCCACAAGCCAGTCACTTCCTCAACGCCATCAGTGCTGCAAAGGGGGCTTAGTTGCAGTACAATGATCAATGAGAAGAATGAACAATGGGAGGCGATAGATAGTGACGAGACAGAGAATGATCTTGGAAGTTCAGCGACAAATCACCAAGTGTTGGATTGTAACGGTCATGAGCTGCCGACAGGAAGTTTTCGAGGAAGTCTGGATTCAGACAAATTCATGTTTACCGGATTAGGAAACGCAATTCATAGCAAATCTTATCACACTAACGTTGAAGTGGCAGAAACATCACATAAGAAAGGAAGTTCTAGAGAGAACAAAACGCGTAAAGATAATGTACACGATTCATCTAACAGGAAGAACTCAGACTTCGAAGACGATCACGCACAAGGTAGAATAACTTCAGGTAAAAACTGCCTTGATCAGCAAAGTTACACGTCATCAGGGGCAATTTCAGACGTTGAACTTTCCGTTGCTAAAAAACCTGTGCGTCTGGAGCCAAATATATATGATAACAACAAATATCAAACGCAACTCCATTCTTTGGAAAATACCGTCCTAACTACTGTTGATGATGATGTTGATGTCATCGTGGGCAAATCCAGTAGCAGACAGATGAGTGTGACCAGGCGAGGTCTCCACAGAAACAGTTCATCGCAGGAATTGCTGGCTTCGCAAACTTCAGATTTAGTTCAGACGAAGAGTAGTGAATCTTTGGTTGGGAATGAGATTAGATCCGTTAATAGCACAGGGATGAAAGAGCATCGAGTGACATTAGGGGGTGTCCATTCGCTGCAAAGTTCATCGACAAGTCATGAGTATTTGGAAATCGACCGTCCTCATCTACACAGAGGAAGTTTACGAAGTCTAGACGCATATAAAACCACAAATACCATATTACGAAACGATAACACTCTTGAACCTTATCACACTAATTCCGTCACTACTACTGATGATCATGTTGCTGATCACTCTGTTGACAAATCCAGTAGAACGCATATAAACGTGACAAAGAGAGGAGTTCAGAGAAACGTTTTATCGCAAGATTTACTGTCTACACAAAGTAAAGATTTTGTTCATAACAACAGAAATGAAACTTCGGATGAGAATTCAAATAGATCCTTTAAACGCACAGGGATGAAAGAACATCGAATGGCATTAGGGGGTGTCCATTCGTTGCAAAGTTCATCGACAAGTCATGAGAATTTGGAAGGCGATAGTTCTCACCTACATAAAGGAAGTTTACAAAGTCTAGATGCAGATAAAACTACAATTACCGGATTACAAAATGATAATTGTCTTGAACCCTATCACAATGTCGACGAGGAAGTAATGAAAAAAACAGTAAAATCAAACAAGAAAACAGATTACAGCAAAGGTGAAGTGAGTAAGGAAATAGATCAAGATGCATTTAATAATAGGAGCAAGTCAGACGACGATAAGGAGAACGTACAATGTAGAATAACGTCAGGCAGAAACTGCCTTTATCAGCAAAAGTTCAAGTCATCAGGGGCAAAATCAGACTTCGAACTTTCAGTTGCTGAAACACCTGTGCGTATGAAGTCAACAGAAACTGGACTCGAATCAAATATCCATGGGGTGAATTATAATAAAACATATCAGCGTAAAAGTCCTACTGAGGAAAACTACGTCACCATTATTACCGATGATGATATTGTTGATGTTACTGTTGACATATCCAGTAGAAAGCAGACGAACGTGACAAGGCGAGGAGTCCGCATAAACAGTTTATTTCAGGAATTGCTGCCTTCGAAAACTACACATTTAGTACACAAGAACAAAAGTGAAACATTGTATGAGAATAAAACTAGATCCGTTAGACGAAAAGGGATGAATGAGTACGGAATGGCATTAGGGGGTGTCGATTCGTTGCAAAGTTCATCGACAAATCATGAGTATTTGGAAATCGACCGTCCTCATCTACACAGAGGAAGTTTACGAAGTCTAGAAGCATATAAAACCACAAATACCGTATTACGAAACGATAACAGTCTTGAACCTTATCACACTAATTCCGTCACTACTACTGATGATCATGTTGCTGATCACTCTGTTGACAAATCCAGTAGAACGCATATAAACGTGACAAAGAGAGGAGTTCAGAGAAACGTTTTATCGCAAGATTTACTGTCTACACAAAGTAAAGATTTTGTTCATAACAACAGAAATGAAACTTCGGATGAGAATTCAAATAGATCCTTTAAACGAACAGGGATGAAAGAACATCGAATGGCATTAGGGGGTGTCCATTCGTTGCAAAGTTCATCGACAAGTCATGAGAATTTGGAAGGCGATAGTTCTCACCTACATAAAGGAAGTTTACAAAGTCTAGATGCAGATAAAACTACAATTACCGGATTACAAAATGATAATTGTCTTGAACCTTATCACATTAGAATTCCATCACTACTACTGATGATGTTTTTGCTGATCACTATGTTGACAAATCCAGTAGAGGACAGATAAACGTGGCAAAGCGAGGAGTGGAGAGAAACTATTTATCGCAGGATTTACTGGCTTCCCAAAGAAAAGATTTTGTTCAGAAAAACAGAAGTGAGACTTCGGATGAGAATTCAACTACATCAGTTAAACGCACAGGGATGAAAGAACATCGAATGGCATTAGGGGGTGTCCATTCTTTGCAAAGTTCATCGACAAGTCATGAGAATTTGGAAGACGGACGTTCTCATCAATCGAAAGAAAATTTACGAAGCCTAGGTGCAGATAAACCTAGTCCTCGTATAAATACTGAAGAAACGATAGGAGGAAGAATTCCATTGGATGCTCTGCATACATTACCTCGTACTGACAGTGCTGTCCAGACTGGAAAACACACGTGTATCAATACTCTCCGACAGCAAGGGCATCATATGTCGCGTCTCAGAAAGAACTTGTATAAAGAAAACAGTGTCCAGCTTGGGTGTAAAGTTCTTCTCGAACCACTGAAAAACCCTAAACTTGAAACCAAGCGTACTGTGAAAAGAATAGACGATGATTCCAAAATAACACAAAACATACGAAAGTGTAAAGTTCTTCTCGAACCACTGAAAAACCCTAAACTTGAAACCAAGCGTACTGTGGAAGGAATAGACGATGATTCCAAAATAACACAAAACATACGAAAGTGTAAAGTTCTTCTCGAACCACTGAAAAACCCTAAACTTGAAACCAAGCGTACTGTCAAAGGAATAGACGATGATTCCAACAGAACACAAAACATACAAAAGTCGTTCGTGACTGTTCATCCTTTGCCACCTATCGTCGTAATGTCTGACAGAAGATTGCATTCCGTAATAACGGAATTTAATAAAGAAGAAGAATTGAATGTATCTCGCACACTAAAAGTGGATGATCAGATTCACCAAGATGATCGACATCACACATCACAAGCAGACGCAGGTCGGATAGGCAATATGCACGACGACATAGGTGAAGTACGAAACAGATCTTTGAAACTTTGCCCTAATGAAGGCACAAAATATAGCAGCCCTGGACCATTTTCCATTACACCCATGATGAATCCTGAAAGTCAAGCCGGGAAGAAAATTTTTCCGAAATACAATGTTTTCGGGCACGAATCGAGCAGAAATGTACTTTCATCCGTCATCCTGGAAAGTGAAGATGATGGTGACAGTAATCGTGTGCAAAGAGAAAGATCAAGCGAAGACGTTCATGGTGTGGAAGATTCATTATCTCCGCCAGCAGAAGATGAGGACAGAATATTTCATCTCGTCCAACAAAATCGAGACAAATTCAGCGCAAATGCTGATAGAAAGGGAAATGCAGAAAAATGAGAGATGTTCGAATGCAACTTTCGCTGTTGAATTCGACATACCAGGAGTGGTGCCTCTTGCTACGGGCACTGATAATGCTCCAATAACACCCCGAATGTTTTACCGTAACCAATCTTCACGCGGGAGCCAAATGTGATGAACCTTATACACCCTCTGCTAATACCCTATAAGGTATGTTAGTGCATCGAGGCCAATAAGGAACGAGGAAAGTGGTGCTACTAAGAGAGATTCAAAGCAACTCCATATATCGCAACCATCAACGAGGGAAAACCACAAGGAGGACAAGGAAGCTGCAACAGAAGTTAAGAAACTAATACCGCCAACAAACGAGAAGCACGCTAAGGAGTATCTTGTGTCCAGTCCGGAATGGCTTCGAAGAACAAATTCGCTTCATATATATATATAATTATCATAATATGAACATTGAAAAAGCTTTTATTGCTTATAATTCAATTTGGATGTGTTCCTCAATTCGAGGGAAAGTTATAGTTATGTGACTAAAGCTTGTGATGTCTTCTTCCCAAGTGCTAAATACCACTAGACTTGAAATCTATGCATCGCTTATAGATGGAACTATATATAACACGAAAATGAATCAAATTTTTGTTACTTCATCCGTTATGTTAGAAACTGTTCCTCTTCGAGGGAAATGTGTAGTGGTATAATGATAAACATGTGAAGTATTTTCCCACATGTACGTAGTTAGAACATTATGCTGAAAGCAATTGACAATAAAATCTAAGTGTGTTGATAAATTTTGTTCTTGTCATTCGTAATCTTGATTTGGAACACATGTAGTGTTTTTATTTGAAATGGTGACCTTTTTTCGTATTGCAATGTGGTTGGAAGTTTTGTTTTATTGCCATCATTGTGTACATGATCAAAGGACAAACACTCACGCACTAGTTACTTATTGCAATATGAAACAATAATGCCCATAAATTCGAAACGCCTGGTTCGATCCCTATCCAGGCATGGATAAATCATGTTTGTCCTATCACCCATTTCATTCTTCATCTTCATCGCGAAGATGTAGAAAAGAGACTTAAAATAACCAGTATAGAATGTTGAAAAATGTATATACCAATTGGTGTAAATAATTTTAATTGGTCTCCACCTATATTTTCTTCGTCCAAAATAACTCTGTTACAGTCACACATTTTATAAAGTAACTCACCTTGCACCGTTCCATACATGAATTGCAAGAAAGTTGTCTTTTTCATGGATAACAATCAAGGAAAGATCAACAATCTTCTTTACATTTTAATTATCATATATTTTAAGTGTAATAATACAGAGTTAATTAAATTCTAGACGTATCGTAATGGATATGGGAAGAACTGCTAAAAGCGTCAATCCCAAATAGAAGTAAATAAATAAAAATATCATATTATGATTATTATAACTTTTAATTTATAATATCTTAATTTTTGCTCAGCAAAATAGATAAAGAGAAGCTGTGGCATGTTCAGGTCCATTGCCTGAGATTATATAAGTGTATTATATGGTATATTTTCTAGAATAAATACACTGGGGGCTCCAATTTTGTTGAGAGTATAACATTAAATTTGGCACACAAAGGAGATGTACTACGTAGAACGTACAGCGAAAAATGGAGGCTTGATCAGGACTCGGTAGCTCAGTGGTAGAGTAGAGCAATGGTACGAAATGCCAGAGATCCGGGTTCGAGTTCTGGTCGAGCCTGCATTTTTTGCTGAAAGAACTAAACAGTATAACATGTTTCTACTTGCCCCTATCCCGAGAGAGCTTAAGGCTCTCGAGCCCTCAAAATGTGTCTCTTTAAACCAGAAAAAAGTAGTTCGTAACTTCTCGCAAGATAAATAATTATCATTGATATTTTTGATAAACCAACACGAGTTGCCGTTTCGAAACATCGATGATTGACTCCATGTAGGTAAGCATGTCAGTTATTGGCACTTTAAGAGGAAGTAGCTGGAAAAAATGAATTTATCAGTACATTTTTTTGGGTTTCGGTATTTTAAAATCTTATACACCTGTTCTGAAGTGAAATCGTGTGAGACATAGTTTAAACAGAAAGCAGTTATTTTTTTTTTATTCAGAACCTGATAATGTCTAGATACACTGACCAGTTATTGTGACATTTGTGCCCAGTTATTGGCAGTCCATATTTACAATGTGCTAAGCTACTAACATTCGTAGTTATTGTAGGCTACGCAGTAGCTAAGCCTATATTGTAGTTATAAAACAATTCAAATAGGAATGTGCGTAATGAAAATTATGAAAGAACGTAAATCAGTGAAATGGTTTAGATACCGAAAGTCTGTACCAATTGTTTTCAGTCTGATTGCTGGTACTTGGCCCTGGTGGCAACTACTGGTTAACATAAAGATATCAAAGTCAGAACGCTCGCATCGTCATTCTTATGTTTAAAATAGCACCATGGTAGTGTTAAAAACATGAAAGGCCTATTACTTCCGAATTGCGAGTTATTGGCCCTTCTGCCCAGTAAATGGGCATCATGCACATTAGCAAAATCAATTATTGGCACCCTTGAAAGCGTGCAGCGATTAAACAATTTGTTGACAATGGGACGTCAATGCACTTCCTTTAGGGTCTAGCTAACCGTTAAACAAGAACCATGTGCAATAATTTCATTAAAACAATAAGTAACAAGAGAAACATGAAAACATATTCCTTAACCAACCTGCTTAGAATTGAGCAGAAATCTTGAAAATCACAAAAGCCTTCCATTTATAAGCGATTTTTTCACAAGAAATAACAAACTAAATATACGCCGCTTGCAAATGCCATCAACGGAAGCCAGGGCAACAAGGTGGGAACAAGACCAATGTTGCCAGTTTCACACAGATATTAATTTCCATATTACTAAACTTGCCAAAAAACTGGACAGGAAAGCTTACCCCACCTCACCTTTTCCTTCTGAACACCCACGTGTATTTGTTTGTTGTGGTGTAGGAGATGCGTGTTACAATTACACCCCGGATTTTTATGTAATATCAAAGTACAAAATATGTACATAAAATGTAGTAATAATTGACAAATATGTACCTAAACATGTATTATCAAAAGGATATGTAGCTAAATATGTAGTATCAAAGAATATGTAATATTAATAACAATCGAGTATCCAAGCAATTTCAAGAATTCTGCTAGATATTAATTTTATTTGAACATATTCAACATAATTCTAAGGACACAAGTCGTTGAATTAAGATTTGTATTAAGAAAGCACAGCAACGTGTACATATTTAAGAAAGCAATGTTGTCAACTATTAATTATTTTTCACATCGCAAATTATTGTATAATATGTAAATATGTAAGAGAGCTCTTTGAAACTTTTGAAACAAATTGCCGTAAAAGAAGCATCTACAGAAAGAGCAATCGAATGAAAATACATAGCTGCTTTTGCACCTTTTGTAGAAGGGAACGTATTGTGTATCTCGCTACGTTCAGGAGACTAACTTTAATGTCCACCGATGCCAAGTTTCTAGGTGCTTCCCTTAAACCAAAAAGCGAGACGAAAATATATAACCAGAAAGTGGGGCGGGGAACTCCAGCATCTTTCGATAAATAACAGTTACCGTAATTTTGTTTTTGTCTTTAGCCTGTCTTCGATTTGGCAGTCAATTTTAGGTGACCGTAAGCACTAAGCATCTAATTGATTAGAAAATAAACAATTAAAAGGTGGAACCCCCCGAAGATGCCCATCCTCCACCCGCATACATTCGGAGGTATGCGCTTTTGCCCAGGTACCTTAAAATGAACCCTGAACGTCTTTTCCGAGAACGTTTACGGATTCCCCCGGTTTTTTCTTTTCTCCCTTTATTGCATAATTTATACCTTAGTTACGCAAAGTGGAACGGACAAGAACTGTTCTGAAGCCAGAACAGATTTGGTCAACAAATATATATTAGAAAAATAATAATGAAAATAATAAATCAAATAATGAAATATAAAAATGATAAGTTAAGAGTACATGGAGATGTAGAGACATGCCATTAGAAAATATGACATCACAATGAGCTACAAATTTTCTTCATCATGTTTCAGAGATCTAAAACATAAGAAAAAGAATCAAGATAAGAAAACAATAACGAAATATGTTGTTTTATGTAAAGTAAATTATAGTTATGATTATATTTTGTTTATTTTATTTTATCTTGTTTCGTGTGTTCTTTTTAACACTAGGGAACTGTTTTTCTGTTGTGTCTTTCCGGTTTAAAATGGCTTCCGCTGTACTGGAAATTGCAATAAATAAATAAATAAATATATAAAATATATAATATCCTGGCAAATATGTAAAAATATGTAACATACTACTTATGAAAGATCATGCAAGTTATATAATTCGTTGAAATTTTGTTGTTCAAGGTATGTATCTAGAAAGGAATGGAGTATGTAACTAAGTACAAATCCGGGCTCTAGTTATAATTACATGCATAATGTATAGAAAACATGTAAAGTTTTGTCCTGCACATTGAAACAAGCCACCGGTTTTCATAGGGGTGTTCGGAAGTAGAGGCTCCGTATTTATGAACACAGCCATTCTGTAAGTGACGTAATCAGTACCCCTCTCCTCCCGCCTTTGAGCCCTAGAGTCATTCCCACATGAGATCACGTATCGAGTCTTCCATGTCGTAGTCGGACCCACAGGAAACAGGTAAGTCTTACAAAGTCCATTAACATTTCTTTGATGCCCACTTTATGCACAGACATTCTCATTGTGACTTGACTCGCATAGATACTAACATATTCCTCTCACATCATCAAGAGTCGAACCTTGTGGCCCTTGAATACGCTGGTCTCGTTCTAACGGTACAATAACCAAATGAGTTCACTACAAACGTAACGATGCTCTAAAACATATCAATGAATACCATACATATATATTATATCATGCCGCCTACAATGCGTATAATAATGTAAAAACAGAGGCCAATACTGGAGAATATTCTGCAAAGTAGGTCATCTACATATCGGATCATAGACTCGAGAATTTCGAAAGCTTTGAAGTCGACTTTGTCAGCAGAATCTCCTTCAGTGGATGATGAAATTTCTCCAAATAATGAAACTGCCTTCGAGTATCACATGAATGGAATGCGTGGGAGTTTCTCTGAGAGATGTTTCCAAAGCATCCAAACATTAGTTAATCTCGAAGCCATCGCTATGCAATTAGATACTCTAGTACGAGACAGATAAGTTGTAAGGACTCTATACTAGTTAAAATGGAATGTGGAAAGAATACCAAACATGCTACCACAAAGTAATGACATGCATCGACGTGCACCAAGATCTAGGAATCAGTAAAGAATAAAAGAACATCAAACCTCAAGTCAAGCCCGTACCCATGATTTTTTTTTAAGGGGGGAGGGGGAATATCCATAGGATTTTGTAAAGGGGGGATAGATTCATAGGCGGATCTACAATTTTCCTGGGGAACACAAGCATGTGCTGGCCCCAAAAAAAAAAATTGTTTCTGAATTTAATTTTGCATAGTTGCTAATTTTGTCCCTTTCCCACGAACGTATTTTACTGCAAAAATTCAGCCCGATTGGAAAATATTGAAGGTCGAAAGCGACATGAAGTTTTGCCATAAGTATGTATATGTAATGCACATGGAATATATGGGACGTTTAGAGCTTATTTTCCTTGTTATTTACTCATTAAAGTTGGATATAAGAGGCACTAACCATTCAACAGTATCTTTGGCAACCTTCAGTGCCAACGATTGCTTTGACTTCTTAGAATTTGTGCAAGTCACTTCAGCTTTTCGCGTAATATTGGAACCTGAAATCAACATTAGCTGGAAGCAAACATAAGATGCAAAAGGAAGACTAAATTCATCAAATCAAACAGACCCTTTTCTTCTAAGCTTTGGGAGTCTGTCAGTTTCATGAATATTGAACTCCAGTTTTCATCACAAGCCTTAAGTTAAGTTATTTCTTGCTTTCTTTGGAATATACCTTCTCTCTTAACCAGCTCAGCTCTAAGATACCGCAAATGGGCCTCCAACTTGTTCCATGCAGTTTGTGGATGTGGTGTATGCAAGCTAAATGCAACAAATTTCTTACAATACACTGTTCTAACAGAAAGTAGACACCTCTCATCGTTCTTGTCATAGAAGCAGTTGCATCGAAACTCACGAACACAATATCATGAAGCTCCTCTCAAAAGAGCAGCAAGTTTCTGCATGTTTTTTTTTTCCTTGTACCTCTCCTGTTCCAGGTGCTACCTTTGCAGCAGTTAATATTTCGTCAATTTCATAACCTGTAACAGGTAGAGTTAGATTATTTCCGTAACATCTTTGGCTGTTATGCATTTGAAGCTTCGGAACGAGTCACAAGTCTCGAAGCAGCCAATTAACCAAGCGAGCCACTGACGTCATCTCAACCCAGAACCCATCGCTAAGCCCCTTGCTCAGGTTCTACACACAAACTAGTCTCGCTAGACAGACTCGCGCAGTTCGCTGGAGATGTTCCGAAAGTAATTCGACTCTACATATCGGACGTCTATCCATAATTCCTTTCAGATTAGTTTGATTTGTTCGAAAATTCATTAACGTACTATCCCAGTGCAAGATTAAGGGAAGTTTGTAGGTGTTACAAACAACCTCATGCACACGTTTTTGTCGATTTCTTGATGGGAAGCTCCCTTGTGCTTCACTGATAAACCTTATAGTGTTCCTTGTAACGGGTGTTCCAAAAGTAACGCAGGATTTAAATTCTGCAGCATCATTTTTTTCCCCGAAGGGTTGCCAGGATTTTGCAAGGTTACATGTTGTAGTAAAAACATTCCGGTAGTCAATATGGAGCGCTACACGACGGAGGAGCGAGTGACGGTCGTTAAAATTCATTAAAAGTTCGGAGACTGTGAGCGTAATACCTGATATTTTTGGTAGGAGGAGCGCCCAAATGAAACAACTGTGTGACCTCACATTGTGCGATTTTTTTCCTCTGGGGATTAATTAAGTCCAAAGTTTATGCTTGTGAGAATAAGAACGATTCCTGAATTGATAGCAGAAACTCAAAAAGCTATAATTTGCAACAAACGAGAGGTTGCTTCCAAAGTGTGCTGTTCTTTCAAATGCATTTATGATATGCTCTTAGTAATATATCATCCGTCTGTATTAACAAATAATGTTATCAGTATGTAACCGGGTTTCGAAGGTAAGTTGCCAACACAGCACTTTATGTCTTACTTGTTCTCGATCTGATGATAGGACAACGAACCGCAAGTCCCCTCAGGAAGCCAGTAGTTCTCTGAGAAAGAAGATTCAAATACAATTACTCCCTGACCGTAAGACCTTCTCGAACACGGTTTTCAGCACGCAGCTTCAATCATCGGCAACAGGTAAGAAGCCTTTCTCCTCGGACCAAGGCTGTACTGGAGTCCTCAATGCAGAAAACACGAGGCCCCGGCACAGGATGCTGACCAATGAAGCGCCGGTTGGAACACTTCTTTCTCACGAGCAGAGGCCCTTGGCTGCTGGTGACGGAATCAACTCCGGATCCAGCAGTTCGTTATTCATCACAAGGCATCGTCAAAGACACACTACACCCCGTCTATTGATCAACGAGGCTTCGAGTCAGTCGCAGCATTACGCGATACTCCCAGATGGTGAACAAAACTGCCAAGACGAGAGCACTTATTCAAGTTCACTCGAATCTTCTCCTCCAATCCACGCAGAAGGCGAGGTTCAAATGAACGATTCGGTGACGTATTGTAGCCTTCACGCAACAAAGATACCAGTGTTGCTTTTCATGGTGAAGACAGCACTGAATACAATGAAATACAGAGTGAAATAGAAATCAGTCAAGGAGATAGTTTGCTTAATATGAATTCCGATTTGGAGCATTTAAGTATTATCGTTGATCAAGTGAAGAGCACAATATCAAAGTCACAATTTGACAACGGCAATAAAGCAGAAAAGCTTTCACTGACGAGTAGTTCCAAGAGCATGCAGGAATCGTGGAGTGAAATAAAAAATAACAGTGAATGTAACGAAATGTCAGAAAATGTTTCAAATGAACAATTGGGTGTCGCATTCTTACCTTCGTGCAACGATGATAAGAGTGTTGTATCTGGTTGTGAAGAAAGAGCTGAATATGATGAGATACCGAGTGATATAAAAGTAAGATATAGTTTGGTTATTATAAACTTCGATTTGCAGCATTTAAGTCCTATCGTTGATCAATATAAGAACACAAAATCAAAGTCACAATTTGACAACGGCAATAAAGCAGAGAAGCTTTCACTGATGAGTAGCTCGAAGAGCATTCAGGAATCGTCGAGTCAAATAAACGATGACAATGAATGCAACGAAATTTCAGAAAATGGTTCAAATGAACGACTGGATGTCGCATTCTCGCCTTCATGCAACGAAAATACCAGTGTTGCATCTCATGGTGAAGATGAAGAAAGAGCTGAATAAAATGAGATACAGAGTGATATAGAAGTAAACCAAAAATATAGTTTGGTTAATATGAATTCCGAGTTGGAGCATTTAAGTACTGTTGTCGATCAAGAGGAGAGCACAACATCAAACTCACAATTTGACAACGGCAATAAAACAGAAAATCTTTCACAGATTAGCAGCCTCAATAGCATGCAGGAAGTGTGGAGTGAAATAAAAAATGTCAATGAAAGCAACAAAATGACAGAAAAATCAACAATTTTAACATCTTGAACGTTGTAGATCTGCTGAGCAAGAAAGACACTGGCACACCACCAGAGTTAATCTCCGCTCTACGCGATCTGGTGGAACTTGCTCGAACAGTTCAGGAGGCTGTCGCAGAAAACACACGGAAAATTAAACAATTCGAAAAACTTATTTTGACTTGTACGAAGAACATTTCAAAAAGAATGACAAAAAAAGTCAAGGTTGTCTCGTTTAAAAAAGTGTCTCACATCCCACAAGCCAGTCACGTCCTCGTTGCAGTACAATGATCAATGAGAAGAATGAACAATGGGAGGAGATAGATAGTGAAGACACAAGGAAACACCTTGGAAGTTCAACGACAGATCAGCAAGTGTTACCTTAAGACAGGAAATTTTTGAGGAAGTCTGGATTCAGATAAATTCATATTTACCGGATTAGGAAACGCAAGTAATAACAAATCTTATCACACTAACGTTGAAGTGGTAAAAACATCACATACGAAAGGAAGTTCTAAAAAGGACAAAATGCTTAAAGATAATGTACACGATTCGTCTAATAAGAAGAACTCAGACTTCGAAAACGATCAAGCACAAGGTAGAATAACTTCAGGTAAAAACTGCCTTGATCAGCAAAGTTACACGTCATCAGGGGCAATTTCAGACGTTGGACTTTCCGTTGATGGAAAACCTGTGCGTGTGGAGCCAAAAATGTATGATAACAACAAATATCAAACCAAACTTCATTCTCTGGAAAATACCGTCCTCGCTACTAATGATGATGATGTTGACTTCATTGTAGGCAAATCCAGTAGCAGACAGGTGAATGTGACCAAGCGAGAAATCCACAGAAAAATTCATAGCAGGAATTGCTGGCTTCGCAAACTATACATTTAGTTCACAAGAACAGAAGTGAAACCTCGGATGATAATTCAAATAGATCCGTTAAACGCACAGATGTAAAAGAACATCGAATGGCATCCATTTGTTGCAAAATTCATCGCCAGGTCATGATTGTTTCGAAGACGGCCATATTCATGAACCGAAAGAAAATATACGAAGTCTGGATGCAGATAAAACTATAATGACCGGATTACGAAACTACAATAGTCTTGAACCTTATCAAAAGAGCAAGCAAATTCCAGCAAAAGTAAAATGCGTAAAGAATTAGACCAAGATGCATCTAATAATAGCGAAAACTCAGCCTACAAAGACGATGACGCACAAGGTAGAATAACGTCAGTTAAAAGCTGAGTTGATCAGCAAAAGTTCAAGTCCTCATGGGCAAATTCGGACATTGAAACTTTCCTTGCTGAAAAAACTGTGCGTCTAGAGTCAAAGATATATGATAACAACAAATATAAAAGCAAACTTCATTCTGAGGAAGAAACCGTCCATACTACTGATGATGATGATGCTGATGTCATTGTGGGCAAATCCAGTAGTTGGAAGACGAACGTCACAAAGCGAAGAGTACACCAAAAATAGTTTATCGCAGGAAATAGTGGCTTCACAAACTACAGATTTAGTTAAGACGAACAGTAGTGAAACTTTGGTTGGTAATGAGACTAGATCCGTTAAACGCACAAGGATGAAAATGCATCGAATGAGATTAGGGGGTGTCCATTCGTTGCAAAGTTCATCGACAGGTACTGAGTATTTGGAAGACCACCGTTCTCATCGACCGAAAGAAAATTTACGAGGTCTAGATGCAGAGAAAATATCAATTAGCGATTTACGAAAATACAATAGTGTTGAACCTTATCACAATAACGACGAGGAAGTCATGAAAGAGACATTAATATAAAAAAAGAAAAGAAATTTCAGCAAAGGTGAAATGGGTAAAGAATTAAATCAAGATGCATCTAATAATAAAAGCAAGTCAGACTACGAAAACGATAACGCACAATGTAGAATAACGTCAGGTGAAAACTGCCTTTATCAGCAAAAGTTCAAGTCACAGGGCCAAAACAGACTTCGAACCTTCCGTTGCTTAAACATCTGTGCTTCTGGACTCAACAGAAACTGGACTAGAATCAAGCATGCACGCGGTGAATTATAATGAAACATATCAGCGAAAACGTCATACTGAGTAAAACTCCGTCACCATTATTACGGATGATGATACTGCTGATGTCACTGTTGACATATCCAGGAGCAGGCAGACGAACGTGAAAAACCGAGGAGTCCACAGAAACATTTTATCGCAAGAATTTCTGGCTTCGAAAACTATAGATTTATTTCACAAGAACAGAAATGAAACATCGGATGGGAATAAGGCTACATCCGTTAAACGCACAGGGATGAAAGAGCAGCGAATGGCATTAGAGATTAGAGGGTGTCGATTCGTTGCAAAGTTCATCGATAGGTCATGAGTATTTTTAAGTCGACCGTTCTCATCTACACAGAGGAAGTTTACGAAGTATAGATGCAGATAAAAACTACAAATACCACATTACGAAACGATAATAGTCTTGAACCTTATCACACTAATTCCATCACTACTATTGATGATGATGTTGCTGACCACTCTGCTGATAAATTCAGTAGAAGGCACATAAACGTGACAAAGCGAGGAGCTCAGACAAACTATTTATCGCAGGATTTACTGACTTCACAAAGTAGAGTAGATCACGATGATTGATATCACCGATCACAAGCAGTCGCAGGTCAGATAGGCAATATGCACGACAGAGATGAAGTACGAAACAGATCTTTGAAACTTTTCCCTAATGAAGGCATAAAATATAGCAGCTCTGGACCATTTTCCATTATACCCATAATGAATCCTAAAAGTCAAGTCGGGAAGAAAATTTATCCGAAGTACAATGTTTTTGGGAATGCATCGAGCAGAAATATACTTTCAACCGCCGTCCTGGAGAGTGAAGATGATGGTGACAGTAATCGTGTGCAGAAGGAAAGATCAAGCGAAGACATCCATTGTGTCACAATGATAGAATCATTATCTCCGCCTACAGCAGATGAGGACAGAATATTTTATCTCGTTCAACACAATCGAGACAAATTCAGCGCAAATGCTTATAGAAGGGAAAATGTAGAAAATGAGATAAGTTGGAATGCAACTTTCGCTATTGAATTCGACATACCAGGACTAGTACCTCTTGCTACAGGCACTGATAACGCTTCAATCACACCCAAGATGTTTTACGTTAAGGAATCTTCACACGGGAACCAAATGTAGTGAACCTTATACAGGAAGCATAACCTTGCACCCGGTGCGAATACCCGACAAGGTATGTAAATGCATCGGGGGCAATAAGGAACGAGGAAAGTGGTGCTACTAAGGGAGACTCAGGGCAACTCCATATGCCGCAACCATTAACGAGGGACAACCACAAGGAGGACAAGGAAGCTGCAACGGAAGTTAGAGACAAAGATCGCCAACAGAGGAGGAACCGGTAAGGAGTATCTTGTGTCCAGTCCGGAAATTGCTCCAAAGAACTAATCCGCTTCAAATATACGAATGCTCATTATATGAACATTGAGTAAGCTTTTATTGCTTATGATAATTCAATTTGGAGGTGTTCCTCAATTCGAGGGAAATTTTAGTATTGTGATTATAGCTTGTGACGTCTTCTTCCCATGTTCTAAATACCACTAAACATTTTAATCTATGCATCGCTCATGGATGGAACTGTATATAACATATAATATGATAAGGGATACAATTTTTGTTAGTTCTTACAATTAAATTAGAAACTGTTCCTCTTCGAGGGAAATGTGGAGTGATATAATGATAAACATGTGATGTATGTTCCCACATGTGAGTAGTTAGAACCTTATGCTGAAAGCTATTGACAATAAAATCTAATTGTTTAGATAAATGTTGTTTTTGTCATTCGTAATCTTGATTTGGAAGGCATGTAGTGTTCTTATTTTGAATGGTGACTTTCATCTCTCTATGTACATTACTTTGACGATTTTGATGTTAAGATCAAAGGACAAACACTCACACTCTACTTACTTATTGCCATATAGAACAATAATGCCAATAAATTCGAATTGCCAAGTTCCATCCCTACTCAGGCCTGGATGGTTTGTCCCATCACCCACTTCATTCTTCATCTTCATAGTCAAGAATAGGACAGGTTGTAGAAAAGGGACTTAAAATAACCAATATAGAAAGTTGAAAAATGCATGTACCCATGGGTGTAAATCTCGTTATCTGATTTCCACCTATATTTACTTCGCCCAACAGTCACACATTTTATAAAGTAACTCACCTTACACGTTCCATGCATGACTTGCAAGAAAGCTGTCTTCTTCATGGTTAACAATCAAGAGAAGATGAAAAATCTTCTTCACATTCTAATTATCATATATTTTAATTGTAGTAATACAGAGTTAATTAAATTCTAAACTTATCGTAATATGATCATTAACCTTTAATTTATAACATCTTAATTTTTTCTCAGAAATATAGAAGAAATTGAAGCTATGGCATGTTGAGGTTGATTGCCTGAGATTATACACGTATATTACATATTATATGTTCTAGAATAAACACACTGGTGGCTCTGATTTTTTTATGAGAGAATAACATGTTTCTACTTTCGTCTATGCTAAGGGATTTTACGGTGCTCGAGCCCTCGAAATGTGTCGCTTTATAATAGGAAAAAATGTCACATGCGAGATGACAGATTATTGCACTAATATAACAAGAGAAATAATTATCATTCATATATTTGATTAACCTACATGGGCTACCGTTTCGAAACATCGATGACTGACTCCATGTGCCTCACCTTTTCCTTCTGAACACCCACGTGTATTTGTGAATTTGTTAATTTGTGTGTGGGGGGTTGTGTGTAGGGGTATGTTACAGTCATTTCAAAATTAAAAGTAGGGTTTTCGAAAAATAATTAGAAATATAATTTGGATCTAAAATATATTACGAAACAGGTTACTAAGGTTACATAAGACTGAGTTGGATTGTTCATGTTCATCTTCAAACGCAATTAGAATAATTAAATTAAGAAGGTCTCGATGGACAGGTAGCATGGATGGACGAATAAAGGATATTTACGTTATCTATGTTGGGTAACCTGATGGTAAGAGATCCAGAAAATTAAGGCTTAGATTGAAGGTAAATATTGACATCAACCTTTGAGAAATTTTCAAGGATGTTGAAGACCGGAGTTACCTTGCTCAGAACAGGGACAGCAAAGTACCTTTGGTTTCAGGAGTAGCAGAAAGTTAATTAGTTACTAATTGTTTAATGTTTTAGAAACATATTTGACCGTATTTAAAGGATGGAAATTGGGCATAAGCTCCTCCGAAATGACGTCGACAAAATATATACTAGTCACTTGTGACAGGTGTATGTGTTCCAAAATAGCATCTATCGGTGCAAAATTTACCATTTTCGAAATATATCCTAGAATGTTTTCATAAGAAGTATTGGAATTAACAGCGTTTAGAGGAAAGTTTTCAACTAAAATTGTTCAGCAAGCATTTCTCACTTGCAACGTGAACAATCCTTCACTTCGTTCTCCATAGCAATATATTGCAATCTTGTTGATTTGACTGGTTTTCATTTCTGAAAAAGAATGAAGTAACAGGGTGAGTGTTTCAACTATTATAGTGAAACACATTGAAGTGAGCTCAGCACCAAAAAGCGTTTCTCAGTGAACATCACTCGGATGCTTGTAATCACGAAGTTATCGTTTAGTATGTGAATGGCTAAGAAATGCTAAAAGAAACGCCTTGAAAGCTCGAAGTAAATAAGTATGTAAATCAGACATTTTTACACGTAACACTGTGACGCCATCCTACGCGGTAGAAAATATATTTTTTTGCAAATCTGTCGAGTAGATTATAGCTTTGCAATTACAGAAATAGCATAAAATAGTTTGATATACATTGTTGTTTATCATAGATATGAGCGTTACTATAATTTATGCCACTCTGACAGCCAGAACTGAGTAACACGAAATAGACTTGTCATTTCACAAATCTTTCATCATATATCAGTCACAGTCCTTACATTTCCGTAACATTATAACTGAAAATATTAGCTTTAGTTGTAATAGTTACCATTTTGTACTTTCTTACAACAATGTAGAAACAGTGTAGTATAATATAGGCACTGTTTACATGAATAGATATTGACTTTCAAGTTCAAATATTATACCTCACTTATCAGTAATGAACTTGCGTTTGTAAAATTAGCAACATACAACGTCTCGTGATTATTTTTTTCAGGATTACATATCATGGACTTGAACGAAAACACACGTTTACGTCGATTTGTAAGTATATTCGTGAGTGATTACCATTGCAAAAATAATGAGCTGAATATCAAGTTTCTAATATACGTGTTTCCCGATATGAATTGCGACGACACAATTAATCACATCTATACCAGAATGCGAAAGTAGCTACAATACATTGGTGTAGTAATCAAAAAACATAAAGCTTCAAACAATCTCTACACGTACTTGCATTAATCCAATACACATGCAAGCTAGTATTCTTAGATCCATTCCCAAGAAAATCCTGCATAAGCTGTATCTATCTTCGTCGTTTAGAAATAAAAAGCAAACCTACCTTGATATGGCTGCCGATGAGGATGTCTTTCCCTTACAAACCAAATCCCATTTTTAACTTCGAATTCCGGCTTTACCTGGTATGAGAAGTGATTGACATTTCACCAACTAACCGCCCAAATACTTTTGGTCCAGATTTTCGCAGAAAACAGCTTCTCACTGCAACAATAACAAATAAAACTCCTTTATCGAGTGTTGTAAACTTTATAAATATGACGCGTCCACGCTCCGGCTATTCCTGCTTGTGAACGTCCCCCACTTTCCGGCACCTTTGGTTCTGTACAAACAGAGGAAAATACAAATTTCTCCCCCGAGCGCATTTAACTCAAAAACGTTTGGACGGAACACACAAAAATCCAAGATTCCACTGCAGAACATGTTAATTAAATTAAGTACATTAAATTTATAAAAACATGTACATAAATAACAACCAACGACAATGACGTTATACGTCAGATGTCTTTTTCAACAGCCAAGTACCAAAGTGGCCAGGTCCTGCATAAGATTTCAAATTGCTTGACTCGGCGAAGGTACTTAGCTTTACGAACTGCTGTTTGATCATTTACTTTGAAGTTAGACAACAATACCTACACAATTACAATAAAACAATTATAAAAGAATGGCCAAATACCTAGATTGTTCCCATAAAACGAGAATGTCCGGAAAATTAAATTATTTAAATTTTGGTGTATTGCTTCTAAACTAGAGTCCCTGGATGTATGACTTGACATCCTATACGAGTACTCGCGATCCATTCTTCTTACAGAAGGCTGAGATTTACCTACAATATGGTGACGTCTACCAGCAGCTGATTTTAGTGGTGCGAAAAAAAAACTGTAAGTTTATTTATTTTAGAGGAAGAATAATAATTATCATCGCACATTTAAAAGTATTCATCAATTATACGTAAATTTATGCGTTTCTGTGTAATACAAAACGCAATTACGTGTTAGTGCAAAATGTGTTTGCGATCAAAGTTCGACATTTAAGAATTTCTGAACCTAATAGATTGTTAAGGTTGATTACGTGAATGTCGAACATTTACTACTAATATTCCTTAATTTAACAAGAGAGAATGTTGATTGTGATGTGTGCGTCCGTATTATTGAACATATGTTGTCAAACATTTTATAGTCCGAAGTGCAACTACTTTCTATTCACAGTAGCTACATGACATTCAGTTACTTTTTCAATATTATATCATCTTCCAATTTAAAAGCATTATATGGACGATGATAAACATGGAGAGATATATATAAATAAAATGTCCATCAACGGAATTAACGACTTTATTCTATTTTTATGGACTATTTCACAAATATATTGTGGATAATTTTATACCTTTGAACCCAGTGGGAACAATGTACGGTGAGTCACATAATTATTCGGACAGATAAGATTTCTGAATATTTACTGACGTAGTCGTGATATAATACGATGATAAATGTTTAATATTTATTTAACAAACAAAACACAATATGAGCACACTGTTAGCTATCTTCAATTATGTTTAATATAATATATTAGTAAAATATTTTCATTAAACAAAACAAACTTTTTTTGTGGGTTAAACAAAATTATTCGGACACATGGAAGGAGAAACAGGAAAACACGCTTGAAAAGCAACGAACAGAAATGTCAGTATCTGGTAGGCATCCCTTTCATTTTTAACACCTTGGATAAACGATTTGGCATACTTTCTACCAATTTTCTGGTGTACACTGGCGATATGTTGGCCGATTCATGTTGTTCATGATGTTCATACATCAATCAATCCGTAAATCGAAATTGTCACTGTATCGCAAACTTACGTTAACATTTACTATGTGTCCGAATAATTTTGTGGCACTATTTTTCAACGGTAGGGATTCATCCTTCGTTATATTGTTGCTGATGTTCGTTTTTTAACTTTTTATCGTCCAATTTTGTGCTAAACATGACATTTTTTAAACGAAAATCAACTTCAACGCTGTACACAGATTTCACTCCCTTCCCGCTCTTAACACATTGACTGCCATGTGTATGATATGTCATACACATGGCTTCTTGCTTCTGGGCCACGTGTATGCTACTCCATACACAAACAAGAACCTGATTCTTGGCCGCGTGTATGGAAACGCATACACAGTTCAAGCAAAACTATATGACTGTTAAATAGCCGTGGCGTACAGCTAAGATGGGGCAGTAATAATTTTAATTTCTGTAATATCTTACAAGAGTAAAAAAATCTTCAAAACTTTATTTACGCTTACGTATTCTTTTCACTAGTACAAATGTATTGACAACTGAAAAAGAAGGGTAAATGTGTAAATACACTTTTTTTCTAGTTGGAATTCACAGCAAACGATAATACATTGTGGAATACATTGCTAGTACATCATAATTCTTACAAAACGATTTGTTATATAATATTTTTTTGTAAACTTATGTTCCTTGTAGATATATAGATATAAGGATGACATATTTTGTACCGAACACTTTGGAAGTTCAATGATTTTTGTTGAAACACTCCCTGCACATAAAAGGATTTTTGGGACATTTGTCAAATACTGTCTTCACCCACCTGGCGAATTTCCTCCCTGTCGAGTCAGGATTTCCACTTCTGCCATAGATTTTTTAGCAATGTACACAACGTCCTTGCTTCTTTCTTCCATTATCCCCTACTTTGTCTATCAAGTGATGAGTTGTAGATTTTTGCCTTGTTGCACAGGTAAAGTGAGTTGCTGTCCAGGAGGTAATTGTTCAGAAAGAATATTTAGGATTACAAGTTCCCTGAATTCATTTATGTGTATGTTACTGGACTGGATGCAGTCACTGTAGAGAATGTAGGCATTGACGAGAGCCGTTCCCCATATAAATTCAATAATAACTTTCTTGTACCATTTTGTAGTCTTTCGCAGAGCATTCCCATATGAAGCCAACTGATCACTTACGTCAATGAAGGACTTGCCAGTATTGTATTCAACAATTGCGGTAGGCTTTCTAATTTCTGAACCACGTCTTTCTGTTACAGTTACCTCTTCAGAAGAGTGAGCTGTAGATAGGACTAACACATCTCTCTTATCTTTCCACTTCAGAATAGTCACACCTTCCTGAGTTTCCTTTCCTACAATATCACCTTTCTCAATTTATCTTGAAGAACATCTGCTGGCAAATATTTACGGTTAGACCTAATTGTACCGATCAGATGGGTATTATTGTCAATGCCAAGGTAAACAAGAAGAACGCTGGTGCAATAATTATCTGTGTAAAGGCGCCGGCCTTCACCGAGAAGATGTCTTATAAGCTGTAACACAACAGTTTCAGGAACTGACATGTTACCGGACATGTCTATATTTCCAACATAAAGAATAATGTTCATGTAATTTTCACTCCGTATTTATTCTTTTTTGAAGGGATGTACTGCCGAAATGAAAATCATCCCCGCCATGGTACCATACTTTCGTTGACACTATTTTACCCTGGTGTGTATATTTCTTGGAATTGTGAAATGAGTTTGTTGGTGATGTTCCTAATTTTATGTAATCTATCATTAGGGACAACACGTGAATTGTTTGCAAAATGCCACATTCGTAGAAGCAGTTCAAATCTGTTTCTACTCATTATACTTCGGGAAAGATGAAAATCATATGAAGCACTAGTGCTCCAGTAGTCTGATAATTTTGTTACTTTGATCACCACAAAATTTTAAAACAACGTGATATTCGGAAAGAACAAGACAAAATGTGGTAACACAAAGCGAATAATAACGTGTATGAAATCATATACACGTGGCATACAACGTCAAATTGAAAACCTACGCCGCGTGTATAGAAATGCATACACACCACAAAAACCTCAATAATGGGCTTAATTTCAATTGCATTGAGATATTATGCATACACATTTCATTCACAGTCGGTCAGTAACAAGAAAATCAGATTGGCCCAGAAGAGGTACATTTTCAGTTACATGGTGGCAGTCAATGTGTTAATCGTTAGAAATTTACCGTGTGTCCGAATAATTATGTGACTCACTGTATGTCATATTCTCCCTTTGTAAAATATTTCTGTCAAAACAGAAAGATTCTTATGATTATTGCGATGGAATTGATGAACTACATAAAAATGTGTATTTATGTCAAATACCAGCACTTAACATGTCTGTAAATGTAAAAGAAATTCGAATCAAGTTCCAAAAATGAAAATTTGCTTCTTAAATACCCTGTGTACCCTTTCACAATCAGTCAATGTGATTTAATGTAACCTATTTGCTTTATTTTCATCTATGGTGGGTTTGAAAGAACAATAGAGCTAGATATTATCTCAACCTGTTCTAAATGTAACAAGTATATGGGGAGAATATAATTATTAACTTAAATGTCAGTGAATATAAATTTATAATTTATTCTAAATGACTATCAATTTAATAGATTACTATACTCGCGAATTCGCAATCTATTTCGATCTCTTCATTATACACACACACCTATTTTGATTGACACGATTCCGATATATGTCCATGCACAGTTAGAAGTAAATTGTCGTTCGTAGAGATTAAAGAAACTCACGTTGATATTGCTAAAACTTACGACCTATTTTGAAAAACAATTGCATCATGTAGTGCCCTTTGATTTTTACCATTACCTGACTTGTCTGCCGGAATTTAGAACAAAAACTTCTAGTGTCCACTAACAATGCCAATACCCCTCATGGTACTGTAAACCTTGTTCTATGTGTGTGTGTGATTTCTTATCTATACATTTGCAAGACATACAAACACGTAGGTTCAAATTAACAACATAACTTTAATGCCTGGAAGCCATTCACGTACATCTTACACACCGTTACTATGACAACCAATCAATAACATGCTATAGAATACAAATTCTTCTTCTTCCTCTTATCATGCATCTATCATCTCCTCCTAGAGTCTCTTTTTTTGTTTTAAGTGCTGGTCTCAACATATATATCAGGAGGTCTCCTAAGTCTATTCGATCTTTTGATTGGTGTGTGCCCAGCGTCTGTATTTGGTTGGTTTTGGTTATATCTTCCCTCTGCATCCTCCGCCTGTCCTGCTGGTATCGATTCAAGGTTTGAATCAGGTAGATATGTTGATGAGGGGTTTGGTTCACACTCACGTTTTCGTGGCCACCTGACGTGTACCGTTCGTGTCAATCCGTCGAACAACTGCACTTTATATATTAGGCTGTTGCCAACTCTAGACAATACCATTCCTGGTACATGCTTTGGAGAATTTACCTTCGGGGTCTGCACCCAGACTGTATCATTCGAAAGATATGTAAGATAAGTTTTGTCAAGTCTCTTCCTCTGTACTCGGCCCTGCCGTGATCCAAGAAATGATGGGCGATCCACTAGCCTTTAACGTTCAGTCAGATATTTATGTCTCTTGTATCTCAGTTGGTCACTTTCCCTTGATTCATCATCCTTATCTCCCATTGCCTGTGTTCGAATTCCAGCTCTCTCTTCTCTCGCCTTCTGAGCCAACTGCCTCAGATGCTCTTCTTTCTTTTCCTTTCCTTTAAGGTCAAATTTCTTCTCCAGCTGTGCTCTCAAACCTTCACTTTCCGGTATTTTAGTATTAATATCTGCGTTATCATTTCGTTCGGACCCCGTATTTGTGAACAATGTGTTACAATGTGCTAACAGTTTTCTCCAACCCGGATGAATACTGTCCAGCCATGAACGTCCAATCAACGGATAACGCAGTTCTTCTTCACACAATATAACCGGCAATTTATACAATATATCATTAAATGATAAATCAACCAAGGTTTGACCTTTCAACTTTAACTTATCATTATTCACGCCTCGTAACGTTAGTGAAGTACAGTGGGATCCATGAGTATTACCGTGCAAATTATCCATCACCATGTTCGTGCACTTTATTTGACGCAATAAGAGCTTCAAGAATTAAAAGAAAACTCAAAACAAGCTGTTGACAACTTCTGCACCAGCATACTTAAAAATCCATCGCTTAAAAACACACAGGATGTAAGATAAAAATTAATTAAAATAGTCATGGACAATTTGCACGGTAATACTCATGGATCCCACTGTACAATGTGTTCGCCGATGTGGAAACAATTCTTTGAAAGACTTGTTATTAAACAGAGTAACCGTAGATCCAGTATCTACTTCACATTGTACAATTCGCTTATCAATGCACAAATCAACTATGCACAGTTCTGCTGACACAAGAACATTAGTGCCATCTATAGCTTGTGCTCTTGGCTTGAAGCTAACACTCCTTGCTTTTGAACGAGTGAGTGTTGCATCTTCCACTTGCGTATTTTCTGTGTTCGATGAAATAGTGCACGTACTATCTTCTGGCGGATGAGAATCAATAACCTCAACGTGCAATAAAGACAAACCATGCAACTCGTTATGTATGTTTTGTTCAACAATAGCATCTAAAGGTTTAATATTAGACGTAGATATTTGATCACTTGTAATTGTCTTACTCGCAACTCCACCATTATTTTTCCTAAACTTGCATTTTACATGCCAATGACCTTTCTTTTTGCAAAATGAACATATTGAATATTTTGCTGGACAATGTCCAAGATCATGCCTTCTGGAGCATCTATCACATTCTTTAGTGCTTTTATAACTTCTATTCTGAGGATTAACGAAGTTCTTTTTGTGTGCTTGCGAGAACTGAAAACATGGCTTAAATTTCTGTGTCCCAGCAAAAGCAACTAGATTAGAACTACATTCCTTTTCACGATGTGCGAACATTTGTGTTTCCCGTTCAATTAATTCCATTTGAAGCACAATATCTTGACATTTTGCTGGAGTCAATGTAGGTTCAGACAGTAATTTCTTTCTAATGGCGTCAGACCGAACGCCTACAATTATTTGCTCTACAATGGCTTCCTGTAAGTACTGGCCAAAACTACATTTAAGTGCTTGTTGCTTAACACGTACCATAAATTGTGTTGTATTCTCACCTCTTTCCTGCGTGCACTGTCTGTACTTAAAACGTTCCACTTATTTGTTTGTTCTCTGGCCATAATATTTAAGCAGATTGTCCTTGAGGGTTGAATACGTTTGCCGTTCGACTGGTTCAGGTGCTAGGATAGTCTTCAGCACTTTGAATGTTTCAGGTCCTATAACTGCAATCAGTATGGGCACCTTCTTGGCTTCATTAACATCATGAGCCAGACAAGACTGTTCAAACCTCGTTAAATAATCTTCTATTTCTTCCGAATCTGGCCGGAACTCAGAGAATAAATTCAAACCGAACATATTCATAATTGTGGTCAACTAAATATCACAATATCGTAAACACAATCCGTATCAAACTTTGTTCTTGTACAATTATTGTAATCTACGCCGTAGACACAATTTGTATCGCACTGATTTGAATTTGCCCTTGTGCAATTATTGTAAATAATACACAAACCGTGTATCTTGGTTCTTACCGTAGAAATTGATCAAGCCGACACAATTTCTCCTTGCATAAACCTATGCTGGAATGATGATCGTCGTGTACTCTTCGTGACGTCTTCATCCATACTTCTTCTTAGGAAGAATCACCAAGAATATCCTGTACGACTGCGCCATAGATGTAAGCCTTGTTGTGTGTGTGTGTGTGATTTCTTATCTATACATATACAATACATACAAACACGTAGGTTCAAATTAACAACATAACTTTAATGCCTGGAAGCCATTCACGTACATCTTACACACTGTTACTATGACAACCAATCAATAACATGCTATAGAATACAAATTCTTCTTATTCCTCTTATCATGCGTCTATCAGGTACATGAAGCCTACTGTGTCTTTTGCTTCTTGTTACGGGTTTCCTAATAAAGGTAACATGCTTTCCTTAATAGTCTCAATGAGTTTCCTTTTCCGTGTGATAGTAAATCTCTTTGAATAGGTTAATTAGTGGGTTAAGTCAGTTACGTTTAGTGTTCTTAGCATCTAAGTTTTTCGAATAGGTTAGGCTAGTTGTGCTTCATGCATTAGTATTTGTACACTTTCACTCTTTGCCTGCACGAATAAATTTTAATACCAGAAAAGTTTGTTTTTTTAAATAAAAGAAAGAAAGAAATAAAATTAACATATTACCACGGTTACTTTTGGAGCCAAATATTTACAAGATTTCTGGAGAATTAGAAATTAATTAAAATTACACACAGGAATTGTATTTCCAAAGTTTAAAAGCTTATCTGGCGTATGCAATTCTTGTGTATTACTATTGCCTTACACTGTGGCGGAAATTATGGTGTGGGGACTGAGAATTATTATTTGGAGGAGTATTGGAGGAGACAATATCCGCTCTTTAATGTAAACAGTAAGTAAAAAATTGGCATGGAAATTTTGGTGGGAGGATTGAGTATTAATATTAAGATGTAAGATATCAATATTAATATCTTGATAAAGTGTTAAATTTTAGGTTGTCAAGGGATTTTTGTAGTGGGGGAGAGTTCGAATATTATATTTTGGGGACTATATTTAGGATATGGTATCCACAGATTTTCGACGCTGAATGCGCGAAAATATGAGCTGGAAAAGAGTAAATATAGCGGTATGTTATGAAAGTATTGACAATCCATTAAATGAATTAATATTATTGGCGGGCCCCGTGGCGAAGTGGTTAGCACATTGCGCTATGATGCCATTGGTTACGGGTTCAAATTCCGGCCTGGGAATGGATTTTTTTGAGTGCCCATTCATGAATATCATCACATCATCACTCATCCCCATCTTCGTAATTAGCCCAAATTGACACAAGAGCGAAGCAAAATAAAGCAAATCAATCAGTCAATTAATATTATTGAAAGACTGCAAAGAATTGGATGTAAAAGTTTTCTCTCTCGCTTCACTCGCAATAATGTGTTACGAAAATGAGTGTTTAGCATTTTACTGTGCTGAATGTGAAGTTTTATAATATACAGTAGTTGCATTACAAGACATTTGATTGATTGATTTGCTTTACTTCGCTTCTTGTGCCACTTTTGGCTAATTTGCGAAAATGGGGATGAGTGATGATATGATGAAATTGATGAATAGACACTCACAAACATGCACGCCCATACCAGGATTCGAACCCGGGACCCTTGGCGTCGTACCGCGATGTGCTTACCACTCCGCTTGAGGACTGGCGGATTACAAGACATGAACAATATTCTCGATATTGATTTATAACATCACGTCTTAAAAGGTAATGCTTAGTGTTGGTATACTGATTAATCAAAGCAAGTGCATCAATAGGGTGATGTATTTCTATTAGAAATATTATTGTATTATTGATTCCCTGTATGCTGTAATAGTTGTTCTAAGTGTTCTAACCTTGCACGTTGCCCAATAAAACAGAAAAATAAATAATATGAAATTTGCATTTCTAACTTCCTCTTGTCACAGGATAATTTTTGGTTTAACATGTGAAATTTGCACGTAGGCTAATTATTTCTAAGGATTATTAAAATAATTAGTTTACCCAAAGTAGAGGGGCGAGTTCTTTGAGGGAGGAACCGTATTATATTCTCGCCGTCATTTTAAAATTGTGTCATGTCTCGTGAAACAAGAATTTTATCGGTTACACAGTTCCAGCATATTATTTGGTTTGCCCAGGTTGAATTTTCTATGTTGTGTAAACATTTGTGTTAAATACTCAAATTGTGGGTTTTATGGCACTCACAAACATTGTTTAAGTGAATATTTATGTAATTTAATTTATTACGTGTAAGCAGTCAATGTGATAGCTTGAGGAGATTATGATGAACGATTTCTTTGGAGGGGTGGGGGCACCCGTGTTTATAAGGAGCAGGGGCAGATCAAGTATACTGTTCGGTAAAGCTAAGAAAAACTTTACTTTCAGTAGACAGTAGTGTGTCTGTCTTCTGTGAGGACATACATATTATATAGGTTCATCCATATTTAACTCTTTTACCTCAACAAGCTGTTTCCTGGTTGGTTCATGTACTCTTTTACAACTTACACGAATCTTCCTTTCCCTGCATATAAAACATATGAGAAGCTCTTTGTGCTGCAACAAAACTCATAAATACAGAATTGTCGTGTTTGTGAAGAGAGGAAAGAGCGCACATGTTTCAAATCTATATTCAGGAATCGTCTGGTAGCAACATACGGCAGTTGGCTCCTTATTGACTTATGTTTTGTGTAGCATAATGTAAGTGTCGGGAGATTTCAATTTCAAAGCGACATGAATGGAACGTTTGGAGTTGGCGTAATCCATATTGATTCCTGTTTGTGAAGAACTTGCATCATCACAACACTACCCACTCGAAACTTAGGCCGTGTTAGCTAGATCTTATTGCAAATGCTTGGCTTCCGGAGCGTGGTGCTAATCATCTCCACACGGACCCATACCGTCACTCCACACTCCCCATAAGCCTGCATGGCATGTTCCAAAGTGCAGGAAAAGGCTAATCATCATTTAGCTGTTGTCCAGTGGGATGCATATTTATTACCATGTTTGTTCCTTACTTTTACGCAATGAGAACTTCACGAATTTAAATAAACCGACAAACAAGCTGCACCAGCTTCCATCCATCCACTTCATAAAAACATAAAGATGCAAGAAAAAAAATAATGAAAATAGTCGTGGACAATTTTCAGAGCAATACTCACTGTACCAGCCATCAGAAATACCTTTCTCGTATGGGTCAGTGTAATCAACAAGAAAAACTACATATTATGTGATATTGTAATATACATTAACATTTTGTCTTGTATTGTTACTGCGTTCAGAATAACTTAATAACATTCATACCTAATTATATCTACTTATTGTTCTGTGTTTGTAATCTTTATATTCAATTTTATAAAATATGTGTTAAACTAATTCACCTTAATTGTTATACAACCATGTAAATACCATTCTTTCATTTGTATGTTTTCGTATTTTCTATCAATCTGAGATAAGAACAATGGTGACGATGCAAGATGAAATACATGAAAAGACGAAGTGTTCATGTCTTACCTAGGATTCAAACCTAGAACCACTAGCTTCGCAATGTACGTCGCTAACCACCCTAGAATGCATAATCTCTAGTTATCTCTCGTATAAGAAATATTTACTGGACATGAAGGAAAAGGTAGAAATGATATTCGAACAGATCTTATTCTAATTCACCTCTTGTTTTCCTCTTCCTTATTTTCTCTGCTGTGAATCATAATTCATAAATTTATAAGTGAAACTTCACTTTTTAAAACTTTGACTGTAATCTATACTGCATACCTACAACAATTGTGATATTTGTTTGAGGTGAGAGTTTATTAAGCTGGTCATTTACAACTTATCTTTAAAGTGAGTCGATTACCCCCTTATTTATTTTTCTTGGCCAGGCATCATTTGAAAAGTAAACATAAAACAACTTTCAAGTTCTCACCGTATTTGCAATATTTTGAAAATTTTAAGGGCAATTCATTTTTCATTATCATATTTTATATTTCAGTCATATCTTGTCATATTTATTTCGTTATGGATGAACATTTGTGTTTTCTTATCTTTATTAATTGTTTGATTATTTCAAATTGAAATAAGGAAATTTTATAATTTAAAGTGTGTTTCAGTTACACTTAATTATGTTAGAGTTAGTATCAATAGTAACCTTTGAAAGAAGGAGTAACATTATTTTAACATATTGACCATGTGTTTACTGCATACCTTCCATATGCATATATAATATCGACTATAATGAATTTACATGGGTTCTAGAACTGACTGACCTAATAGGATAATTTATTTCGTTATGTAAATGAATGGACGTTATCCCACATCCTCCTTACTCTCCGGACTTAGCCTCTACGAACCAAAATAACTATTTAATTGCATTTATATAACAACGGGAGTACATTGAAAAATGACATCAATGGTCAACTATGTTCAACTGTGACGCTACTGCAAGAATTTGGTTAAATATTGAACATATCTCGAAAATTGTATTGGATAAAATTTGGTCCTCACTTTTGATCTAGTTTGTGATTAATCAGTAGGTATCGAATAGCTAGATTATAGGAAAGATTGGTTTGATATGGTTTATATTACTTTGATTTTCTGACACTTTTGGCTAATCGCGACGACGAGGATAAGTGACGATATGGTGAAATTGAAGAAGTGCGAGATACACCCATGCGGAGGCCGCGACCCCTGGTGTTGAACGCTCTGTGCTAAGAAAAGAAAAGAAAAATGTACAAGGTAATAAATCGTTTAGTTACTTTATAGCACTAGATTCAAAAGTTCACAAGATTTCTAATGATCTAAATGAGATCACTTTTTGTGGTCAAGTTGACATTAGGGATGTATTATAGACCTCAAAATTTGGGTTGTGTACCTCTAGATATCGATATAAAGATATATTCATTGCTAATACTATGATGTTTGTCTCTCATAGATAGATGAATTTACTACAAATCCATCGTTGCAATTTAGCTTCGTGATGTCACGTGATACATAAAATTGATTTGAGAGATGAAATGTCTTTGCCAATCTAGTAGTTGGGAGAAACGATACTTGCCACAGACGGACGGAAGGACATATACATGAACACAGACCAGGCATGAAGGTCTCCTTGTAATTTCTCATTATTATTACCACATAGCTTAACTCAAAATTATATGTAGGGATGGTACTGTGTGGAAAATGCGTGTCTTGTTCTCGGTCTCGTCTCCGGTTCAAAAACTTGCACCTCTCTCACGTCTCGTCCCGAGACCCGAAATATTTACTACAAACAACATATACAACGTGTCACCACACAAACGTTCCCTGCGTATTGAGATCACTAAGACAAACAAACTTTATTGATAAACTTTTCCTGTTTTGCGGGTTCTCAAAAAATGAAGCTTTATTCCTAATATGGAAAAAGGCGGGTCTTACAATTGACCCAAATGCATTGACGTGGTACTTACTATAAACAAAATTTATGATTTGCACATTTGTTGAGGCGGTGTGATAAGCATCACGCTGCAGACACCTTTATGCCCAGCATTGGATGGGTGAATCCCACAGCCGCTACATGCAAGAACATGCTGAAAAAGAATCTTACCCGAAATAGACCATCACCACAATCGATCCCTATCGACTGGACCAATGTGGCTCCTTCCCCCTTCCCCCCCTATTCAGGGTCGTAGCTACAATTGATTTTCAGGAGGGGCTCATCATGGGTTGTCGGGAGGAGGGCTTTATTAACCAAGTCAACTTTTTTTTTTTTTAAAAAAAAGGTGTTGAATTAAGGTAAATTATGTATGTGTGTGAGAGGAGTGTTCATTAAGTTAATGTAAATAATAACCCATGGCATAACAGGCTCGAGATCAGCCAACCAGTTAAGGGGTTTTATCAATATTTCAAGATTATTATTCATGAATCTGAAGCAAGACCGACACTAAGATTTTTTAATTACTTCAAGCAACCCAACACTTGTTGCTACGTCACCCTTGACCCCTTTTGGTTGATGTAAACTCCATCTTACGAATAGATGTGTTCTCCTTGAAAGCACTGATCCAAAAAGATCAACAATGTCTTGCGCCCTCCGGTGCCACGGTTAGTCAAAGTGTGACTCATCACCAGCCAGGCTCGGACGAAACGCAACTCATGAAACCGTCGCGGACGAACTGTAGCATTTTTCTACGAATTTCGATTTCGGACGAACTGCAACTCGGACGAAACCTACCGAATCTTAAAAAAAAGAGCTTAAAGACAGGTTGAAGGAACATAGGGATGATGTACGGCTTAAGAGAGAGAGAGAGAAATGCGATTGTTAAGTATATAAGAGCGTATGTGACGTCAGCTGAAGCCAAAATAGCTTGCGGCGTCCGCCATGTTGGGATGTGCCACCCGGCTGTTGCGTCTATTTGTTAACATTCAGCGAGAGGGAATTCCGTCGGGAAAATTAAGGCTGCTTGTTATGTTTCTTTATGTTTAAATCGTCAGAAACAATAACACGAAGCTCTTAGTAACTAGTTTTGACGAAGAAACAAAGAGATCTAGACCTTTTTACTATGTACTGGGGCGTGTGCATTTACCATATGTAATGTTGTATTAGATCTCGTTAGTACACCAGAAAGAGTTTAATGAAATAACAATAGAATCAAAATAGGAGTTGCATTATAAATCCTACACTCGTAAATGCATTATATAAAAGTATGAGCTATGTACAAAGGTTTAACACGAATTAATAACAATTTACGTCACTTCAATAAGTAAGCATAAGTCGAGATTATAGGTAGATTTCGAAACGAAACATCAGGAAATAAGCGACAAAAGACAGGAGTCCGTTCATTCAATGGAGGCATTCAGACCGAAGCGACTGGCGACAAGCGACACTTGTCTCTTGGTAACCGACTCTCAGAAATGAATGCAATTTCTTAAACCGAAGCGACACGGCATGTGTAGCGCGAGCACCTGAGAATTCTCACCGAAGTGACAGGTGATACGTGTTGCTTGGTAACGAGCAAATCAACAGCAACGTTTCACACCGTAGCGACATAAAAGGCTTTACAAGCCTACGTTCGGTTAGTGAAATCCTCAAGAGACATATGTTGCCTGTCTCTTTGGTCTGAATTATCCTTTAGACTGAAGGGGCCTATGTTGATTGTCGCTTGCCACTTTGGTGTGAATTCTCAGGTGCTCGCGCTACACATGCCGCTTGGGAACGTGCCAATCACGTTCGATTGATGAAATCCTTAAGCTACAAATGCCGCGTGTCACTTCGGTGTAAAATCTTCCTAAAAGCAAGCATTCACCGCGCCGCTACAAACAGACCGAGGCGACACGATAGACGCTATTGGGAAAACGGACCAATCTGAGTGAAACATGCAGCTTGCCGTGTCGCTTCAGTTCCAAAAATTGCATTGATTTCTGAGGGTTCGCTTCCAAACGGCACGTGTTGCTTGTCGTTTCGCTCTGAGTAGAGATATTTCATACCGAAACAACAAGCGATAAGTGCCTTTTTGAGGATTTCACCAATGCAGCCTTGTGCGGTCTCTCTTGCCACTAAGGCAGGTGTAAACGTTGGCTGGCTCGTTCCGACGCAACATGAGTTGCGTGTACATTCGATCTGAAAACTCCATTATTGTAGGCTACAAGCGACACGAGCCATGCGCCACCAACAAACCGAGGCGACACGACGGACTGTATTAAGAAAACGACCCAGTCCGAGCGACATTGCAGCTTGGCGTGTCGCTTCGGTTCGAAAGGTCTCATTTATTTCTGATGGATGGTTTCCAAGCTACACGTCTCTATTTTACCATGTTTGAAGTCGTTCAATGAATTTATATTCCATAAAATTCTCAACACGTATAAACATTTGAAATAGTTAGCTTTAGGAAACGTGCGATCGATTGTTGCTATTCCGATATGTCACAATTTTGAATTTAAAATTTTATACATACCGTTAATAATAATACCACTAATAAAATCACAACAGCAATACATGTATAATAAACGTAAATATGTTGTAAGCATGTTTATCTGGTACCTCTCAATTCCTTCTTTTTTTAAAACATTTTCTTGCCACTTCTATTGTTCCATCCGACAGCTGTGCATAGAGGCGTAGCTCCTTATTTATTATCTACTCTCAGTGTCACTGAAGTGTACAGATAGTATGCACTCTAAACGAACATTCCACGCTCAAATCCCTACTTCCACCACTGTATCAGCTGTAACTGTGGCACGTCCAAAGATGGGGGTTTTACCTCACCCCCTCACCTATTTTTTTCTTCTTGGTATGGCGACGTGTTCCCTAAATATACAGAAATTCATATTATGAAGAAACTAGGGTAAAGGGCGGACAGATGGCGCAGGAGGACAGATGGCGCATCACGTGTCTAGCATAGAAGGAGCAGGCCGCTGGCGCCACTTTTCCGCAGTTTTGAAGAAGAGACAACAGGACGAACGAATGAGCGTTGTGTTCCCGATACATCAGATAGCAGGACGTAGCTGGTAAGTGAAATGAATGTATTACCATTATTTTGTAAGCATCATAGATCTCACATAGGAAGCAATTGATAAATTTTCAAACGAAGTTTCGGGAAACTTGTCTATTGCATTTCCATACTTGTTTTGTACCAGGTGGTTATAATTAAAGTGACGGTGTTCAGAGTGGTACAGCACGGGCTGTAATGAGAGTAGCAGTCTGAAACTTCGTAGATATGCTAATGAAGCAATGCGCTCGCGAATTATGCAAAAAAAAAAAGTTCCAATTCTAGCCACCAGGGTAAAAAATGGCTCTGTAAGCAGTCAAAACGTGGTATAGTTACAGGAAAAACACTATAAATCGCAGAAAACAATAATCTTTGTAATAAAATATCGCTACAATTTCACTATTCGAATTACATGAACATTACTAAAGGAAAAAGCAACAAGCGTCACCAACAACAACCAGGGAGCTCACACAATGGTTAGGCAATGTCACCGACTTTGACGTCAGAGTTACGGAAAATTCCACGTTTTGACTGCTTACAGCGCCATTTTTTACCCTGGTGGCGAGAATTGGAACTTTTTTTTTTTTTTCATAATTCGCGAGCGCATTGCTTCATTAGCATATCTACGAAGTTTCAGACTGCTACTCTCATTACAGCCCGTGCTGTACCACTCTGAACACCGTCACTTTAATTATAACCACCTGGTATATTAAGGTCAGTGTTGCCATCTGGTGAGGTTTTGTGAAAACATTTATCTCGACGTTGTGGAGTAAGATGACGCAATGTTGAGTGGGACAGATGGCGGCGTTTTTTATATTTACATGAAAGTTGACAATATCAGTAATCTACTACGGAGTCTGATACTATTGTTTTATCACTCATAAATCAAATGTTCTACTCGTTTCATTACCTCATGCTTTACTTTTCCACTTTTTTTACAGAAATATGCCAAGAACGCTCCAGAAAACAACGGAACGAGCATCTTGAACTGAGGAAGACATCAGGTTGTTTTCGTGTGAGAGAATCGTTAGTTGATGTGGAGAGAGTGTTTTCAGAGTATAAATGTATTCTCGTGGATAACAGGCATAAGTTTACTTTTGTGCATCTGAAACAATACGTAGTTATTAAGTGCAATAGTAACGTTTCATGCTGAGTAGAATGAGAGACAGTTGGTGAAATTCCACCTTCTGCTAATCGTGATGTTCAGTGAAATCAGAATGAGTTAATGGACTTATGATAAAGATGCATATAGAAAAACCATTTGTAAAATATGGTCAGTTGTCAATAAGGTAAGCCAAACCATATTTTTTTTTACTTATGTAAACAGTGGAATTAATAAATAGTTACAACCTATGGCTAAATTTTCTGAGTTGCAAATTTTTAAAATTTTAAATGCATATTTTGATCATTTAAAGAGCATATTTTGAGCATTTTAAGAGCATATTTGCATGCATATTTAAAGGTTTTTTAGTGCATAACTATCCGAAGCCTAGTTATAAACCAGATATCTAAATTTCCCTTCCCGGAAGACAACAAATGTAGTTTCACGGTACAGAAGGAAGAACTATATAAATTTTCAAGATAATAATAGCAGACTTTGCTGTACTAACCTTCTCACTGATAACTAAGTAATCGGTTAGAAATATTACCTATGAATCCGATAAAGACATGTTGCTGCCTCCTTTCATAGACCAGTTGTTATAACATTCAGCCGAACAGACGAATGGGCAATCGATACCCTGTGAGGGACAGGGCGTGCCTGGGAGGGGAAGAAACGAAAGGGTCCCAAAGGACATAATTTGCAGATCCATTCACGGATGTCGCCAAAGTTGGGAAACTTGTGAAGCTTAAATGAATCAGAGGCAAGAATCCATCTCGAAGGTTAAATAAACAAATTCTGTTTTTATAAATCACTCTTAGCCACACACGGATTGTTAACAATTATGGAGTTTCATTTGAGTTTGTTCTTTTAAGTCCACTTTATGCACAGAAAGGCTCGGCGGAACTAGATATACAATTTAAAGTGGGATCCGAACCAGGGACCCCTTGATTACAAGGCGACGACGTTACCACTACACCATCTGGGAGGCCTTTTTTATTTAGTTACTTATTTCTATGGAGTAGGAATGTTTCAATGTGGATAAGCCTGTACAGCTGTACCAAAAAGAGAAGAACCCTTCTGGCGCTGGTGTCGAACTTACAACCTTAAGCCAACGTGGCTGATGCAATCAACTGCTGACCATGGAATCCTACCCCTGCGTTGCCAAAAAGTACGGCGTTCCGACACATCGTCTTCACCTTTATTCAGTCCCAAGTGTTGTATAATCATGAAGGGGGAAAACCGTACACAGCGTAAGCAGAGACATAATATTTAACTCGGTTGAATTTTTGTTGTAAATATGGCAACACTGAGGCACTCGGGCACAAGGGAAGGGGAACATTTTTGTCTGCGATGACTGTAAGAGTAAACAAATGACTGTCCTCAAGTGCTCGACGTGATGGAGGATGCGGAGACATAGTATCTCCCAGCTAGAAAATAATTCGTAAAACACCCTCCTATAGCTCGACCACAAGGAAAAGAACCTTCCGTTAAAAGCGTTCGCGCATCTTCCCTGCCGTTATCGGTGCTCGGGCCAGTGTTGCCAGGTCAGACTTGAAAAAATCGGGAGATTGTTCCTTGGGAAACCAGAAGATCTGCTACCAAATCCGATGAGTGGGGAAACAATGTATTTTTATCAGGCGGGTAAACGAGGCATATTACCATGTAATAATGTTCCCCTCTCAGAAAACACCACTTGAGTTTGAAATTATCACGATCCTACATTATAATAATGGATGTAAATTACTGTGACTGAAATCAACTCATACATCTGAAATTATAGGTACTTTTATGTCAACATTTATTTTCCAGAAGGGTAAATAGTAATGTAGTAATAGCAATAAAATAATAATAATGACCTAGCACAATTTAGTATCGTTTGGCATAATTTCACAGTTCAAAGAGCACTTTCATGGTTGAGTGGAGTTCCACTCCACCTCTCCCCTCCATGTTCAAGTAAGATGAGCAGGAAACGTGTTTTTGAGCAGGCCGTTGGAGGTTCCATAGCAATAGAATATTAAGGATTCTCCCCAGAAATCAATAGGTCTGGCAACACTGACTTTCCCCGCGCTTAAGGCTCCTTCCCCCTGTCCTTTTCTCCACCCGCCAGCGCGATGAGGTTCTGCGCAGGTTTCTTACCTTGTGGTTCCACTATAGCTGTCTCAATGCCATCATGTCACACCATAGAAGGATGCTACCAGCTAACCCCAAGGCTCGACCAAACAACCCCCTAAATAAAATTTTCAACTAAACACTGACTGTAAAATGTAATGTCCTTCAGATGCATTAATGAAGACCATGCCTCAAAACTGTGCTAGGGAAAGGAAATTCAAAGAATTGTAGCAAAAGAGGAAATATGTAAATAGAATTGGGCGTTCACGATCCGAAAATTGAGGCAAAGAATACGGATCATGGCCGGCCTTTGTGGCGGATTGGTTAGCACAACGTGTTACGACGTCAGGTTCGAATCCAGGCTTGGGAAGGATGTATGTGAGTGTTCCTTGATCAATTTTATCATACGTATTATCACTCATTCACATCTTCACTATTAGCCAAAAGTGTCAGAAAAGGGAAGTAAAATAAACAAAATCAATTAGGATCATGGTTATCAAGTAATTGGGGATGGGAGAGTGGGAGCTTCTGTCGCATTAACATGTTTGATTGATTGATTTGGTGTTTTAAGTCCGCTTTATGCACAGTAAGACTAATTGGGACTGAACCTACAGTTTAAAGTGGGGTCCGAACCACTTGTGCCTCCACCGGGTATCGAACCGGGGACCCCTTGAATTACAAGGCGACGACACTACCACTGCGCCATCGGGGAGGCCCTCGGGTTGCCAGAGAATGCTACTATGTCACTGCATAGCGGCGATATCAGGATCTAGTCGAGTGGCAACACTGTGTTTGTGAAGAATTCAAAAACATATTTACAGAGTGATCCTCACGAACGGAAGTGCAGTTTTCAAAAGACACGTTAACAAATGACATTCCTTTATGGACTTTTTGTCATGACATTCGATGGTAAATATTTATAAGAAATTCAATTGTTTCTCCAAGAGAGATTGCAGAAGTCAACTATTTTGACGTAATGTGTATCATCGGTCAACATTTCGAAACGAACATTGTTGTCGGACTTGAAACTACCAACTCTGTGACAGAATACGAAACTCGGTGAGTTTCCCACTTCATCACAGACCAGAAATCCCATTTGTGTCCAAAACGTTCCATATACTCCTGCAGAATATAGACTTTAAGTCTATGATTTGAATAATATTTATTTTCAGCGCTCCTAATGAAGACTGAAGTTATGAAGAACCAAGGATTATGTCGTCACCAACTACTTTTTCCATCTTAAAAGATTTCTAGTACATCAATAAAACGTTAGGGGACGGTGGATTGCACAGACTACATTTTTGATGTTAAAGTAGCTATTCTACATTTTTCTTACAGTTTCTGTGCAATGATATATCAACTTAACACTGTTGATTGAACATAAATACTCTTAGAATACTTTCCCAGATTTATAGCTATATTTGTGTCAGTCAGTGTGGAACAGACAAAACACTGTCTCTTCTCTTAATAAGAAATTTATTTTAATTTCTGTGTATTCTCAAATGATGAAAAATACATTATATTAAGACAGAGAGAGACAAGGAAGTGGCAAAGGCCCGTAGTCAGAATTGATCTCCGGGGGGGGGCTCACGGGTTATCAGGGGGGGACTTTGTAAATCATGTCCGTTTTTCAAAAGTTTAACAGTGTTAAATGAAGGTAAATTATGTGTGGGGTAGGGGGCTCATTAAGTTACATAAAGTTTAGAAATATCACACAAATAGTACATTTTTTCTATATCTTTTAAAATATCGCTTGAAGTGTTAATTGGCTGCTACTGAAATCATCCCTTACTACACACTCCATACAACGTTTGATGATACAGATATTTATATCATCAAAGAAAAGATGGACAATATTCAATCATAGTGCCTATAGCGTATATTCCACTCCCCGGCCGAAGCAATGAAATTCCCCTTCGTTCCCAAAACTTGGAAGCTGTTCACCTTTGACGCAGATGCGGTCATAGGATTAGTTTCTCTTCATCAATTTCATCACATCATCACTCATTCTCATTTTCGTGATTAGCCAAAAGTAAAAAGAAATGCGAAGTAAAATAAACCAAATCATTAAACGGATCAGGGGAAACAGGAAGTATTGATCCTAATAAGCTCACTGCACTAAAGGCCAAATTACATAAATAAATAAATATACGAGTGATGATACGTGTATGATACGAAAGTAAAAGTGAAACGCATTGTAGCAGAAGGTATAGCCTAATGAGTAGAGACCGGACTTATAAGCGAAATGCATATTCTTTTCCAGACTTCTAATGGTAAGAAGAAAGGTTATTCTTCGTATTACATACCTTGATGAGCTATTTAACTAAGGTTGAAAGTGCTTATAAATGCTTATTTCTGCAGGAAACGGTTATGTTTGCTTATTTTATGATTTTGGTTTAAATAGCACAATTTACCCAAATCTATCATATTTCAATCCTATTTCAATCATGCGATGCCATCGGGATGACGAGATCAATGCTTCTAAATAGCCGCACGAGAGAAACGGCATCCTAGAAAAGATACAATGCATCCATAATCATTTTTTTTAAAATTACCTGATATTATAATAACACAGTTTATAACGGTCATATATTGAGTAACAGGTAATTGATCTAATTGCCCGTTATTAAGAATTAATTACAATTTGTAATATTAAAATCCGTCCCGAATAAAGGTGTCTAGCGACTGTCTTAGCTAACACTAACTTGCTCAACCACCGTTTTTCGCCCGAATTCGGATTTATATGCATTCTTATTGGAAATAGCAGGAAAAGAGCAACCTCTAAACCAATGGACCGAATTGGATGAGATTTTAACAAGCGGAAGACCACATCATAAAAGTACTGATTCCAAGATTTGAGCCTAATCAGAACAGAACTACGGGAGCTATGAATTATTAAAGATTCATCGCTGGGTTCAATGGGAGACGCTACCCTACTGAGTTGGCCTTCTCTCTCCGTGACTGACACAATAGCGGAGGATTTAGCCTAATCTCTGCACGAGAGGCTGCTACCAGAGGTTAAGGACCGGAGTGAGCGTTGACCAGGATAGGAGGACAACGGTCAAAGCACCAGAAACAATAAATTGACACCTGAACACAGAGACTAGAGCGTCACCTCGTTCAAATCTGGAATAAAAGGGATGATTCGGAATAGCGAGAAAACAGTTTGCCTACAATCGCCACCGGAGTGTGAGCTACGTGCGACCTAGCTCAGAGTCGCGATCGGACCAGAGGTCTGGATTTCTTTTTTCCTCGAGTGAGTGTTTTAGAGCCATGGTGTAGAACAGAGTAGACCCAGGGGGGTCGTTTCCCCCTCGTCGTCAACGCATTCGTGCACATACGTGTGGTATGTGAGAATAACGCCAGAAACGTCCACCTGTTCAATCGTCCGAAACAACGTCCTAGGTTAGCAGAAGTTAATAACATTTAATAACCATGTGAGTCCATGTGAAACCGTGAAGGACTGACCTATTACTGCGCTAGTTGTCGCATGGAGTCGACAGTGTACGTGTACCGTCATGAACGTCCCTGTGAAGTAAACGAGTGAAGCCAGGGACCGATGATGCCATACGGAACTGCCGGGAGATCCATTTTCGCCAACCAGGATAACCGAGAAGTACAACACTGGAGTGTATACGTCTTCCAAAACTGTAGGACCACTTTCACCCTACCCAGGTCAGAGGGAATGCAGTGAAGGTAAGATCCAACCATGTGCGTGTGTGAGAGAGATGACGCCAATCTACCGCGAATCTGCGTAAATCAAATCATTGCATAACTGAAATCAGTGTAGGGCATAACTAGACATCCGTATTCAGGCGGACTAATCAATGTTTTAGATCAGAGTTTATGTTAACAGCAAACAATAGTTCATTTAAATACATTTATACCTTCAGAAAAGATAAAAGGGGTTCGCATAAGGAACAATTATTCACTTTATACTTAAAATCCTAAACGGTAAATTGTAAACGGCAATGTAGCCAAGAAATAGCATGAGTATAGTCAAAGTATTAATTAATCTAACCTTTGTAATTGTCATATTGTCGCAATATGCCATGGAATGAGTGTATGAATGAGAGATCGAGTGAAAGAGGGCAAGATGTACTGTGTATTTATCTGTGCTTTAATATATGTGTATATTCAGAACCACCGTAGTATTATGTAACGTCATTAAGGTACTTAAAATCAAATCCTCCTAGGTTTATTCTCGGTAACTCCGACTGTAGGCACTTATCCTGACCGTACTATAGTTCATGTCATGTTTAATCCGCGTGACAGGTGTCACGGGGAGCGATTCTGCGTTGTTGCGTTGCTTAGTTCAGTTTTGGTTAATTTTTTTCAGCGCGTAACAAGTTGAAAGCTCGAAATAATACATGGCAACATTCGCTTTCTATTATTGATGAAATTTTAGTAACGTTATTTTCAGAAACTCACGGTGTTGGTAAAATTGTGCCCGACAAGCTGAGTGGAATTACTGAAAAATCCCTGTTACAAAACACTGTGTCGAATTTATAAAAAGATTTCTGGTGAAGAAACAGACATTCAAGAGGAATTCACCGAAGAAGAACTGTGGTGTTTTTCACATGCGCCTGTGATGTCATGCTACGTGGAATGAACATTTTCACTGTACAAAATCATTCTTCACTGACAGACGCAGGAGCTTCACGCAAGAAAATCTCAGGATGACCTTCCTTACATACTGTAACAGCTTTGAATATGTTAAGAGATCTAATAAACAAATATTTTTTTTAGATTTTCCTGTATTTGTTTATGCTTATTTTGGTGCTTATTTTTTCACTTTTTATGCTTATTAACTTGCTTATTTTACTATTTGATTGTGCTTATAAATCCGGACTCTACCAATGAGTAAGGTTACATAAAGATCATATGGCATATACCGTCGACTACAACTCTGCTAAACATGTTTCCTTCGTAGCCGAAAGTTCCTGGCTCTAATGATGATACAGCGCATATAATGTTCCGCTCGGGCAAGCGAAGGAAAACAAGTCTCTGCACAAGTAGTGACGCCAGGCAACTCCACCAATGAACAAGTGAGAAGAAACGGGATTGCATGGAGGGGGAAAGCTACACAAGACTACCAGCTTACCGAGCAGCGTGTACTGCTTCGCTCTGCCACCCGATTTGCCCCCTCTCTGTTGCTATGAGCGGCCTTTCTCCTCAGATGGCGGGGAAAGAGTTGTAGGTCTTATTCTCAGCATACGCCACAAACGTGTTTGAGTCTAGATTGCTATATCGAAAGAAAGAAAAGATCGAGAGGATACAGGCAGAGGAGAAAGAGGATGATGCAGAAGAAGAGGGGAACAATATTTTCTCCCCAAGTTACCTATCGTCTCTCTCTCAGTTTCTCTTGTTATATCTTTCTGCCCCTCTATTATTATGTATGATTCTTCCTCTTCCTGTGTGCTGCTTCGTTTTGGGAAACGATATGGAACTACAGAGTGTATTATTTCTGTTTCTTTTTCTCATTCAGGTATCTAATTCCCATATATGTATAGACACACACAATCTCTTCTTGTTATATCTTTCCTATCTCTATATGTTTTATATAATCTAAATAAGTTCCTTCACCTCTTCTGTCGTTCATTTCTTCCTCTACAACCGCTGTGAAGAACTTCTTTCATTTTGTTTGTTGCTCTGCTGAGACTGGCTTTATTTTCACTGGATCATCTGCAAATAAGAGAACTAGAAACTGGTACAGGTAGATGTTGGTGGAAAGCCCCACAACGCCGTCAACGTCTCTACCATCTGTGAGGGCCTCTTTTGTTTAGAGTTGGAGAGGGACGCAAGGCCACTTGTACCTTACGGCCTTGCGCCGGAGAACCAACTACCTACCCTACGTACAAGCACAACAAGCACATAGAACAACCTTATCTACTCGACTCTAGCGTTTCTTGGGTCGCAAGGGTCGAAGAAACCCTATCTCTGCACACTTGCTGAGGAAGTCTACGACCCAAGAACACCTACGATACGTAGCGTACCAGAACAACTAACACATAGAACAACCTTATCTACTCGACTCTAGCGTTTCTTGGGTCGCAAGGCTCGACGCCGCCCTATCTCTGCACACTTGCTGAGGAAGTCTACGACCCAAGAACACCTACAAGTACCTAGCGCATAAGGACAACACACGCATTCGACAACTATATCCACTCGACTATAAAAGTGCACTTATTGAGGTCAAGCATATAACTCGAGTGGAATAATCAGTGTGCGAATTAACGGGGAGCGAGGGGGGGGGGGGTACAGGAGATTTCCTCCTATAAAAGAAAATTATTTTTATCACTGCCTAGGATGCTTTTATGCCCCTCAATGAGTGAGATTGAAACCATATGATATAACATTTCTTAACTATGAAACAATCACATTTGAAAAATCATTCGTGTCCATTATCGGTCCAGCATCAAAGATTTGCCTACCGAAAAGTATGCAGCTTTGTGGATTAAAGAAGGATGCTATTCTGCAACTGACGTACCGACCGAGACAACATCAGACTGTTTTCCACTTAAGTTTTCATGGCATAGTGCTGATATTTTACATGTATTAAAGTCCTCACAAGAAACACGTAGGTAAGTTATATGGACGTTAAATTTGAACTTGGCAACAGAAATTTGGTCAAGTTTTCGACGTTAGTAGTTGATTGGATTGTTGTTTAAAGCAGATAGTGAACAGATAGGTTAATCGGGACTGAACCTACAGTTTAAAGTGGGTACTGTTTCTAAATTACGTGTAAATATTATAATAGCATTTCATGACCTAGGTCAGAACCAATGTTAGAAAGTCCTTTGAACTGCAAGGGAATTGTTTAAGTTCCTGACTGGTAATATATTATGCAAATTTACGCAACCAAAAAATGGGGGTACATTGCACATCAAGTGGACTTGAAACATAAATTCAAATTCAAGTCCCCAAAAAAGAAACAGTTTCCAAAATGAAAATACAAATATGCCAAAGAGTGGGCATTCCCCCTCCCCCACCCCAAAAAAGCAGAATGCTTAATTCGCACGTGAGAATTTAATTTTACCAAGTTCTAAGGTCTTACAAGTACTCACGCAATCGGTAATTGATAAGTATGTGAACGCAGTTACTAAGATACTGCTTTATTTGTCAACCATGCCCAATTATTACTTCCGAATTGTTGTGCCCCGAAGATGTACAGTCATACGAAATAAAAATGAGACATCTAGATCTTGAAATAATTACTCCACTTCACAGGCGTCAGGGACGTCGTAACCTGAGAGGTGCCCCCCACTCATCATCAAGGGGGGGGATATGGTCTTTTTGCCCCCCAAGTAGCTCCCTAAAATAATAAGACTATCTTTTTTCGAACTTACAAACATGGATCAGAGGTACCATGAAGGACAGTAGATTAAGTGGTTCCTGAGGCTGATTGATATCTGTGCATTGTAACAAGTACAAAAAGGCAAATATCTGTTCAACAAAGTGATTATTGAAAGGAAAAAAGGGAATCCACTTTCTATCTAAATTGTAGAATCGAGTCTGAACTTGTATACAACGCCAAAGTATTTTCAATGCAATTTGAATTTTATGATGTGTAAAGTAGTAGTAGTAACATCGACGAAAATAATAGCAATAATAATAATAATAATAATAAATTTCTATGATTCTGGCCCCCTGAGAAAAATGCTGCGGGTGTCCTTGGTAATACAGCGTGAGCACAAAAACACTCCCTGGTTTTGAAAGGGAATAACTTTAATACCAAAAGTAGTATTCTACAGAAATGTTCACAGTAGTTGTAAAAACTCATAACGTTTTCGTGGTGTTCATTGGAATTACAAATGCTCAATGTGCGCGCCACCTGTTACGCGGGAAACATCGAGACGATAATCCAGCTCCAACCACACCTTCTCAAGCGTATCCGGTGTGATGAAGTTGACAGCTCTACTGATGCGTTCCTGAAGATGATTCAAGGTTGTGGGTAGTGGAGGTACATAGACCTGGTCCTTCACGAACCCCCAAAGGAAAAAGTCACAAACTGGCATGCCCGGTGATCGTGGGGACCACTTGCATAGATTTTGATCATTGGGTCCAGATCGTCCGTCCTATCCAACGGTGTGGGAGGTTGTCATTCAGAAAGCTGCGTACAGATTGATGCCAGTGTGGGGGCGCTTCATCTTGTTGTAGAATGTAGTCACCTCTCTCTGCAGCAAGTTGAGGAATTAACCAGTGACGTAGCATTGTTAAGTAGCTTTCACCTGTGATTGTTGGCCCCTCAAAGAAGAACGGACCGTACACTCGACGCTCTGACACTGCACAAAAAACATTCACCTTGGGTGAGTCACGTTCCACATCAAGAGTGGCTCGCTTCCCCAGATCCTAACATTATGCCTGTTCACTTTTCCACTCAAGTGGAAGGTCGCCTCATCACTAAAAATGATCTTTGTCAGAAAGGTTTCATCGTCCTCCATTAAAGTGTGGATAGTCTCGCAAAACTCACGTCGCTTTACCTTGTCTTGTGGATATAACTTTTGAACCAATTGCAGCCGGTAAGGGTGAAAACGCAAACGCTCCCTTAAAATCTTGCTTACGGTAGTTTGTGGCATCTGCATCTGCCTGCTGGCTTGACGTGTTGATTTTCTGGGACTGCGTACAAAGGCTTCTCGCACACGCTCCACAATTTCCTCAGAGATGGACGGTCGGCCAGAATGTTCTTTTCCTTGAACACAAATGCATCCTCTCTCAACAAATGTTTTATGCCACTGCAGAATGGATTTGTGTGTAGGTGGATCAACATTAAACTTCCGTTTAAATGCACGCTGTACTCTCACAACACTGCTTGTTTTGGCAAATGCTAACACTCACCAGTTTCTTTGCTGCGGAGTGAACGCCATTTTCGATGTTACTGCCCTGTAGCTACCGAATTCACAACTAGCGATTCTGAAAAGAAAGATATTAAAGTATTTTGAGTTAACTAAGCTTTGAATATCAATTTTATCAAAATATTCAAGTAACTATTAATTTTATGACATCTTGAAACCAGGAAGTGTTTTTGTGCTCACGCTGAATTATTTCATTGGAAAGAATGCAAATTCACAACAGTGTCAAAATTCAATGAAAAATAAACCAAAATCGAGAATTTTATTGGAATGACTAAAAATTGCCACTTTAAAATTTTAGAGTTTTGTAAATTAAACATAATGAACGTCGAACCAAGAAACGCCAATTTAGAACCTCGCATAATTCTTTATTTCAACCTTCAAGATGTTCTGCTAATTGCTCATAGGTGATAGTGTGATTTTATTTTCATTGGTTTGGTTTATTTTACTTCACTCTTCTGCCACGTTTGGCTAATTGTGATGATGTCATGAAATTGATGAAGGTACACTCACCATGGACAGATTGGGATTCGAACCCGGAGCGGTTCACTTTGTGTTTACTTTATAATATTATTTGCATGTAGACTTCAAGTAATGTTACATAATTTTATATATTTATATGTTATTTAATACAATTTTTTTGTTTATAAGTCTTATTGGTTTTCCACTTTCTCTTAATTTTCTTTCATCTTGTCTTCCCTGCAAGTGCTAGTCATTGTAATCATTGTGTTTTTATGTATTTAACTCTATTCTGTCCCTAATGATTTCCTCCAATTCCATATATCATCTTATATGACTGCTGAGAACAACTTATTAAAATAGTACAAATAACACACACAGATCAAATGCATCATCAATTGTTTAAGGACATATGTGACATTAAATATTATTCAAAATAAGGATCATTTGTTAAGTGTAATGTAGATATCACCTTAGGCTTTTTACAGTGCTTAATATAATTATCCAACAATACAGTGTCCCAAAATAGTGTCTACACTCTTTGAACGTTAATAACAGGAACATTAATAACAGCAAGTATGATTTTTTTATGTCGAATATCTTAAAGTTATAAATGTTCAAACCGACCACCATTGGCAGCAATACGTTATTTGCAATGCTGAACAGATTTTGCAAACAGCCTGTATGGTATCCACGAGGTGGGAAGCGTAGGTCTCAACTGCATGTCCCAGGTCACTCAGTGTCTCTGGCTTTGTGGCGTACACAGCATTCATCGCAGTTTCCCACACGTAGGAATTTAAGTGTGTTAAATCAGGAGATCTGGATGGATATTGAACTCTTCTTACGTTGCTTGAAACAAAATTTTCTCACCTCTGCCATTTTATTACACAGGCTGTGATGGGATTAAAAGAAGGCCTGCATCCTCTCACACACACTCACACAAGGATTGCAGCTTCAAGTTCAAAAACGTTCAGTCAAGTCATCTTTAATAGTTTCTCTGTTATTAAAGTTCAAAGAGTGTACATTATTTTGGAATACACTGTTTCACCAAATTATTTTCCCTAGTTACTCTATAGACTGCAAACAATTTTGTAATTATGCAGAGTAGCTCAAACACAAAGATGGTAATAACATTTGGGTATAGTTTTGTTTCGGCTACCCTGTATATTGTTGGTTTTCCGTTACTTTTGGCTAATGATAACAATGAAGATGAAAGGGTACTCAAAAAGAGGTGCTCGAACCTGGACCCTTTGATTGTGAGATGATTGCTCATGGACCTCAGCCAGCCAGTAATTTTGAAAATATTCAAAATGGAGGAGAACGTCAATGTGAAATGACTTCAAACATCATGGATCGCATGTGACAAATTTGGCCTCCACGACGGCGCAGTGGTAGCGTCGTTCCCTTGTCAATGGGTCCCGGGTTCGATACCGGGTGGAGGCACAAGTGGTTCGGATCCCACTTTAAACTGTAGGTCCAGCCCCGATTAGCCTTATGTGCATAAAGCGGACATAAAACAACAAATCAATCAATCAAGCATGTAACAAATTTATTTCATGATATTGATAACTAAATGTCTTTCACGTAATATGTTAGCTTTCTTTATTATTAACATCAAGTGTACTTTATAGGATATACCAAAGTCACTCATATCCCAAAAGGCAGCAGACTTATAACAATATCCGATCTCAGACCATCCAGAAATTTAATATCTGTGGCGTCAACTACTGGCACATATTAACTAAATGGAGAAAGGCAAGTATATATTAGTAAAAGCAACTGTAATTTTACACAAAGTATTTAGTTTTAGAAACAGTTAAAAATTATTTTCAATGTGGGATTCATAAATTTTCCAGTATGAGAAAAGACACTTGGAAATTTAGAAAATATTAAAATTCGCCTTTGCTATCCCACACATATTTATACTGAGAGGCACACATTCTGAAAGAGAATCCAAATCTGTAATCACTTAAAGTTGAGAAATAGGAGTTACATGCCCTGAATCAGTTTCAATAGAAATTTCCAAAAGAAACTCCTTACTATCCCAGATGAAATGAAGAATTTAGTATCTTAACTTTGGCCCTTGAAGCGCCAAAGGTATCAGAAACTACAAACAGTCCCCATTACAACCGAGTGCAATGCCAGTTAAAATACATTTGTTTATTGATTGAATTGTTTTATTTTACTTCGCTTTTTGTGCCACTTTTGAGTGATGATGTGATGAAATTGATGAACGAACACTCACGAACATCCATGCCCGGGATTCGAACCCAGGACCCCTGGCGTCGTAGCGCGATGTGCTAACCACTCCGCCACGGGAGCCGGCGTACATTTGTTTAATATGACAAATAGGCTCTCCATTGGACATGCTGTATCTGTGAGAAACATGCGACTACAATTGTTTATTTTCTTGGAAACGATTAACCATAGTGTTTACGATAGGTGACCTATCACATAACACTCTGATTCTTTAAATTTTGAAACCATTTATTCTTTGGTTTAAATTGGTACGGTATGTATTTCACACTCCATTTTTCAATATAATATTTTTTCCTCTGTTATTCTGTTCAGTTAATAACTAACTGAACTTTATTTTCGTTATTAACAATAGAAACAATCACTCTGATGTTTGGTAACTTGAGATGAGCGATTTCCAGGTGAATGGAGTCTACAGAGCTCAAGCCCCTGCCCTTTCCAGATGCATATACTAAGCTTTCGAAAGGTTTTCTTTGGGTATATACAGTACTGTGCAAATTAATGCGGACAAAGAGAAAAAATATATATTTTTTTCATTTTTTACTCTTTCTTGGAGATGTACATAACGTACACTTACACTAATATGAAATATGTCCTCCTTTGGCTGCTATTAGCTGCTTGATGCGATTTGGCATTGATTGAACCAAATTTGAACACATAACTTTGATATCACTGTCATGAAACCACACATGAATCACATTGGTAATGACCTTTTGCTTCGTTGAACAGTCCATTTTTGCAACACGTTTCTTCACAATACCCCATAAGTTTTCTATGGGGTTCATATCCGGTGAATTCCCTGGCCAATCTAGAATCGTTAAATTGTTGTCAGAAGCAAATTTACGTACAGACTTTGATGTGTGACAAGGAGCAAGGTCATGCTGAAAAATTTCTTGTCCGTCGTTAGTGGGATTTTGAATGAGTGGGACAATTCTGCGCCTCAATATGTCAATGTATTTTGCGGAATTCATCATTCCATCCACTGGTACGAGCCCTCCAGGTCCACTGCAAGTAAAGAATCCCCAAAACATTTGCTTGGGTGGGTATTTGACTGTCTGAATGCAATGTTCAGGTCGTAAAGGTTCACCTGGACTTCGTCGCACAACAGATGCTTTGTAGCCATGCACTTCAAAGTGAGACTCATCTGAGAATATTACCTTCCTCCAATCAGCGACTGTCCATTTCTGGTATTTCTTAGCCAATTTTAGGCGTTTCGTCTTCATTTTAGATGTCAACAATTGCTTTTTAACCGGTTTCCTGGATTTTCTTCCAACTTCAAGTAAGCGACGTCGAACAGTTGATGCATCAATACTGATCCCAGCAGAAAGCAAATCACGTTGCAGGTCCACACTTGTTTTGTATGGGTGAATTTTACTGTTTCTTAGCAGCAACGTGTCACTTCTAGGTGTTGTTTTGCGTTTTCTACCACACTTTCCTTTTCGCTTTGGAGAAAAACTACCAGTTGCCCTGTAGTTTCTGATAATTTTTGACACCGCTGATTTCCCAACACCAGCCTCTTAAGCGATTTGCCGCACAGTCATGGATGTGTTCTCACTCAGTGTAATAATTCTAGAACGTTTTCTGGGTGTTATATCCATAATGAAAACTCGTAGGAACACGGAGCCCAACAAAAGCGTGTTTTCTACAGCCAAGCTCTCACAGAAGTCTGTTGGTTAATAATATTGGCATTGCACAACGACAACAATGAAACACCAACAACAATGCTTCAAACCTTGCAATTGTTGTAAACATTCTCAAGTACGCATCAAAAAGTTAGCTGATACTACTAGTATAAATCTGTTACGTATTTATTCGATTATCTCACATAAAGAGTGTAAAAACTAAAAAAATGTATATTTTTCTCTTTGTCCGCATTAATTGCACAGTACTGTATATATCTGTACTTTTTTTAATTGGCTAATAGTCTGTTAATCATTATTCCTTTTCATTAGTAATGTGAGCGATACAATTGTTAATTCACAAGATATAAAATTATTTTCCCATAGCAATAAAGAGATGGATGGGGTGGGGGGGAGTACGTGATAGGGGGAGCTGTTGGATGGTGCAGCCACCATACCAAAGGACAGGAACACCTGGAGATTCACGGACCTTTGGCTGAAGACATTGTTTTATATGTTAGTATCACACAAATTATAGTGGATAGAGATTGGCCATGCTTAAGTTTACTTTTACAAACAGCATTGGTTTCATGCATCACGCACTGTAGCTGTGCACTTTGATTGGGTTACAAGAAGTGAGAGTCTACTGGGGGAAGCATAATAATTTTTCTCCTGAGATTTCGACCAGTGTACGTGACCGGTGGCCACCCACCATAATGAGGAAATTGGAGAGCTTTGAATGAGTGGCGTAACCTGGACATGGACACCCCTACAATAATGACTCAGGACAGGACCGGCGCTAGTGGCCGCAGATGCCGTTCTCTTTCGACCCCCCCTCCCCCCGTAGCAACGGGAAATTGAAAATTAATATATTCGTAAGTAAAACATCAAACTATAAAATAAATAATGAGACTTTTAACGCCATTTCAATACTATTAAGCACAAAATGATATATCGCTCGACCACAGTTAAACTTTAAAAAAATGCTACACTAATTTCATATTATTTTATGAAAACTCTCTAGCTGTATCTAAAATGTAACAAGTATTAGGAAACAAATGAAGGCTTGACTTCATGTTTACAGTTGTAGGTCTGTGATATATGGTTGTATTTTTAAAAGAATTACATGTAACATTCCCGGATCTGAGGTCTGAATTCTTTCCTGCGTTGTCCCCGCATAAAGCGGTTCTGGAGGTTCACCCAGTCTCAAATTAATGGGTACCTGGGGGCAACCATGGAAGGTAAAGGCGGCCGGAGAATGGTGCTGATCACATCACCTCCAAAATGGCCGAGATCGAGAATGTGTGTGACCCTACCCCCACATCCTCTAAATGTGACTTGATGGCATTGTGCTATATGCACAGGGAACTTTAACTTTGCATGTAATATTATTTTTCGTATAATGCCATCTTGCATAAAATGGAAACAAGCGTGTTTCAGACATGATTGACCGAAGATAGTATTTTCATTAGCCTTAATTTCCAAAGAAAAAACTTTGTTCGCCACTTGCTACGGTTACCGTCAAAGTTAATAAAATTCGAAGTGCAACATTCACATTACAGTCGGGACGCGATAAGAAGCGGCGTACAATCAGAACGCAGAACGGCAGAACTTGACCAAATTCTGTCTCCTCGTTGGCTGCCATGTGGCTGGAGGTTTTCTGCGTTGCCACGTTCGCACAAACAGACTGACAGGCTAGTCAGCTGTTGGCAAGCTCGGGAAAAAATAAAACGTCACGCGAAATTAAGCACGTACGTATCAGTATGCTAATATATGTTATTTCCGTCGTAAAGTTATAATTTGACGAATCTAGAAGTTTGAGTCTGAAGTTTCTTGTAGGTTAACGTTAACTTCCCGTGTGAACTTTACATTCTGGCAAGCATGAAACATGTTATCTTCCTGCTCTACACAGCAACCGAAAACCTTCACTGAAAGAACCTCTGTTGTGTTTTTATTATGGTACATTGTAAGCATCAGTTACCGGCAGATTTTTACTTGTGTTGTATCGTATCATAATTACCTACAAAAGAAAATGCGTCCTGTGTTATGAACAACTGTGGCAAATCGTTCTCCTTTGATTTCATGCCGCCTCTATTTGCCTTCTTTGTCACACCGCGACGTTTGTCTTTTTCGCAACTCAATACCGACCGCAGCTATGCCCGCCTATTGTTTTTGTATATGTAACTCGCCCTTTGTTTTGTAACGACATGGAATTTATACTTCTGTGACATAGATGAAGCTTCAGAACGTACAAATGAAATGTATTTCTTGAAAATTAGTGCGAATAACGTATAAACAAATTACGTACAACTTGGTTTCATTAACACGTTTTTTAAATTATATTTTGCGGAACCTACAAAAATTTACCTTTTATACAGAATTTCACAGAACTGAGTTACTGTATTACAGAGAAGAATTTATCAAGAACAAATCAATTGTGTGTGAATTGATTGATTGAGTTGGTGTTTTAAAGTCCACTTTATGCACACTACGGCTAATCTGAATGGACCTACAGTTGGAAGTGGGATCCGAACCACTATGTGCCTCGACAGGGTATCGAACCCAGCACTACTTGATTACAAGGCGACGACGCTTATCCTACCACTGTACCATCGGGCAGGCACACGTGGGTGTGTGAAGTGAGATAATTTGGGAAGCTACAGGATAATACAGGCTCTGGCAATACAGAGTTCAATTAATTACAACGAAACGCTTGACAATTGCTCGATTTCCTAAACATTAATGATACATTTGGTACACGTGTAATTAATGCTTCGATCTACCTGTATGTAAAAACATAAAAAATGAATGAAAGAACAGAAGTACTAAAGAATAAGTTGTTTTTGCTGAGAATGAGAACAATGGAAGTGTCCCGTTGTTGACTGTTTAACCAGATGTTTGATGATACACGTGTTTCTGTGGACTCGCGAAAATCCTGAAGTAGGTTAATCCGGCAACTGCGCGTCGCTACCTGAGCGGGTGGTTCCACGCCGCTTGCTAGCGCGTCCCGACTGTACGTGCAAAATCATGAGCATGACCCTTTATCAGTTTAAGGTCTCCTTTGGTGTAATTGTTTTATTATAGCCAAAATCACTTTTAGTTCATCTTTTAATTCAGTAGCCTTCATGTGTTAACATTCCGAGAGTTTTCTACACTTTTCAAACAAAAGATCAGATGGCATGTCTTTATACTTACTAATAGGCTATCATAAAAGAAATTGAAAATTCACTATGATGTTTAAGCTGCTCAAATCTTTCTCTTAGAGCTAAAATAACAGTCTAGGACCTGGTAATAAAAATTAACTTAGTACCATTTTTGTGGATCTTCCAACAGATTCATCATACTGAAACTGCTTCTTTTTTCTATTTCGGCCGTGTTGCCTATCTTTGGGTCATCTATTTCTAAATTCGATGCCAATTCTTCCTCATGAACTGTTACTCCCCGCCTTCCCCCACACCCCTTACGCCTAAAATTTTCCGTTCTGGGCGGTAGCACGGTTCGCCCCCCTCCCCCCTTTCCGATTCCCTGACTCAGGTTTCTGACCACACTTCACCCAGGGAATTTGCATAATGACCTCAAAGTAGTAGTGACGGTAGTTCCAGGGGGAGCTCAGCCCCCTGGCCCCTGCCTGGCTACTGGCCTTTAAATATTTAAATATTCTAGTGGAGTTGAGGGTGGAATGTAACAGTTAAATGAGAAATTAATTGTCTTTTGGTGTTACGGGTGGGACACCATGAAAACACAAATAAGGCAAAAACTTAAAATAAACGAATAGTAAAATACCTTCTACTTTCTAACTTTATTATTATTATTATTATTATACTTGAAATTTTGTCCAAAAGGACAATTTTATATTATTCGCTCATAAGATAGGATAAAGTTCCAGCATTGCATTTAATTTTGAGAATTGAAGTTCAGGACACTTTTACATGGAATGCTCCATTAATATCCATAAACCTGTGTGCGAATTAACGGGGTCGGGTAGGGGGATGACATGGATTTCCCCCGCACAAAAAATTTAACTCCGGCTAAATAAATTGAGTTTTATTGTTATTATAACTTTGCGTTCTTTAGTAACAAATGCAATTTAAAAATCATTCGTGTTCATTAATGTTCCAGTTATCAATTTATCTAGCGAAAAATGCGCAGCCTTGTGGATTATAGAAATACAGTAAAAAATCGATAATCCGGACTAATGGCGGGATAAGTTGACAGGTTTAACGAAAGTCCGGATTAATTGAAATAACCTAAAGAAAAGTAAAAAGTGCATTAAAACTCTGTTTATAGCTACAAACTATTATTTTATCACATTTTGATAAAATATGGTGACTCTATCTTTCCTTTTCCAGCAACAATGGGACCTGTCGTTCATTTTTGAACTCGTTATGAAAAGGGATATCTTGCCTTGTCCAAATTTAATTTTCTTTTAAAATAACTCACTATCCTACAGTACTTTTATCACATTTTGATCACAAGAAGTGTCTTCCTTCATCTGTCCTCTTTCATCAACAATGAGAGAGAGCTTTTGTTCCATTGTTGTACTGTCTAAGTTTCAGATTTGCAGCCTTGTTTTAATTTAACTTTCTTTAACAATCTCGCATTTCTGCAATGTTTCTCTCATATTTTCATCGCATGTTGTGCCATTTCCCGGTTTCCCACCAAATTTAGCGAAATCAACCGATTCAGTGTGCATGGCTACATGGGCGTAAGTGTTTGGCGCTCATCTCGTGACTCGAACCCGCGATATCTCAATCTCTAAACTAACGTGGCTTCTTCTCCCGTTCCTCTTTTGTCACCCTGACTTATCTGTTAGCGTTAGTAAAGTGTTTATCTATGGGGGAAATTATAAAATAAAGTCTATGCAAAAAACCTTCACACATTAGAAGAACTGAAGGAGAATATCAGGAGAGAAACTGTAGGAATTTCAAAAGCTGAACTGTTGCTTGTAAATGGATATTTCAAACAAAAATCATACCAAAAAAGTGTGGATGCACGAGGACGACATTTCCAACATCTTCTGTGACGAGATACGTGCTTATTTTGATTGTATTTGTAACTGTAATTCTGAGAACTTGAAGTCATTTCGAACGGTTTCCATAGCGGAGATATCACACGCGATTTGACGGGAGTAGTCATCTGGGTGACCGCGAAGCATGCAGCCTTCAGTCGCCCAAAGAGCAGAAATAAAGTCTCCGATTAAGAAAAGTTTTCATTATTATAGACTGAAAGAATTCTCGCAAGTTTAAGTACTAACTGTTTTCAAAATGTTACATAATTTTTGTATGAGTCTTTTCAGTGTCCTATATTATTTACACCATCAACGGTCATCACTATTACTTAGGATTTACTTACCTTAGGACTTACATCAGTTATTGTAGCAAACACCTGCCTAGATTATTATTTCTCAAGACAAACATTTTGTTTGTAACCCACTTTCATTATCTACAGCAGCAGTATTTGCGGGACATATTCATTGATTCTCCTTCTCCAAATTGATTAAAAATCCTATTCATTTCCATATTTATTGGAGTTACCTAACATTCTTCCAACGACTTTCTAGGACTAAAAGGAATACCTTAGAGTATCCCGATGCTTTCTTAGATATACATATCTGATATTGGTCCACATTACAGAAGTAAATTCCAAGTAATAAATGTAATAAAGGAGTCCCAAGTTCGATACCCGGTGGAGGCACATAGTGGTTCGGATCCCACTTTAAACTGTGGGTACAGTTCCCATTAGCCGATCTGTGCATAAAGTAGACTTACAAAAAAAAACTAAACCCAACTGAAATAAGGAATGGATATTGATGAACATTTCGACCATTATTTCACCGATCGGTACATCTAGAAGATTAACATGACCATGTAATGCTAAGCACTTTTCAGAGCAGATAAATAAGTTGAAAAAATGCATGACAGCTACTGCTGCAGCTAAAAAATGCTTAATAAGACGTCTATTTACAACTATGAATGCAGAAATATGACTAAATTATCGATTTAATCATATTTGCGATGTTTGGATATCTTCCCGTGGACAGGAAGAACTTAGTCGCAAAAGTTGATTCTCTTTTCCAAACCTATCAACAGTGAGCTGTCCAGTTAATAATTGAATGGGTAAAGAATCAACACTTGGATATTTTGAAAATATTTATTTTGTCTTCGTACATGTTCAGCACCTGATGAGTTGAAAGTCCAGTTTCTCTTGAGCTCAGGGACGTTTCTTGTTTCTTGGCATTCTCTCTCTTGACACTGAAATAATAGCAATTCAATGCAAATTTAGTTATTTTCAGCGCGTGCTGTAATGAGAAATGCACCATAAACAAGTATCTTTTAATTACAAGATAAGATTATGCACACAACGTCTACAGGTATCTTCAATCGTGCCCTTCAATAGACAGAAACTCATACACTGTGTATATTTCCTTTGCCGCTGGGTACAATTCAAGTGGCCATATGCTACTTAGCTTGTCTGCAACTTTTACACACACACACACACACATATATGTGTGTGTGTGTGTGTGTGTGTGTGTGTGTGTGTGTAGAGAGAGAAAGTAGAGAGATAGGTGTGTGTGTGAGTGTATATGCACTTGATATGTCTATGTAATAGGATGTCCCTGTTTTGCTCTTTTTTATCCTACGATAAATGGCATTTTCTATTTTGTATGTATGCAACCACCTGACACATATTCGTACTTGTCACTGACCTTTAGTTATTTATGCCAGAAAGCTATAAAACTTGTATCACGATACGAATAGACTGTTCATCCTCTGGAATTTAAATATATCTTACAGCATACAGATACGTGTATAGTGATAAAAACATAGCATCATTCTCTCTTAAAATCTCATCAGACAGAGAAAATAAAAACCACTGGAAACCAGGAAGAAGTTGCATGGAGTTACATACATACAGAAAAGAAACTGTCATTTTTCGACCGTTAATAGCACGGAAACGAGACCTCTATGAGTAAACCGCTTTGAAGTAAAGTTCTTCGTTTTGGTCAAAGTTGTTGGTGATCACGGCGGCGTTCTGTGATTTTATGTTCAAGGCTTACAAGTAGGAAAATGTACCAGTAAATCGGATTGTCAGAATCTCTTATTCTATGTTCTACATATTTTCTTACCGTAACACTGTTTATTAAGAAAACAAATACTTTGGCTGTCACGTTCTTCAGGCACGATCTACCAAGTTTTTCAAAAAAGCATTCTCTCAACTCTTCTGCTATAAAGTTGATTCTTCTATTTCTATTAATTAATTTTAAAGTCATTCTGTGACTGACAATCTAACTCAGTTGCAGAAAAACCTTGATATTTTTGAAAGAAGACGAGGTTTTATAAGCTTCTGCTCAGTGGCTGTACGGGGATTGAAGTCATTGAATAGGACCCTTAGATGGTTGGCTTCGTGCGTTAGTCATTAAGAAACTTTCGACCCATAATGTAAAGGGCATACAAAATTTCCCTCTATGAGATTTTTTGAGTTGGTTTTTGAGTTTTAAGTCCACTTTATGCACAGTAAGGCTAATCGGGACTGGACCTACAGTTTAAAGTGGGATCCGAACCACTATATGCCTCCAGCTCTATGAGATTTCATATGAAACATTAACTACACAGTAATGTAACAACTCATTCATTAATTAATCAACGGGTACCTATTTGTTGTCGAGTGCTAACAAATATTCATGACCTATTAAAATATCTAATACAATTCATTCAATTAATTGTAGTGTACATTTAAAATGAAACATTTTCTCATAGTAAACTGTAACATACTTCTTTTGTTTTCTAAGTGCCACACATCAATTTCATCATAATTATCATTATTCATCCTCATCGTTGCCATTAACCAAAATTGCCTCTTCTTTTTTTACAAATTTTCGTACTGATATCGCCTTAGCAGATTAACAGAAATCGTCTGAAGTTTGAACTCGTGACCCCTCCCAATACCGTTGCAAGCTTATTTGTGATTGTTCTCCTCAATTATTCAAAGTACCTCACTTTCATATTCAAATACACACAAGTAAAAAGTTCATATCACATTAGTGATTTTAAATTGTATTCTCGGGGACCACTTTCTAACATTGTTGCCTGATATTAAAATAAGCGAAAACACTCTGCTATGCTTAATAAAAAAAAACATCCATTCATTGTCAGATTGTACAACTGTATAGGTCGAGGTTCATAAGCCTCGTCCATCTCATTCTAGGGACTGCATATTTTGTATACAGTTTATAGTGGAATCACAACACAGGTTGTTAAGAATATCGTCAGTAAAGATAAGAATTCTTGCTGTGAAATTTCTATGCTGTTTAACCTAATAGAATTCGAATCCCTGAGAGAGCCAAGTACTGAGCTTTAGCATTCCATATTAGCAAAACCTTTATACGTACGTATTTATAACCTCAATTTACTAATCAGGAAATCCCCCTTAGCCAACCAATTAGCACATTTTATATGACCTTCTATAGAGGAAGAGGACATGACATTTCCGAGCCGGTATTATTGATGTGATATTCTTAACAAGTTAATGCACATATATAGCTGTAAGTGTATCAATCTTTATGCAAACACTTAGGAATATTTTGAATGCAAACAATTCTTGTGACAAAACAAAGAATTAGGAAATTCTTTTTAACCAAACAATCAACACAAATTTCTCTTTTTTATAGAGAAAAAAAAAGAGCATAACATTCCCGAGACAGTATTATTGATGTAACATTCTTAACAAGTCAATGCCTTAATGTTTACACACATACATAAGCGCATCAATCTCTACACAACCACACACACACACACACACACACACACACACACACACACACATATACAAAGAATATTTGGAATGGAAAGAATTCTCAGAAAATTCCCCTTAGCCAAGCAAATCACCAGTTACATGACCCTCTCTCTCTCTCTCGCTCTCTTTTCCCTATATAAAAAAAGAAGGTTATGACATATCCAAGCTAAGGTCTAAATCACAAACCCTGACACCTTCTGTAAACAAACGGTCTCACCGATTCGATGTATCACTCCGCGTCAGCTGATCCATGACCGCAATCATGTGCTGTTACACTCATAGTTCGCCGCACCTATTCATTTTATATAAGAGCCTCTGAATGTGAGAACCCGCTCTCAAAACTTCAGACGAATATGCAGCCGCATACATTGTTACTCTCCCGGTCATTCTCTCTTTCATAACCCTTAAAACTGCAGACACTGACACACCACTGCACTGGGATACCAACTTAGCCACTTCATTTACTGGTTTCTCAGGATACCACTGACAGAACGTTACATAAATATTGAGTAGAATCTGTTTCTCACCCCTTTTCAAAGGCTGTCCTTGCTGGTGTTTTGAAAACAAGTTCGGAGAACACTGAGACCTTCCCGCACGCACAGAACTCGGCATGTTATTTTTCTAAGGATAAGTCAGGCAATATTACTAAGTTGCACTACTTCCTTGCTGTTCACATGATTATTTTTAGAAAATAACCAATGTTATAAAATATTATTATGTACACAAATCTCTAAGCTCATTGAAAGTTACAATGCTTATTACTACAAAATGTTCACACTTATCTTGCCTTGCCATGTCACCAAGTTATTTTACGAAGTGCACTCTATTTGGCGGAACAAAAATCGTTATTAGGATGCTTGTCAAAGTTTCCAACCGCAATAAATTTACTAACTTTCTTTGTCATCATCATCAATATATTTATTGGACTTACAGCATTGCATATGGCTGTTTATGCCCATTATATATTTTATTTACATAAGATACAATTTACATAAAATCTACAAACAAATTTCAAATACACTCCTATCTATATCATCCTTAGAAATATACATTACCATGTTATATCATTTTGTCTAAAGAGATGCAAGTAAAATATATTCAATTCGCATGCAAAAAAAAAAAAGAAGCCAAATTTATGGGAACTGATTACTGGTGCAAAGAGTTAATCATAAAGGTGAAGCAATAAGTACAAAAGAAAAAGCATTGGGTTTAAAGTGAGACGTCATTTGCGGCAGCGTATCCCATACTACAAATTTGCCATTGTTTTACCTTACGTAATAAATCCTGTAACAACGCTGGATTTTCGTGTGGATTATTTTACTTCTATGAGTTTGCAATGCTTTCTGCATGCAGGTGGTTTTGTTTACAGAAGGTGTCAGGGTTTGTGATTTGAACTATAGTATTATTGACGTGACATTCTTAACAGGTCGACGTCACATATACACATGCGCACGCACACTCGGGGAATGTTTGCAGAAGTTGACTTGTTCACCGAGTTCAGATGTTTACTCATTGATGACTCCGTCGTTGTCGTCTATCAAAAAAAACCTAAGTATTTTGCAAACAATGAGAGTTATCGAAAAATCTCCCCTTGTCGATTTTTTTTGGTGACGTAGAGTACGCGTAGAGAGGTCGGGTTTAGTGTGTCGGTCGAGTCTCGGTGTTCTCTGTCCACCCATACCAAAATAAACATAGGTCGTCATGGAACCAATTTTTTCATCAATCGAAAATTTTCCAAGTCCAGCGTTAAATTGCAAATATCTCGAAAATGGTAAGAGTTATCGAAAAAATATATCGAAAAACACCCCCATCCTGGTATCGTTAGATACCCCCCCCCCCTGTCGATTTTGGAGGTGTAGAATACCTATACCAAGTTTTGGTGGTCCTGAGGTCAAGAGGTAAGAAGTTAGCCCACCTCCCAAAAACTTTGATCACTCGTAACTTTTGAACGAATAGTCGTAGAAAGGTCGGGTTTAGTGCGTTGGTCGAGTCTCGGTGTCCTCTGTCCACCCATACCAAAATAAACATAGGTCGTCATGGAACCAATTTTTTTCATCAATCGAAAATTTTCTAAGTCCACAGCGTTAAAAAAATCTTAAATTGCAAATATCTCGAATTTTTGACAAACAGAGGTGTCCCATAGGATCTTTGAGAAAAAAAAAACACGTGAAACTCTACAGAGGTGTGGTTATCTAACCGCAGCCGTTAGAACCTTTACTTTTTTTGTTGGGCACCACGCACCCTGGCGGGGTTATAGGGGCCAGGAATCCTAAAAAAAAAACAATTATTATTTTGTTTGTTTGCTTGCGTCACAATACGGAAATAATGAGAGGCACGCACGCGCATATGTGTGTGTGTGGCACATCGTTCGCGAGAGGTTTACAAAGCTCGCGATATATAAACATTGGCCCGGACTTAGAAAAAAATTACGATAAGGTGCATTCGTACTTCAAGGATGAGAAAGTGTTTTTTCTCGTACCGGCTTTTCTGCGCTGTGAAACATCGTCAGCGCAATAAATGAGGCGCGGAACGTGGAGAGAAAGTGAGTTTTTGAGGTTTTGGTGCGATTTTCTTAGAGGTCAAAAAATCAGGGGTGTGCTGGAACATACAATTATCTATCTACTCTTTGTTTATTTACGTCCCTTTTTTATCTCTTCCGTAAATGCGACGAGGCACCTAATGTTATTTACTAACAACAATGCCTGTTATTGGTTTTAAAACGTGTCGATAGAAATGTAAGGATTCAAAAATATGATGTGAATTGGGGAGGGGGCACCATCACTATATCCCCTTCCACGGTCCTCATAGACCGAGAAGGAATTTATAGGTCAATCAACTTTAGAGCTGAATATGCATTTTACACGTGATACTTGGAGATATATTGTCTGTATCACCCCTCCTGCCTCCTCAGCTCCTTTTCTCTAGCTGTGGCTGATGTGGAGGTGACATAATAATGATCACCATCTGTGGTTTATTCTGAAGGGCCCGATGTAGATTGTGAAAACTAAGAATTTTCATGACTTTAAAGTTAATGGTAATAATGTACCAGACCCCCCCTTCCTCCTTGATACCTTAAATTACCGTAAGACGCAGACTGAAAGTAATTTTTAGCTCCATTTAATGTGAAACGTAGCTCGTTTTTGTAGATCCAGTTTGTCAACGCTGATGGATGACACGTTATTGAGCATTTGGCTTAGACTTTGCCTGAATTTCACGGTGGGGTAGCGCGCTCGGGTTTTGAATTGATTTTTGTAATTCGTTATTTTATTTTGCTTTTCTTACACTTTTGGCTAATCGCACAAATCAGGATGGATGACTAAATGACGAAATCGATGAAGGGAGACACTCGCCGTACCTAATTCGATATTTCAACTCGGGACCCTTGGTGTCGTAGCGCGCTGTGCTAACCACTCCGTCAATGAGGTTGGTTCGCTAGTGCGTTCGGTGTAGGCTAGTCTGATAGGTACTGTCTCTCGTCCAATTAGATTTAATAACATATACCCTGTCCAGTTTTTCTCTGGAGCAAGTGAACGAAAACATGTCTCTTCTCAAGTAGTGACGCGAGACGGCTCCACCAATGAACACGCGAGATATTTCGTGAAAGTGGTAAGCGACTTCATCTATATTACCAGCCATCCCAGCAGCTTGTACTGCTTCGCTCTGTGCACTCGATCCCCTCTCCAGGCAATTCTCTATCGCTATGCGTGGCCTTGCTCCAGAGACAAACGGGACAGGGTATAGAAGAAAAGTCTTGGAAGTCGTCAGATTCATGTATGGATAGAGAGATAGCCACACTTTTCCGCACCAAGGGAGAGAAACGTCTAATACTTACCTCTCCACATATATTTTCCCAGATACTGAATCCTAGTTCAAAATTTTCATAAGCGACTGTCAGTTTTATCTCCAAATACTGTCAATGCATCGATTTTATATCGGTAAATAAGTGAATAACTCGCTTCTCCACAGACTTCTGCGACATAGTAGAGAAAGATAAAGTTCACCAGTAATTTTTGGAAGTAGGCCAGGTCACTTCTACAAAACTAATTACGTAATAATATTACCAAAATATACTGCTGGACAAAAAAAACCGGACACTTGCATTTTTTGTGATAACGCAATGGGTCGATAAAAGCTCTGATTCTAGGGCTAACTAAATGTTGCAGAAACTGAATTAAGTACGAATGCATAAACAAAGTCCGAGCCTATGAATGGTGCATATGGTACTACATGATCTACCGAACATTCTGTAATATACCTGCGAGCTGTCATTGCAATTCAGATGTCAAATATTAAGGTGTCCGGTTTTCATTGTCCAGCAGTATAGTATAATCAAGAGCCGCGATTGTGTGGTCGGTATGGCGTTTGATTGCCACGTTGACAGGGGCGGCGCCAGAAAATTTCGACCGGGTGGGCAGAAGCTTTATATTGATAAATTAGGGTGGGCAGTACAAACGTAAGGCATTATGTGAGTTTGACTAACATATATTCCCCCTTTCTGTCTTTCTCTCTCTTTCATTCGAGATCTCCTTCTTACCTTAGAAAGCGATTCGAAAGCAAGGAATTCATCAAACATAATCATCGTATCCCGTAATTCGTATATTTTTCACAGTGCTGTAAGTGTGACCCTTTAGAACACACTCAAATGTCAACCTCCCTCCTGAATAGTACACCCTGGAAACTGTATTCTTGTAGGCAAATGAGTCTCTGGTGCCTGTAACCGCAGTCAAGATATTCCTTTTGGTGTTTTGTGTCTCCGTGCTTTTTTGTGTTCGTCCCTTCATGAGGTTCGTATAATTACCATTCAACCTCACCGTCACCAATGGTCAAAACTGGCAGAAAACCGACGTGAAATATAACAATGAGTCAAATCAGTATTGATTACTTTCCACAAATAGAGTATCAACAGTTCATAGCACTTCGAAAGTTGAGGTAGTAATTTCAACTCCACAATGCTTCATTTTTTATCAAAACAGATAACTCCGCGAACAACGACATTGCTTTATACAAGTCTCAAATATTTTTGTCCGTACGTGAAAGAAATAGTTTAAATCTCAGGCCAATCCATGGGCATCCGGAAGGGGGAGAAAGTGACAGGGGGGACGCCCCTCCCATGGAAAATGGATCTTACCATAAACTTATACATTACACACATATATTGCATTTCATTCACAGTAATTTATGTTAATTATTGGAAGGGCGGTTGTTGTAGGAACATGAGAGCTTCAAATTTAATCAGTATTTCTTTGAGGGGGCAGCACTCTTAAGGGGCGAAATATGTCTCGTTGCCCCCCCCCCCACCCCACCCTGCTTGCTCCTCCTTTGGAAAACATTCTGTGGACGTCCATGGGCCAATCATAATAATAGTGTAATCCACCTCTTAAATGGACGCATCTTATGTTATGATAAAATGATATGGTTGACGGAGTTATTTCTGTATATCGTCTCTTCGATCGCATAACGCTCTCGCCTTATAATCAAGTGGTCATGAGTTCGATTCCCAGTGGAAGGCCAATGCACACTCGTCAGGACTACAGTTTAAAATTGAGATCTAGTGACAATTAGTTTATTTGAGCATGTGGACTTAAATAAAATCACTACTGGATTATTTACAATTTTTTTCTTTAATTTGACTGCCTCATTATATGTCTCTGAGACCCTCGAATCAAGGTTTCTTTCCACCCCTTTCTTCCTCTTCTTTGAAATTCATGCAAGTCAATCATAAGAACTGCATAACTGATAGTGAAAATGTATATGTTGGAAGAGAACATGTAAATAGTGCTAACCACTAATAATATCGATTCAGTAATTCGATAGATTTTTTCCAAATCTACAAAACTGTTACATTTAAATTTGGTCACCTCAGTATGGTAGTGATTGCGAATACTCGTTATTAATTAGAAGAAATTAAAAATTGTTATTTTAGATACATTGCATTATTTGAAGATGACAGCTATGTAAAAAATGTGATAGAATAAAGAAAGTGGCACCTCAAATTACCTGCGGAGTGGTTATTGCAGTGCGCTATGATGCAGGGGTCCCGGGTTCGAATCACGGTCTGAGCATGGGTGTTTTTGTGAGTGTCCATTCATCACTTTCATCATATCATAATTACGATTAGCCAAAAGTGAAGAAAAGCGAAGTATTATTTTTTTAAAAAATAATCAATCAAACACAAAATTCCGCATGTCTTCTTTCTTGGTATTGCAGTGTGGACCCAATTAAAAAGGTCGAAATAATTTCGTACGTATCTGGAGGAAGCAAGGCGAAGAAGATGTTTTACTTTTTATTGTTTATTACTTTGATTATACCCAGGCCGAGATTTATGTGGAGGGCCGGTGCTGACAACATCAAGCACTCACTTCCATTTATGCACAGTTTCAGTTAGTCTATTGTAACCTTTAGCGCAAGTCATGTCAGATGGTTAGTTATAAATATTTTTTTAATATTTTTCCACATTCCAAATATCTTTTTTCTTCAATTTATGGCTGCTTTCAAATCAATTTTTCCCCATTGAAGGCTGGGAGCTGCAACCCTCCAAATCCTCCTAAATTCTGATTAACTCTTGATCACAAACTTTGTAATTGTGAGTATCCCATAAAACTTACTAAGCCTTTTGATTGCTTCTAGTCATAGCAGTGTTAAGCCGGACTCTGTGACCGAGTCGTTAGCATATCGCACTGCGAAGCCAAGAGTCCCGGCTTCGAATCCCGCTCGGGCTTGTTTCTTTGTGAATGTTCATTCATCAATTTCATCATTTCATAACTCATCCCCATCTTTGCTAATTAGCCAAGAGGCACAAAACGCGAAGTAAAATAAACTAAATCAATCAATCAATCATAGCAGTGTTAATTAGATCACATTTTAAAAAAAAGAGTTCTAATAGTAGCTACCTTTAGCATCCAATGACAAAATTAAGAAAGAAGAAAGAAAAGCTTAAATTGATTTCATTCAACAGGATATTTGCTCAAAGTTTCGTAAACTTACTTACTAGACAAAAGTTTCACTAAATGACATCAAAGCTTGTTATGGGATGAAGCTTGTGAACTTTCTAGTATCGACATTATTCAGGTGGAACCTGGAGCTGTTCACTTCACCTCCAAAGTAGCCGAGATTAAGAATGTGTCAGCCCTACTCTCATATCCCCTAAATGATGTCCTTTAATGGTACGATTCTATACATGGGCGCCCGGAAGAGGAGCAAGAGGGCTGCACCCCTTGAAAATTGATGTTACCGTAAATTTATATTAAACACACTATATTTCATTTCATTCACAGTAATTTATTTTAATTATATGAAGGTTGTTGCAGGAACATGTTAGCTTCACTCTGAATAAGTGTTTTCTGAGGTGGCAGCACTCTTATGGGGAGATATGTCTCGTTTGTCTTCCCTGGAAAATATTACCATGCTTGCCGTGTCGTGTGTGAAGCAGTCATTGTTACCTGTTGTTACCGTGAAGAATTGGTTGTGTTTTGTTGTGGAAGCTCTGGCGTACGCGGGGCTGATAGGGGCTGATAGGGGATTCGGGGAAAGAATCTGGTAATGACAGACTCCATTTCAAGTGACGATTACCATTTTTGTATATCAACAACTTTCAAAACGAAGGTTACAAGCTGAGATTGCAAAATATGTTATAGTGTATCCCGCCTTTACCTAGAAAGCAAGTATGTGATATCCACTTTAACAATTTTAGAGCCATAGTGATTGTGGAGGAGATATTGTAAAGTAAATGCAAGAAAGAAGAGCATCATGTGCAACACGTATCTTTGAAAAGCCACAAGTCGCCACTGCTTATAGTGTAGTGCTGTATTATCGTTATTATTTGTTTGTGAATACATCGATTGGACGTATCGACCACGGCATATTTCCTCTTGTTGCACCACTAACTAATCCATTGCGTGTGCCTTAAGGAGTGAGGGAGAGGGGGAATGCGCCAAATGAGTGACGTTGTTTTTCACATTCCACTGCGACATTTACTCTTGGCGCAAACATGTCAATATTACTTCGTGGTGTTGGTAGCGGAAATGCTAGAGACTGTTGAGCGAACACTCGGAAAACAGCCAGGTAAGTGTGATGGCTAGAGCCCGGAAGTTCAGGCATTTATTTTCGTTAAAATAGGCAGGCAAAAAGGCATTTATAATGTGGAAAATAGGCACTAAAAATGAAAAAAAAGGCAAAATAAAGCGAAGAAAGGCACATTTGGAAGTCACTTACTTTTATCTATAATCTCTGGCAAAATGTTAAAATCTACATTGGGAAGCATTTCAATTTTCTCCGTCTTGATTACACATAACTACAAGCTGTTTTTTTAAGTTCTCAACATTCATTGATAGTCGTCTGTCAGAGAGAATGTTTTTCATAATAGAAAATGATCTTTCTACTTCGACAGAAGTTATTGGAGCATACATAAAACAAGCTAATGTAGCTGGACTCATTTTGGTAACAGCATTTTCACCTTTTAGAGTATCACAAATTGTTTTCAATTGTTTCAAGTTATTATTTGCACTCACTACACGTTTGCACTTTTCCGCAACAGCTGACCCCTTTTCTCCTGGCACTTCCATCATCTGCTGCATAGATTCCTCGAAGATTTTCATGGATGCTACAAGAGTCTCACCTCTTTTTTCTAGCTTTGTAATTGTCTCTGGCAATGCACAATAATGTGCAAAAATAAACGACAGTTCAATCTTCAGTTCTGAATAGCACAGGAGTTTTTCACTTCACGAATTGAAGCCGCTTCATTTTCTGGAAGAGCATCGATCACCTCACTGATTTTTTCAAGGTTTTTAGCATAATATATAGCTGCTGATATCCAGGTTCCCCATCTTGTCAAGACTGGTTGCGGAGGTAAACTAAGCTCAGGCGCAACTTCCTGAAATTTTCGGGTTCGAGAGGGAAATTTCAGAAATATCTTCTTTGTGTTCGAAATCAACCTCTCCACTTCAGCAGTCAATCATGCACAAGGAGCATGAAATACTTTTTTCTCACACTTTTCTCCTTCAGCAATGTTGAAACATGCGTGAGTTCAATATTACTTAAATAAAGCGAAAATTATTCACATAATAAACGGAAGAAAAATAAATGCCAACATATTTTTTTTAAAAAAATGGTCAAATTTCATTGAAAAAGGCAAAAAAAGGCATTATAATTAAAAATAGGCAGTGGGGTCCCAAATAGGCAAAATATGCAAAATGAAAAGGCTTCTAAAACATTCGAAACAACATAAAAAACGTATATCCGGAAAAATTTTATCAATATATGCAGTAGATAAAAAGAGGAATTTTGCCAAAATATATATCCGGGCTCTAGTGATGGCAATTACTTAACCCTAGAAAGCTAAGGCTTCGTCAAATTGACGACGCGTAAATACAAAAATGTATCCCAACACTTTCTTATCGCATGTTGCGCTTGTCACCCTCAGTACCTTCAATTTCCCTTGAACTGTGGAGGGAGTGATACTGTCTCGGTTGTATTGCTGTCCAGTAGACAATTTTTTTGATATTATTTTATCTGCTTAGTAGTTATGACGAAGCATTAGCTTTAAGGTAAGCAAATTTGCCACATCCATTTTTTGTTTCGACATGGACAAAATCAATTGTTTTGTGCAAATGAAAACGAAAAAATGTGGTTTCGCTGCTTCAGACAACTCATGGCACAGCACCCATTTTCAAACTTCCGAATAAGCTGTGATAACCATGAAAGGATAAGCCATTGTTTTAAAGCAATATGTGGAGAATACCAACCAAATTGCTGTTTTTAATGTAGCTATGAACGTTAAATCATGAAAAAACTTTTTTTTGTTACTAATACTATCAGAAACAAATCAAGTTCCTAGCCAATTTTAATTGCCAATAAAACTCTTTCCATAAAGCAAAAGTGTAAGGTCGTCAAAATGACTATGCCTTAGCTATAGTGTTCCATATTTTCCACCTTAGCTCTCTAGGGTTAAAGATTAGAAAGAGATATAATAATTTCTGCTACTGATATATTTGGCTCTTTATTAACAATTTATGAAATGCTTCTGAGTTCTAACTTTGTTTCTGGCGATACGCAACGGTATCCAACATCGGTACCTTTCCTTAGAAGATAAAATAGAAATAACAGTAACTGAGTTACTCTTACTTGTATATAAAAAGTAACTGTGCTAGAGTTACACTTACACATTTTCTGGCGTAACTGTAACTTACTTTTGCAGCTACCTTTGTTGAGGAGAGTTTATAACTTTCATATACATATTCAGCCGTTTTAAGTACTTATAAATCCATTTCCTCAGGGCCATATCCAGAAATAAAATTTGGGGGGGGGGGGGTCCAGCCAGGGCTGCCCATCCTCAAGGCCATTGGCGTGTCCTCCTTTACCTAGGTATTATAATATGATGATAGTTATCTCGTTATATATTATTATTATTGTTGTTGTTATTATTATTATTGTGTTTTGTTTTTCTTCGAATCGTAATTTCAGAGTTGAATGTCTTGATACTTTTCAGAAGCAGCATGAAATATTTCACTGAACTCTTCATTTGGAATTTCACGAAGTCTGTTAAGCAGTTCTGTAACGTCTCTTGGCTAAGAAAGAGCAGAGGCTAAATTGTGATGATGGCTCTAAATACTTTGAAAACAGTTCAGTAAAAGGCCTCCCCGATGGCGCAGAGGTAGCGTCGTCGCCTTGTAATCAAGGGGTCTCGGTTTCGATTCCCGGAGCAGGCAAATAGTGATTCGGATCCCACTTTAAACTGTAGGTCGAGTCCCGAATAGCATTACTGTGTATAAAGTGGACTAAAAACACCAAATCAATCCAATCCAATCTAAGAGTTCAGTAAAACTGCAAAACTTTTCTCAGATAAAGAGTATAATTAAGAGAGACCTCTTTTCAACTGCGGCTAGAAGATTGCTTGCTTGGGATGGTTCACTCGGACAGCTCCACTTAACTGACAAGGTTGAAGAAATTGAACAAAAACATGAAGTGAGTCGTGTATTTCTAGAAATCTAGTTTCACACATACACAATATTTTTGCTAATGTCTGATACCAGTGTATTTGTTTTTAGTATTTCATATCTGCATATATTATTTAAGAAGACACATCAAATTCACTTACTGTACCAAAACAGATTTTTTTAAAAAAACTTTAGTGGATGATATTTTCAGAATCCACTAAAAAATAAAAAAATAAAAATGGGGTGGTCCGGACCCCTGGATACGCTCTTGATTTCCTGATGATTTCTCTTGGTTCTATTTATGCGTGGTTCTCTCCTAGTCTGTTTGCTTCTAGCAGGTCGTGCCCTTCAGGTGAATTGATTTATCATGGTACTCGCAATGTACTTGATCGATCTCTGTAGTCACGCAGTTGAACGCAAGTAAAGTGTTTCGTTCTTTAGAGTGGACATTAGTAAGTATACCTAAACAACACATTGGTAATATTGGTAACTTTGCCATTAAAGAGTCCTGGATTTTATCCGTAATAAAGGCACAAGCGAAGGATTCAAGGTTGGAATCCCCAATGGCGTAAATTTTTGTTTTCGGTAGAGCATTCTGTGGACAATTTACTTTATGACTAAGAAAAAAACGAACTCTAGTTTCAAGAGTATGAAAACATTGGCGATAGCACTCATATTTGACGCCACTTGTCAAATTTTAACCTCTACTACGAGTATTTGTTGTGTCAAGGGGTTATACATAGGAATAAGGAAAGCTATAAGTACTTACATGTTAAAATCCGCAATTATCCTAATTTTATTTTTTATTTCTGCTTTGTATACATGGCGAAGTTATCTTAAGAAAGAACAAAACCAATGCATATCTAAGTGTTCTAAGCGTATTAACTCAGTTTACTATAGCCTACAGTTGCTCACACACCTACAGCATCTAAGGTCTCCGCAGTGGGTTAGTGGTATCATGGTCGTGATCAAGGGTCCCGGGTTCGATATCAGGTGAAGGCACATAGTGGTTCGGATTCCACTTTAAGCTGTAGGTACAGTCCCGAGTACCCTTTATGTGCATAAAGTAGACTTTAAGAAAGAAACTACACGCTGCTGCGAAGACTGGTAACTGCAGTCGCTTTCCCACCTCCACGCAATCCCATACCCTTTTAATGTTCTAGAGCACATAGTGGTTCGGATCCCACTTTAAACTGTAGGTCCAGTTCCAATTAGCCTTACTGTGTATAAAGTGGACTTAAAAAAACACCAAGCCAACCTTTGAATGTTGATGTAGCCCTTGTGACAGAGTTTACAAACTTTCAGGTGGAAAAGAAGAAGGGGTGGGTTTTGCGTGGTTTTTTTTTCAAGTATGAGTCACCAACAGTTTGTCGAGTTTGCTTACACTGAAAAAAGACAGAATCACACGGAACTGGATTTCCAGTTGGAATAGTCCATGTTCTAATTGCAACTGACTTTCCTCAACTGGATTTTGTGAAACATCCAATCAGAGCGAAGTTTGCCCATGTGAAGATAATCTGTAAGTTTGCCTATGTTTTTTTTTGCCTGTGGTTCCTGAGTGTTGGTTGTTTTTGTTCGCCTTTCACTAAAATAAAAAGTAGCAGAGATGATGTGTGTTTCGTGTTGAGTTCATTAATATTTAGGAATTTATGCAAAGTGATGAGATACGTACGTGACAAATATGATTAGCCGATAATGAAAATCATTATTATTACAAGTTTTTTTAATTGTTTGATACCGAATATTTGGTTGGACAAAATATTTCTTTAATGAACGAATTATGCAAATCTCATGTGTGATTATGCGTGCCTGAGTTTTTTTAAAAAGCTTGTTCAGTTACGCATTGATTATAATATTTTCTGTTGAGCCAATTTCTATAAGATTCTATAAAAAAGGTAAGAGTAAAGTGCATAGCACCCCTGTGCATAGCACCACGCCATGAAGGCGTGTAGGGGGTGTGATAGTAACTTTCTTGATCCGGCCGTGAGTGGAAGTGATGTGATCAGCATCACGCCCCTGACCGCCTTTACCCCCCAGGGTTTCCCCCAGGTACCCATGTCATTCGACGCTTTGTGGGCGCCGGGGGCGCTTCCATCGTTAGAAAAGTTCCCGGATTTGAACCGGCCGGGGATCGAACCCGGGACCTTTAGCATGGTAGTCAGACGCGTTACCGACTTTTTTTTTATTTCATGATTACGTTACAAGTTATTACATACTAACTCGGCGAATACAGCACATTTAAGAAATTAGCATAGAAATTATTATTTTTGTTTACTGACATCATTTGAGAAGTTTGGCGTAAGTAATGCACAAATTGTTCGTGAAAATCAGAGTTCTGATAAGTGGAGGAAAACCAAGCATAGTGCCCCAGTATCCACTGTACACTGTTCTGTTTTTGTCGTGGATAATAGTTAAAGTTTGGAAACAGTAGATAATCAATTGAAGCATTCCTCTCATTTGTACGACAGATTACACTGACGAGTTTTGCAACATAGTTCCATGACGACGCGGTTATTTGGCAGACACTAAGTTTATGAACTAAACTTTCAGGCACGTGACAAAGTAAACATAATGAGCCATGAGCAGGTCATGAAGTTTCACTCGAGTCAGCAGTATTTGGTGCACTATAAGGAACCACGCCGATTGTATTATTGATGGAAGATGCCTTGCGTGTATATTTTTCCACACCTCAGGCCAACGAACTTCCGGGTGCCTTGCAACGATTTTAACTACCTATTGAGACGATACACGCATGCCTCTGTACATTTGCGACACCACTGGAACAGGCAAGGTAGGAGTTTGTAACAAGCCATAGCAGATCTCCACTAAGGTATCTCGAAGGTACCTAAGGTTGGGGGGAACAGAAGTCATGTTTATGGGAGAATCCAACGGCATATTAGCCAAGCAGTATCGAAGGACATAACTGGTAAGGCTATCAGGGCTCTGAATCATCGTCTCGATGTCCGCTTGAATGCGGAGCGCCTGGCTCTTATTTATTTATTTATTTATTTATTTATTTATTCCTTGTTTTGGATGGCGAAGTTAAGGCACAAGCCTTTTCTTCCACTTAACCATCTCTACATTACATTTTATAAATTGATTTTTATAGCTAACTGTATGTTAAATATATAAAAAACTAAATACTTAAGATACCAAGAAATGAAATCTATAAAAAACTAAGAACATTGAGATACCAAAAAAAAGAAAAACACAAGAAAAAATAAAAGAGAAAGACGCAAAAAACATAAAAAATAAAGACAAAAATACATACACACTAAGTAAAAAAAATACACGTAAAACATAAACACACACGCAACAAACATAGTCAAATTACAGAAAAAGTCGGTGGGTGTTGGTCCTACCAGTTTACACGAAGGTTTAATTTTATTTCCCTGTTTTCAGTTCTGGTAAGTTGACTCCAGAAGATGATTTGTTAATTTTGATTTGAATTGGAGAAGAGAAGAAGAGTTTCTTATGTCGTTGGGGAGGTCGTTCCACACTCTGGTAGCAGTGACCGTTAAGGAATTTCCATAAAACGTTGTCTTGTGGGAGGGAATGGCCAGCAGAGAGTTGTCTCTCGAACGGATGGCAAAAGTGTGTGCTGAACTTAGGGGTTGAAATCGAGAAAGTAGGTAGGACGGCTCTCGTTTGTTTACTATTTTGTAGAGCGCTGTAAGAGCGTGAAAGCGGCGGCGAGTGGAAAGGTCGAACCAGCCTAGGTCCTTGAAAGCCGGGGTCAGGTGGTCAAAAAATTTGATATTATAAATGTAGCGCACAAATGCAGTTTGTATTCGCTGTAGATGTCTTGCTAGTTCACCGTTGAGGTCAATATATGTCAAGTCACAGTAGTCTATATGAGACAGAACTAAGGACTCCACGAGTGTTTTTTTTTTACTTCTTGTGGTAAAATATTTTTAAGGCGGTACAGCGAGTGTAATGCTGCGTAGGATTTTTTACATATGGCCTTCACATGGTCACTCCAAGTGAGGTTTTCGTCCACAACGACTCCCAGGTCTTTGACCGAAAGCGACAACGAAATGGGGTTTCCTTCGACAAGAATGTCAGGGATGGAGGACTTCTCTGTTGTGGAAATGAGCTGACGTGAGCCAATTAAAATACATTTCGTTTTCTCAGCATTTACTCGCAGACCGTTTGCCTGAGACCACTTGCAGACGTTCATAATATCAGCGTTTAGGGCTTTTATGGCCATATTGATGCTTGTTTTAGGGAACGACAAATAACATTGGACGTCATCAGCGTACAGATGGTAATTTGTCGATTGAAAGTTTCCAGATATATCATTTACGTACATGGAGAACAGCAGCGGAGACAGGACGCTACCTTGGGGTACACCGCAATTCGTCGGCAGCCACGACGACTTATTGTCAGAAACGAATGTGCGTTGCTGTCTGGCTGCTAAATATGAGCGAGCCCAGTCAACAGCGGGTTGGGAAAAGTTGAAATAAGATGACAGTTTCGCCAGAAGGATATCGTGGTCTACGGTTTGGAAGGCTTTGCTGTAATCGAGGAGAACTAGCATTGTCAAATATCTCTTATCCATCGCCGACCTTACATCATCCACCACTTTAATGAGCGCTGTGCTGGTGCTGTGATGTGGGCGGAAACCGGACTGGAAGGGGTTTAACAATTTTTTTCGATTGCACATAGTTAAAAATTTGCTCGTGAACGATGTTTTCAAATACTTTTGACAAAGTTGGGAGAATACTGATCGGTCGAAAATGTTCAGCTCTTACTGGGTTGGTGATTTTAGCCAGGGGGCGTATGTGAGCGAGTTTCCAAATGCTTGGGAATGTGCCAGTGTACAGGGATGTGTTGAAAATATCTGCTATTGCGGGTGAGATGTGGGTAGCGATATACTTTAACATGTTAATAGAAATTTCGTCTGCTCCGGATGCATTGGATTTGATTTTATTAATTTTAGTTTGGACCTTTTCATGCGTTATAAAAGAGAAATCGAAACTATTGTTGTTGTTGCTTTTATGAACACTTATGGAGTCGATTGTACGTTTCTTAATTTCAGGATTTATACCTGATACGTTTTGGAAGTGGCCATTTAGTTCTTCTGTGGAGATGCCAACAATTTCATTACTATCATATTTTTTCCCAACGCCGAACATTTTAAGTTTATTCCACAGCGATTTCGGCTGCGATCTGTAGTTTAATAGTTGTCCCGCAAAGCAAAACTTTCTCCTTCGTATTTCCTGCGTGCACCGATTCCGAAGAATGCAGTATTCTTCGAAATAATCGTGTACTGATTCCAGGTTTGCTTTGAGTGTGGACTTATACCGCCTGTAAGCTGCATCCCTACGGGACATCAGCTGCAGAATCTCGGGGGTGATCCACGGGCTGGGAGGTCTCGAAACTCTTTTTCTTTTCACGGGCGCGTGCTTGTTGTAAATATGAAGGATGAGGGAGTTTAAGAGATTCACTTTCTCGTCAACTGTTTGAAAAGAGGACACGAGGTGCCATGGCATGTTTCCTACTTCAATATTCAGGGCTCGAATATCAAGCCGTTTAAAATCTCTGAAGGAGATTACTTTTGGTTTATATTTATATGTTTTCAGAGAATAGGAAAGAAAAATAAGATCGTGCTTCGATATGCCTGGGACTGGAAATTGTCCGAAATTTAGAATTTTTAGTGGGTTGGTTGTTAATATATGGTCAATAAGCGTTTCACTTTGATGAGAACGATGTGTGGCTTTTAACGAACAGGCTGATAGGTTGAGAGACGATATGGTGTCTTTGTAATTTCGTACTTCCGGTTTGGAGGTCAAGAGGTCGAAATTTACGTCACCAAGGATAATACAATTTTCGTATATCGGTAAAAAATTAGATATTTCTTTTTCGAAATTTTCAAAATCAGTTTTCGGGGGTCGATAGACTCCGCTGAGGAGGATTTTTTGGTTGTTTACATTTAGCTCAAGGATCAAATATTCCGAACTACTCGAGTATTCTCCTTGCGAACGAGAGAGGATTTTAACGGGAATGTTTTCTTTTACATATATTGCACAGCCTCCGCCTCTTTTGTCTATCCTGTCGCAACGATAAAGCCTGTATCCCTGCATGCTGACCAGGTGATCTGGGATCGATGAAACAAGCCAGCTCTCCGACACTAGAATTGCATCACAAGAAAGAGGGGCAAAAATAGTTAGGAATTCGTCGTAATGGGACAAAAGACTCTGACAGTTGACGTGCGCTGCGTGGAATGCCCTTGGGTGTGTGGCTAGCTCGTCCTTCAGTACCGTTACAGCAGGGTAGGAATGGGGAAGAGAAAGCGAGGAAGGGTCGGCAGAGGGTTGGGCGCTGGACTCGACTTCCATTTGGCATAGCTTCATAAAATAGGCCGTGGTTGGGCTTAGTGTTGCCATCTCTTTAAAGTAGTTACAAAAACAACTAGGCTGGTCCGGGAGTGAAAATAAGATATGTTATTGGACTTACCAGTACTGAAACCAGGATTCTCTTGCTGCATGTATTGAAGTGGATGACCAAAATAAACTGGAGAACACCCGCATGTTACTTTTAACACTTGCACAGATTTGACATGAACGCACACACACTCGACATAAACACTTGAAATATGATTAAAATACACACACACATATAAACACATACACTTAAGTACGAAAACACAGAAGAACACACGGATGCAAACACAGTACATAAACTCAGAGATCCAGTACATTTGGTGGCGATTTATGAGATGTCCTTCGTTCTCTTTCGTTTCGCTTCCGTCGTTGCAGTTTGCTGCTTCACCTTAGCGCTGTAGGAGAGATTCGAACTCGCGAGCTGTGTTGATGCTTGTCCTGCCGTTGCTGCCCTGGATGATGATCCGGCCATCGGACGTCCAGCAGCTCCTCACCCCGAACGTCTCCTTGGCACGGCGGAGAAGTTGCTGCCTCGTTGCCGTCAGAGATTCTGTTATCAGGAGGGCGCTTCCTTTGAGTTTCCTCTTGGCTCTCCACACGTGCTCCCGAGTTTGGTATCTCAGGAACTTCACGATGATCGGACGGTGCCCCTGCTGTACAACTTCGGCCGACGTACGAGTACGTTTGCAGGCGATCCCATCCTGTGCAGGCGATCCACATCGGAGGCACCGAGACTGATGCCAAGTTTCGTGGACAAAGTGTCCATGACAACCTTCATCGTATCTTCGGCTGGCGTTTCCGAGATGCCGTGGAGGAGGAGGCAGTTTCTTCTACTGTACTGCTCAGCGGCGTCTATTGCTTCCTCCTGAGACAGCATTCTGTGGTGCACGTGAGCAAGATTCAAGCCTCCTCCTGTATTATGTAAACACAAGGTCTCGTGATTAACACGTAATAACTGCCCATTCCACACAAACCAGTTCACCGCACTTTTCAGTTCTGTGACATCTAGCATACGCATCGGAAGTATTTTGGCTACAAACCACACTTTCGAAAGAGCATATACGTTAACAAACGTAACACGTGATTGCAAACTAATAGTTCGAAACTTATTAATTTGTAACACTGCTTTTACACTCCCAATCACTCGATCATAATTTACTTTTATCATTCGTTGCAAAGAAGGCATAAAGACTATCCCAAGAATTTTTAAGGTGTTAACAACAGGGAAGTGTTGTACTGGTGTGTGTGATGGGTCGGTATTAAAATACATCAGACAAGATTTTTTTACATTAATGTGGAGGCCTGAATGCACCCCAAATGCTGTCGTTAATTTATGAACCATATCAAGATCCACAGGTGACTGAAGTAAAATGCTGACATCGTCCGCATAAGCTAACACTTTGAGAGATTTCGACAGAATAGTAATGCCTTTTTACTGTGCTTCCAAAGAAGTAAGCAGGGGACTTAGGGAAATACAAAAAGCTAGCATTGATAAGGGATCTCTCTGTCGGACACCTGTAGTTATGCGAAGCGATTTTGTCAAAAAACCATTAATCTGTATTTGCGATTGAACATTGTGATAAAGCCCCTGCAAAGCTGCGAGAAATGTCCCGCGTATGCCACGTTTTTGAAAAACATGAAACATATAGTTATGGGTCAGAGAGTCAAACGCACGTTCTAAATCCAGAGCTAAAATCGCTTGATCTTGTGAACTTTTTGTATTTGAATTACTAGTAACCACCACACGCAGCGTTTGCAGCACTGCGTAAATGTTTTTGTTTCCACCATATACATATTGCATATCACCCACCAAGTTGGTGGAGTATGGCATTAAACGTGCAAGCATACATCGTGAGAAAATTTTATAGTCTGCGCAAAAAAGAGTAATGGGGCGATAATGAGTAATTTCTGTCGGCTTTGCACATTTCGGTACTAATACTATAATTCCGGTCTTGGAAGTTTTACCCATTTTCTGTTGCTGAAAGACAGCATTGACCCACTCAGTTAAGGTCGGCCCCATTAGCGTCCAAAAGGTTTGAAAGAAACTTGTAGGAAGCCCATCAACACCAGGGGCGGAGAATGGCTTTGCCGCTTTCACCACTTTATACACTTCTTCAAATGTGAAATCCGCGTCAAGCTTACTTCTATCTTCATCTGAGAGTACCTCCGAACCTGCATCTACCACTGTACCATAATTTGAATTGTGATTCTGCGAAAACATCAAACTAAAGTGCTCATATATTTTACCTTGTATATCCTTAGGTGCTGTGATTTTATTACCCGCACCATCTGACAGTTCAGTGATAATTTTCCGTTGTGCATTATGTCGTTCTTGGATCACGTGACTAATCGAGACAGCTTCATCATGGTCAACCCGAGGGAGTCTACTTCGAATTTTTGCACCCATACGTTTGTGAGCTGTCATGCGTAAGAGGATCGCCTGTATACGTTTGATTTCAGTGTTAACCGGTCGTCCTGCAGATGCTTCTTCTATTAATTGGCTCAAAACACGATAATAAAACTGATATTTATTATTCCAGTCACGAGACCTCTCTTTACAGAATGATAAACAGAATCGTTTAATTGCCGGTTTTAAGAAGTCGTCCCACCAACGAAGAATGTCAGTATGTTGAAGCCGGTCCCAAAGTCTCCATTGCTTATGAAATGCTCGTTTGAAATCGTCATCAGAAAGGATTTACGTATTCAATTTCCAATACCCATATCCCCGAGGCACTAAGGAAAGATCAATGTTAATTGCCATTACCACCGCCAGATGGTCCGAAAAACATGTAGGTGTGAGGTAAATCGAAGTTACTTTCTGACGCAGTAACGGGGTTACATAGAACCGGTCCAAGCGGGCGCACAATTGTCTGTAATGTATGTAAACCCCCTCTTACCGAAATGTTTATCTGTCCAAACGTCTACAAATTTAAAACCCGACACCAATTTTTGTAGAGAATTTGATGTGTAAAAACCAGGACGTTGATCTTGTGGGCGCAGGACACAATTAAAGTCCCCGCCATATATGATATGTTCCTTAGCACCCTGCAATTCAGCCGCCACGTCTGTCTTCAAAAAATTATTTCTCTGTTGTCTCTGTTGTCTCTGTTGAGTACCTGATGGGGCATATATATTGCAAATCCAAACATTTGCTACTTTCGCACATATAATTCGCTCGTTTGGGTGACACGCAACGTTACTGATCGGCACAGTGTTTCTCGCGAGAAGAGCAGTCCCCGTTGCCTGACAGTTTGCATTGTTATACACTACTATGGATGGGGGCAAGTCAAAGTTTGTTACTTGTACCTCCTGGAGGAAGGCTATATCGAAGGACCACTGAATGAAAAAAGTCACCCAGAGCCTCTTGTTTATTACGGTTTTGCAGTTTATTAATGTTAATCGTGGCTGTTCGGAATGTTGTAAACATAGCTAAGTGGGTATTCCTAAACCTGATCAGGGACGCTTTAGCCCCCTTACTAGCAAGAAGCTCGTTGTATACATTATACCAAAAATTAACACAAAAAAGCAGAAACACTATCACACACATCATTAATTTTCATGAAGTATTTTACTTTCACCAGCACTAGCACCTAGATTATTACCACTTTGGGACCGGGTAATTCTCACTGGGGAGGGATAGATGGGGCATCACTCTTCTTGGTCGGTGGGTTGATTTCCGCATCCCTTTGAGAACTTTTCTTGCGCTTCTGCGTCTCCTGCTGATTCTGCTGTCCTTCCATGGGTAGCCTCCTTCTGGTAGCATCCTTCAACGGGGCCCGCGAAACAGAAACAGGTTTCACAGGGCTTGGATCTTCATTTGGAGTCAGCTGGATATCAGATTTGTCATGCACATTCATCTGGTCTTCACACTTAGTTTGGTTGTAACCCTCTGGTAGATCATCATGTAGTTCCATTTGGACAGTTTCTTCCCGTTCCACACCATCAGCCCATAACAGTGAAGTTTCCATGGTTTCGTCAGTCGCATTGTTGCTCGAAACGGGTACCACTGCCGGATCTTCTTTCGGTGATTGCTCCGTTGACGCTGTTGGCACATCACCCTTTGTATTTTGACTCAATTTCGTTTTGGTGGGTAGTGGCAACACTGTGGGTTGCGAGTCCAATTGTGTATCTTGGACTGTGAGTTGCATTGGTGGTCGATTGACACGTTGGGCATAGGTGCTAGGTTCCTGGTTGTTCGTAGATGTGCCCGCTTGGACTGAGGTTGCACTTGCTACATTAGGACTAGTGCGTCGTCGTCTTTGGGGACACGTGGCTGCTGCGTGTGTCAATTCGTCACAGATCTTGCAAGAAGGCTGCTGACCATAATATGTGACCCAATATCTCGCACCTTGGATCGTGACGTAAGACGGTATTGACTGCTTCAATACCATCATCAGCACTTTTATGCCCGTACGGGTTCGATAGATATGTTCGTGCGAGTAAGTCTCGTCTATAGACTGTATTTCGCCATATTTGACGAATACCGCAGATATTCCCTCATCCGTAACTTTATCGGGATGACATGTAGTCGCACCATCGTTGATATTCTGTCAGCCCATTCCAGTCGTACATCATGATCGCCTTCCTCATCACGAAACACCAACATTCGTCCACATTTCCGTATTAGTTGCTCACCTAACAGGTGTGATACCAGTTTAATTTATACACACTTACGAAAATGGTCAATTTCAATGCTTAGAACCTGGTCTTCGGTGAGAGCCAGCGTTTCACTAATCCAACGGGGTAACTGCACTGACGTGGGTCTCTTTTGTGCACTCGAAAAATACAATTTTAACGTGTTTACGCGACGTATTTCCATTATACAACAGCCACAATTACTTCCATTTGACTCGTAACTAGTACTCCCTTCTACTCACCAGGACACGGTCGCGTACGTACACATCGCAACATCTTATTTGACCGCCCAGAAAGAATTCTAAGTCCCGAAATCGTAAACTTAGAAACATTGCACTTCAGCTCCAGGTGAGAGTAGCCAACTTTGAGTAGGTCCTTCCACTAGACGAAAAACGCTGCGGTGATAGGTTTTCAATTTAACACTTTCCATGAACTTAGAAACTATAAACCGCTATTATAATACGCAATCAAACAGAAATAATACATTGGAAAAATAACCTTGAAGGATATTTACGATTCTGCTTGCTCGACTTGTGTGTGCGTGTGCCAAGCAGACTTCTTCATGCGTAAAAGTGCTCCGTAAAAAATCGACAAAATATGTGGTAATTAGTGAGTGTTAGTGTAAGTGAGGGAGCATGCGGTAGTGTAAGGTGTGCTTGGGTCGCAGGACACCCCCACAATCTGTTCCGGTAAGTACTTTCTCAAACACTGCCAAAATAGTAATCGTGTGCACTCTCCATATATTTCTTATGGAGAATACTGTTGCCCGCAGATGAACGCAAAAGACACCCCCTGCAGCTCACCCAAGGAGTAGTTTGCTTTGCTCACCCCAAAACGCTCACGTAAGAAGGACCAATCTTGATCTGAAAATAAGTTAAAGTGAATTCACCCTTAAGCAAAATAACTGTTGCGAAACAAACATCCCCATGCTATCCTTACGGAGCCACGTCAGTTAAGCCTAACGGATGTCAGTGTTATAAATAACAACCAGACACAGACAACCCGAACTCAGTTAGCTTGGTTAATAAACATAGTAGTTTTATGAGAAGCCTGATTGACATTCTGAGACCCCCAGAACCGAATTCAATACAGTATTTCCAGTTTTATTTGACAAATACAACTGCCACGACACGGCGTAATTCTCGGCTAGAGGGGTCTGTGCATTGCCAGTAGAGGTCTGCACGGGCTCGGGCCAGGCCCTCGGGCCTAGGCCCGGCCCGGCCCGCGGGCCGGACTCGGGCCATAAATAACCAGAACTTCTCGGGCTCGGGTCGGGCCCGGGCCTTGTGGCTATTTTGTTAGCGAATATTGTCATCGAAAAATAATTTTTAATTATTGAAATTATGGTTTACTTCGAGAATGAGAATAGGAGCACGAAGTACAACAGTGCCCATTTTTTTTTTTCAAATGCTGAATTGGAAAGTAATTTTAATTATGTTTTCGGGCTCGGGCCGGGCTCATGTTTACTTATTATCGGACTCGGGTCGGGTTCGGGTTTCATTTCCTCGGGCCGGGCCGGACTCGGGCCTTACAATTTAGGCCCGTGCAGACCTCTAATTGCCAGGGCGCGACGTCATTCTCACTCACTCAGCTGTTACAAAGGACATTCACATAGCGTGACGTCACTCGAGAGTATGAAGTCCATTCCAATACTATACAATACGCGTCAGTTCTCGTAGCACCGGGCAACCTGTGTTTGCGACTGTGCGATTGCAGTTAACGGCCGCTCTCCGTCTATTGGCTTCTTTAATCCAGATTTCATCAGTGCGCACAACTTGGACTACTGTTGGTGTTCCTCATGGCTCCTACCGGTGGCGCCACACCCAAAACAAAAATTCTACCCCCAAGCAAAACACTCACTTTGGTTTCGAACAGGGTGGCCCTGTCCGTCATTCCCCCCCACCTTCACCTCTGACAAAAAGGAAGCCTGATTCGCCCCTACAACAGCCCCAGGACCACTGGAAAAAGTCATTCAACCCGTCACCTGCAAACCCCTTCAGCCCCTCAGCCACCCCTTCCTCCCAGACACCAGGCACCAACGTTCAGACATCAAACTCCAATGCGACTGGCGTATCTTCAATAGACAGTGTTCCCGTTTCTCAGACTATCAAGCTAGAGATGCACAGAAAACTGGTATTAGAAATTACTACCCTCGTCGCTAAAGATAAAAACATATCAGAAGAAAGAAAATCCATCCTCTTAGAACTGATGAGCAAATTAGAACAAGTACATGAAGAAACAGTGTCGGAGAACAAATCACTCAACGCCGTAAATAAAATCCTTCAAGATAGAAATCACCATGTCCAATCTGCAACCTCTAGAGAAGACGTATTATACTCCCAGGTTGTATCAACAAAAAGAACCGACAAACAACAACAAATACAGAAAGCCACATCTACCGTAAAGCACACTGTCTTTATGTCCGACAAAGATAGGAAAATGAGTGCTAAGAAGATACAGGAAATCTTGACCACCACAGTAAATCCAGTGAGGGAAAATATCAAAATCAAAAGCATAAGAACCACAAATCAAATGGTGATAGTGGAAACAGCTTCCAGAGAAGGAGCCGAGAAATTAATTAGTAATAAAGATCTTCCTAAACACAACATCAAAGTAGAAAACCCTCGAAAAAAGGATCCACTTCTGATCATATATGACGTTCCGGCCAATAAAGACCCAGAGGAATTTTACACAGAATTTTACAGCCTTAATCTCCAAGAATCAATTCCATATGAAGAATACACAAATGATTTCAATGTGAGATTTAAAACAGGACCCCGTAACAGCAACACAGTACATCTAGTTGTACAAACCACAAGTAAAATTAGAAAAATCCTTCTTCGCACAGAAAACGTATATTTACCGTTCCTATCTCTTTTCATCAAAGATTATATCGTGGTTGCACGTTGCCTGAAATGTGGAGATCTGGGCCACGTAGTAAAATACTGCAAAAACAAACCCTTGTGCACCCATTGTGGAAATGAGAATCATGAACGCGAACACTGTGATAAAAAAAAACCAACCGAAAACATGCATTCCATGTAAAAACAGGAACAAAACATGCAATAGTAAAGACAACAAAGACTGCCCAACATACACCCTCATGTGGCAAAGACTAGTGCACAAGACAGACTATGGAGAACACCCCTAAAACAAAACGGAAAAGAAATCCACCAAGTAGAAGAAAAAGAAACGCTAAAAGAGCGGCAGCATACCGACTAAAAAAAGCAATCGATTTAGTAAACTCTTCCACGCTAAACCCAGAAGCTCCCCCCTTCATGTACCCATATAGCACATACTTCAATCCCCCAACCCTTCTCGACCTCTCTACTGAACCGTCCAACCTATCGGAGAATATAAAATTCACTACAAACACCCATTCCATCCTCAACGACCCTTTTCCAACACCTTCTGCCTCAATTGAGGTAATAAAACCCGCTCTGACACGAACACCTACATCTGACACATCATCTCACACCCCTCTCACATTCAAGAAAATTGAACTCACTGCAGAAGACACACTTGACTTATATGACACCGATCTCGATACTGACTCGGAACCTCCATCACCCTCGCCAGAACACTCATTCCATCCCTCGGATCCGTACCTAATATATAGAAACTTCGAACACAACTTGAAACTTTCACGCCTAGAAGAGAGAGATATTCTCATTACTGCACTGAGACTACTAGTCAGGAAGAAGCATAGCAAGGGCAAAACTATTACCTTCCCCATACCAGAAGCAGTGGACAGGATAACGTTAAAAACTTACAACCTTCCTACCGACACAGAGGAGCTGCTCCGGCTAACCGAGACAGCTTTCGGACGTCGCGGAGAGTCCCTGGTACTTGACGATGCTTACGCGAACTTTGTAAGGGCACACGGGAGAATGGAGTTCATAGCTACAAACGAATGGCCCCGATGCCACCAATTAGTACGGCACTCATAGATAACGACAAGATACGCGTTGCACAGATCAACACCAGAAGAAGCAAGCTTGCAACACTTGAAACAATCAATTACTGCAAAGAGCAATACATTGACATAATTCTCATGCAAGAACCATACACATCCAAAAACAAAATTCCCTACATACCACTCAACGTTCACACAATTCAGGACCGCAATCAAACCATGGCAGCAATAATTAACCTAAACAGAAATCTAACAATCACCAAAATAGCACAATTTTGTGACACACACATAAATTGCGCTCAAATATCTTCCGAGTATGGTTCTTGGATCCTAATAAATAGTTATTTTCAATTCAGCCATGACATAGACCCATATTTGGAAAAAATCGATCTGATCTGCAATGCGTACAAAAACTACAAGATCATAATCACAGCTGACACGAACTCCTCCTCTCCGTGGTGGTACAGCCAAGAAACCGACACCAAGGGGGTAGCCATGGAGGAATTTATTTCTGAGCACAACCTACAAGTCGAAAATCAGCCAGATAATCCCCCCACCTACAGGGGAAGGGCGGGCGCCTCAAGCAACATTGATCTAACACTCACGAATGCAAGGGCCTTGGGCGATGTCCAAAACTGGAAAGTTATAGATCTCGCCACAACAAGCGACCACAACTTAATACTATTCGACTTAATCTACAGGCAACATCAGCTTGAACAGACAAACCAGGAGAACATATTGAACTGGAGAAAAATCGATCATCAAAAATTCCTAGAAAAGCTCATTATCCCTGAACAATTGGACCAACAAAAATCACTCAACACGCTCGCAGAGGAACTCTCTGCAAACATCAGACAAGCAATTGAAAATTCATCACCCAGAAATAACCAAAGGAAAATGAAGAGGAAGCCATGGCCAAAGAAATTAACCAACCTTAAGAAACAAATGCAAAAAGCCAGGAAACTATATCAAAAATCCATCATCGCACAATACAGAAATGCCAACCTCCAGATTTACCGTGCCAAAAAAAAGCAATACGAAACCGAGCTACTAAATTATAAGACACAACAATGGAATATCTTCATCGAAAAACGTCTGGAAATAAATAAATGGGGCACCCCGTATAAAATCGCTACCGGCAAAATAAAAAAACCGCAAACCATTTCCACCTTAATTAATGACGAGAACAACACGAATATGACAAAGGACTTGGAAGAAACCATCAACTTCTTAATGAAGAATCTCATACCAGACGACAAACCTGAAAACGACAGCGAGGAAAATAAGGATACAAGAAAAATCTATCACCAGCCATATCCAGAATCACCAATATTACCTTTCACTACCCAGGAAGTAGAAAACGAAATAAGCAGCATGAAAATGAAGAAGTCCCCGGGACCAGACGGAATTCCTGTGGAAATAATACAAGAAATCACCCCAGTACTTACGCCTTACATTACTCAACTATTTAATGAGTGCCTTGTTCAGAAGATATTCCCAGAAACCTGGAAGGAAGCAAACTTAATAATCATCAAGAAACATCCAAATAAAGATGAAACCAGGGTCAATTCATACAGACCAATATGCCTTCTCAACGTTTTGGGAAAACTCTTCGAGAAACTTATCCTAAAAAGACTCAAAGAATTTCGCCTGCTCAATCCCATATCAGGGATACAATTTGGGTTCACGAAAGGTAAATGCACTGACGATGCATTACGCCTGCTATCGTCTACAACACAAAACACTCCAAACAAGTACATGGTTGGAATCATGGTGGACATCGCCGGGGCATTTGACAACTTGTGGTGGCCCAGCCTTTTTCAAACACTTAAAAATATGAACTGCCCAGGTACACTCTTCCTACTTCTGAAAAGTTATTTCTCTAACAGAAAAATTAGCATCAAATATCCGGATCTACAAATGAGTAAGATCACGTCAAAAGGTTGTCCTCAGGGTTCCATTCTGGGACCCGAGCTTTGGAATACTAACTTGGAGCCTGCGCTTATGAAACTACAAGACCATCCAGACATAGACCAGATCATAGCTTATGCGGATGACATTATCATGCTCACTTCCGGTAACTCAAGAAGGGAAATCGAAGATAAAGCATCCACTGCAATCAATATGCTATCCAATTGGTGTGATCATGCTAAACTCAAAATAGCTTCGGAAAAGACTCATTATATTATCCTTAAGGGGAAGTTACAAAGAAACCCTCAAATCAAACTCAGAGAAAGAAATTTAAAAAGAGTAAGAGAAGCTAAATACCTTGGCATTACTCTTCAAGAGAAGATGTTTTTTAACAGACACATAGCCCTGGCAACAACCCAGGCCGAAACAACTATAAACAGTCTAGCCACATTGAGTTCAGCAAACTACAACCTTCCACTATCACACATAAAAACATATCTCATTACCATATATAATTCTATTATTTCCTATGGCTCGCCCCTGTGGGCCATGGAAACCAGTAAACAGTACATTAAAAACAGATTGAGATCTTCACAACGCAAAGTGATACTTCGCCTAACGGGTGCATTCAGAACAACCTCAACCCTGGCTCTTCTCATGATTGCGGGCCTACAGCCTATTGAAATCGTTATTAAAACTAGAGCATCAAAGTATTACTTTAGAAATGGACAAGAGGACGAAATCTATAAACTAATTGGAATACGCCCTGCCACGGTACCAGAAATTTACAACCACTTGTTTAGCGTCTGGCAACAGGAATGGACACAAGCTACGCAAGGAAGGAGACTTCACAGCTTCCTTCCAAACATAAAAGAACGACTTTCGATGGACCATTTCCATCCCACGAGAGGTCTCATACATTTCCTAACGGGACACGGTCCCTACGGTCAACACCTAAATAAGCACAACCTCAGACAGACTGATAAATGCCTGAAATGTAAAACCGAGACGGACACACCGGAACATAAAGCCTTCTTTTGCCAGACATCAAACAAACAAATCGAAGATTTAAGACAAAAGCTACCAAACTTCAACACGTACCAGTTAATAAGAAATCCCGAGCACTTTACGTCACTAAACGACTTAACAAACCTGGTGTCGAAAGAGGAACATTCCCTCTTCAAATCCGGCATCACTCACCTCCCCATTCAACCCCTACCTCCGGAATGTAATATACCCCCCAGAAGATCACAAAGAATCCACCTTCGACAAACTCAACAACAGGACATCCCTCCTTAGGACTAAGATCAAGAGGATAATGAAGCAGAACCTCCCACAGGAACATCAAGAAGGAGACACTAATACAGAAGACAGTGATACGCCAAAACGAAAAAAGGTTACGTCTCCCCGGAGAAAGGCAAAGGATAACACTGCAAGGACTCGACCTAGGAACCAACCGAATTTAACCAAGATTCTTCTTTTTCGTTTCTTTCTTAAATTGTAATCTTACACCCCCTTCTTTATTCTCCTTACTAAACACACTGCAAACTTCTCTCACTGATTCTTGACAATTCTCTTTATTTCCACTACCGAACGTACTAATGTACCCGATACTTCCCAGGAAATCCCTCCCTACTTCTTCCCTTCCTGATGATGTCCCGGGTACCAACCGTCGTACCGATGTTCATCTCAGTCCGACCAACTCTTGCTGGTCTCCCGCAAGTCTCCTTGCATCAGGTACCACTCGTTCTTTCATATCTCTTCCTACTATTAATAGGTACATCTCAAAGCCAATAATACTCTCACTATCTCAAACATAACACACTAGAACATAGACCCTGCTTAACATTCATAGAATCGTGTTAATGTCCATTCCTCATCTCATCCATCAACACTAATGCACACGACACACAATAAAACTTATCCTAAGAAAACATTACCCACCCAATTACACTTATGTAATTTCGTATCAGTGATCATAAATAATATTAATGTTAAACACTAACACTTATTTACTTCCTACTATTTCTAACCTTTATCTTAATCTTCTTACCTTGTAGAATGATGTGAAACCAAATTTGTTCAGGAAAACCGAACAAATTTGGTTCTTCACACTGGGACATTCTTACCAATGTCACAGTGAATTATTGTAATTAAAAAAATAATGGAAATCAAGGATGAATCAAAGAAAAGCGGGGGAATCCGTACAAAATTCACGGAACTGACGCCCTGGGTTAATTTTCAGGTAGCAGGGCATAAGCACATACCTCCGAAAGTAGCTTGACTAGTTTTATCCGTATACATAAAAATAATAATCGTTCTATGTAACCATATCTTGTATACTGTTTAGGAAATAAAATGCTTTGTATTGGAAAAATAACCTTGAAGGATATTTACGATTCTGCTTGCTCGACTTGAAATTTGGGTGGTTTGAAACACTGAATAGAGTTTTTCTCCACTTAGAGGAAATTGCCATCGAGTTTGTGCAGAAAGAAGCAAATTTGTGAGGACTTTATGCGATATTTTATTTACAATACCTTGCATAATATCGAACAGTTCTCAAAAACATATATTTTACACGACTTGTCGAGAAAATGTGCTTGAAACACAGGAAGGTGGGAGTCTTCATAAACGTCAACATGTTTTTAAGGGAAAACGTCACTAAGTTAACGTAGAGCAGTTGGTTAGGCGCTATTATCCTTATTTTTCATCAAGCTTGAAAGGTCGCGGGTTCAAATCCCACCCTCTCCTCTTTTTTTTTCTTTTTTTTGTTTGCTGAACAGATACCGTTGATATTAGAATATTTAAAAAATAAATCCGATGCACATTTGAGGAACGTCCCTTCTGCGCATATTTCCCCTTAGAAGTTGGAGATTTCCAGGATTTAAAGTTAAAACTTTTCTTTTTAGTTATTGTTCATATGTTGTGTTAACACACACATCATGATTAATTCACAAATCACATATATGTATTCAGGATGCAAAATGTAATGTTATTTAAGTTATGTATTGTTTGTTCTTCACTGACACCTAAAATATTGATTATTTGATTTCGATATACTAAAAAAGATATACAGTTATGTTAAGTAGTGATGTAGTGCAGTACTGTAACGAAGGAGAGCGTTTAATGAGTTCAAATTGCTAAGATTGGTAATTTTATGTCCGTTCCTACGTAATGACTGTTGTCAATCCCCTCACCACCATCTTACCATGCGTCTAAAACTAATAGTAAATCGCTAATTAACATAAATAAATTGTTATTGCGGCGAAGGCCGATTCGATAAGAAACTACTAATAAGTATTTATATAGTGAGTGACAAACAAAAAAATTCAAAACCTCATAATGATCGTTAATTCCTCACTGCTTTGCATCTAAAATGTTTGTCTTCTTTGAACAGAAAGTACAAGTATCAGATATAACAAATTTTCCACACTAACTTTGCAATATTCGAAACCACCATTACAGACTTAGCTCTATGTAACTTGATTCTGCGCACTCCACGTGGCATGTGACTTCCTCCTATCATCGAAATAACTTTCTCTTACTATTTCCTTTCCTCTCGTGAAATACAGAGACCAATGTTAACTTCTTAGCACGGTGGATAAACTTTACACCCAACGATATACCCCTGAAAAAAATCCTGCATAGGTGGAGAATCGAACCTAGGACCTCCCTCGTAAGAATCAAGCACGCTCCCTCTTCTCCATGTAGCTCATGTTAAAATTTGTTACCAGTTTGAAGAAACCAATTCACACATAATGTCATATCTAAAATTTCCTCATGGCAATTTTCATGAGGAAACGAATTCAGATAAAATCGAGAAACGCTGAAAGGGAAAAATTATGAACATGTCTATTGGCGTTTTGTCATATTTTGTAAATTGTGTAAATATTCCGTGTTTTGAACAAGCAATCGTTTAGTTACGAAGTATTTTGTTGTTTGTTTAAAGTAGGAGCAGGAGGGCGAAAAGGAGTAATTTGAACCAGACCCCGTTTGACAAGAAACTTCAGCTTTTTTCCAAAGACTGTATGAAAAGAGAGAGGAACGTATGAAATATAAAATATGTGTGAAATTAAAACAATGGAAACCTTGAAAGATAATACTAACGAACTTCAAACTATGAAAATCATATTATCGTGGTGGAAAACTACAAGTCATTTTCGAAATATGAACTTGATGTTTTTCTTCATTATGAATTAGAGATATGGGACGATACGATCCCTCAGCAAGAGAATTTTAAGTAAGCTACCTCCAACATTTTCAATTGTCATAATTACTACTTAGGGTCCGGAAGTTGATGAAAAATCTACTTTTTTTCTGACCCTTAAAAACAATGCTAAAACCTGATATCATGTCCGTTTCCCTTCAGTTAGAGCCGGAAAACACTTTCCATTTTACTTTTTTTTTTTTTCGCCCTGTTTTGGCTTTTAGTTTATTTGTCAGCATTTTTAACAGTTTTTGTTGCATTTTCACTTATTTTTGAGGTTTAATTTTCTCCTACCCTGTTGTTTCGTGCATTTTAAATTCATTTACTAGTAAAACTTACATATTTAGATTTCTTGACATGGTCCTTTTAGCAAATTCACAATGAATCGAAAATACGGTCAATGGAAAAGCGTAATATTATTCTTAATTGAAATGTTTGGCAATGGATTAAAATACTTTGTGTGAAGATCTACTTTGAGGTTCTTTTTCTGGACACTATTATCGCTTTAATCTGTAGTTTTAAAGTAAAATTAGACACAATATTAAATGCAATTACACTATGGTATACGCGAAGCAGAACTGTATTTTCGGATGCTGGCCGAATACAGTATCATACGTAGAAGGCCCACTCTGAAAGGAGATGAATTGGTTGATTTGGTGTTTTAAGTCAAATTTATGCATAGTAAGGTTAATCGGGACTGGACGTACAGTTTAAAGTGGGATCCGAACCGAGTGCATACAATAACGTGAACCGTGTGGTGTAGGGGGATCGTTTGCTTATGGAATGGAAGGTCATGGGTTCAATCCTACTTCTTTGCAAAATATTTTTCGGGAAGTATACGGCTTTGGACGAGAATGCTTATCTACGTTTCTTGGAAATTTCCGTTGATATTTATGCGATTTATGTCCAGCATTTCCGGATGCAGAAAGTTGACATGTAAGTTCTTAATATGTGTTAACTTATAACAGCTGAATGAAAGGAAAAGACTGGCTACCCATCTGCTAGTATCGACTCACACGCTACTTGTTACACCGTTTTTGTCGATAGTTTTTTGTGCCCATAAGATATTGCGTAGAGCAGACAATATCTGTAAAGATGGACGAGCAATTTGAAGAATGTTCTAGGAGAATTACTGCTGTTATTTAAAACCAAAAATAATAGTATCTTGTAGAGTGGCCGCGGTGGCTCAGTCGGTGGCAGTCTCGCGGAAGCAGCCGTACGAGCAACATCGTCTCGCGTCGCGCTTGCAGCTTGGTACACTTCGCAACATCTTATTTGACCGCCCTGAAAAATTTCAAAGTCCGGAATTCGTAAATTTGGCAGCATAGCGCTTCAGAGCCAACTAAGAGTAGCCAACTTTGCAACATTCATCTTCCGCAATGAAAACGCTCGTGATTTTTTTTTTCATTCTTTCACATTCCATAAAGTAAAGATACCCTAAAGCAGTAATGAAAATATATGAGTAGACAAAAAAATGTTAAGTAGAAATACGAATGTTGAATATATTTCAAGATTCTTCGTTCTGAATTTGAAAATAGGAAAATGTATGTGCATTGTGAAACACTGAACAGGTTCTCATCCACCTGGAAAGAATTGCGGTCACATTTGAATGCAAGAAGGCAAATTTATGATGATTTTATGTGAAATGTTTAGTAAAGATACCTTGCAAAACACCAAACGATTCTGCAAAGTGTGCATTTTCCTTGGTTCTTGGCGAAAAATGGTTCGAAACTCCGGCACAATGTTGCTTCAACTGAGATTAACGTGTTTTACTGAACTTTCTGATAGCAATATTCTGGAGTAGTTGGTTAGATGACAGAACTTTCGTTTTTTTACTGTTTTCGTCAAGATCGAAACATCGTAGGTTCAAATCCCACCCTTTCCTTATTATTTTTTTCCTTTTTATTTACCGAGTACGAAGTGTTTTAATAACGTAATATAATATTATTTGATATTACTGTAAATATTTATGCGATGCATGCTCAGTGATGGGGCAAGGTGGGGGGAGGGGGGAGGGCAAGGACAGTTTCTTTCCCTTGGTAGATAATGTTAAGCATAGTGCTGGGTCATCTGCCCCTCCACACTCCATAATCGTCGCCACTGTGCATGCCTCAAGTAATGCTTCTACTAATGTTTTTAATCTTTCAATGATTGGCAGGATTTTAGGAAATACTTTTCCTTTCATTCAGCTGTTATAAGTTAACACATATTAAGAACTTACATGTCAACTTTCTGCATCCGGAAATGCTGGACATAAATCGCATAAATATCAACGGAAATTTCCAAGAAACGTAGATAAGCATTCTCGTCCAAAGCCGTATACTTCCCGAAAAATATTTTGCAAAGAAGTAGGATTGAACCCATGACCTTCCATTCCATAAGCAAACGATCCCCCTACACCACACGGTTCACGTTATTGTATGCACTCGGTTCGGATCCCACTTTAAACTGTACGTCCAGTCCCGATTAACCTTACTATGCATAAATTTGACTTAAAACACCAAATCAACCAATTCATCTCCTTTCAGAGTGGGCCTTCTACGTATGATACTGTATTCGGCCAGCATCCGAAAATACAGTTCTGCTTCGCGTATACCATAGTGTAATTGCATTTAATATTGTGTCTAATTTTACTTTAAAACTACAGATTAAAGCGATAATAGTGTCCAGAAAAAGAACCTCAAAGTAGATCTTCACACAAAGTATTTTAATCCATTGCCAAACATTTCAATTAAGAATAATATTACGCTTTTCCATTGACCGTATTTTCGATTCATTGTGAATTTGCTAAAAGGACCATGTCAAGAAATCTAAATATGTAAGTTTTACTAGTAAATGAATTTAAAATGCACGAAACAACAGGGTAGGAGAAAATTAAACCTCAAAAATAAGTGAAAATGCAACAAAAACTGTTAAAAATGCTGACAAATAAACTAAAAGCCAAAACAGGGCGAAAAAAAAAAAGTAAAATGGAAAGTGTTTTCCGGCTCTAACTGAAGGGAAACGGACATGATATCAGGTTTTAGCATTGTTTTTAAGGGTCAGAAAAAAAGTAGATTTTTCATCAACTTCCGGACCCTAAGTAGTAATTATGACAATTGAAAATGTTGGAGGTAGCTTACTTAAAATTCTCTTGCTGAGGGATCGTATCGTCCCATATCTCTAATTCATAATGAAGAAAAACATCAAGTTCATATTTCGAAAATGACTTGTAGTTTTCCACCACGATAATATGATTTTCATAGTTTGAAGTTCGTTAGTATTATCTTTCAAGGTTTCCATTGTTTTAATTTCACACATATTTTATATTTCATACGTTCCTCTCTCTTTTCATACAGTCTTTGGAAAAAAGCTGAAGTTTCTTGTCAAACGGGGTCTGGTTCAAATTACTCCTTTTCGCCCTCCTGCTCCTACTTTAAACAAACAACAAAATACTTCGTAACTAAACGATTGCTTGTTCAAAACACGGAATATTTACACAATTTACAAAATATGACAAAACGCCAATAGACATGTTCATAATTTTTCCCTTTCAGCGTTTCTCGATTTTATCTGAATTCGTTTCCTCATGAAAATTGCCATGAGGAAATTTTAGATATGACATTATGTGTGAATTGGTTTCTTCAAACTGGTAACAAATTTTAACATGAGCTACATGGAGAAGAGGGAGCGTGCTTGATTCTTACGAGGGAGGTCCTAGGTTCGATTCTCCACCTATGCAGGATTTTTTTCAGGGGTATATCGTTGGGTGTAAAGTTTATCCACCGTGCTAAGAAGTTAACATTGGTCTCTGTATTTCACGAGAGGAAAGGAAATAGTAAGAGAAAGTTATTTCGATGATAGGAGGAAGTCACATGCCACGTGGAGTGCGCAGAATCAAGTTACATAGAGCTAAGTCTGTAATGGTGGTTTCGAATATTGCAAAGTTAGTGTGGAAAATTTGTTATATCTGATACTTGTACTTTCTGTTCAAAGAAGACAAACATTTTAGATGCAAAGCAGTGAGGAATTAACGATCATTATGAGGTTTTGAATTTTTTTGTTTGTCACTCACTATATAAATACTTATTAGTAGTTTCTTATCGAATCGGCCTTCGCCGCAATAACAATTTATTTATGTTAATTAGCGATTTACTATTAGTTTTAGACGCATGGTAAGATGGTGGTGAGGGGATTGACAACAGTCATTACGTAGGAACGGACATAAAATTACCAATCTTAGCAATTTGAACTCATTAAACGCTCTCCTTCGTTACAGTACTGCACTACATCACTACTTAACATAACTGTATATCTTTTTTAGTATATCGAAATCAAATAATCAATATTTTAGGTGTCAGTGAAGAACAAACAATACATAACTTAAATAACATTACATTTTGCATCCTGAATACATATATGTGATTTGTGAATTAATCATGATGTGTGTGTTAACACAACATATGAACAATAACTAAACAGAAAAGTTTTAACTTTAAATCCTGGAAATCTCCAACTTCTAAGGGGAAATATGCGCAGAAGGGACGTTCCTCAAATGTGCATCGGATTTATTTTTTAAATATTCTAATATCAACGGTATCTGTTCAGCAAACAAAAAAAAGAAAAAAAAAGAGGAGAGGGTGGGATTTGAACCCGCGACCTTTCAAGCTTGATGAAAAATAAGGATAATAGCGCCTAACCAACTGCTCTACGTTAACTTAGTGACGTTTTCCCTTAAAAACATGTTGACGTTTATGAAGACTCCCACCTTCCTGTGTTTCAAGCACATTTTCTCGACAAGTCGTGTAAAATATATGTTTTTGAGAACTGTTCGATATTATGCAAGGTATTGTAAATAAAATATCGCATAAAGTCCTCACAAATTTGCTTCTTTCTGCACAAACTCGATGGCAATTTCCTCCAAGTGGAGAAAAACTCTATTCAGTGTTTCAAACCCCCCAAATTTCAAGTCGAGCAAGCAGAATCGTAAATATCCTTCAAGGTTATTTTTCCAATGCATTATTTCTGTTTGATTGCGTATTATAATAGCGGTTTATAGTTTCTAAGTTCATGGAAAGTGTTAAATTGAAAACCTATCACCGCAGCGTTTTTCGTCTAGTGGAAGGACCTACTCAAAGTTGGCTACTCTCACCTGGAGCTGAAGTGCAATGTTTCTAAGTTTACGATTTCGGGACTTAGAATTCTTTCTGGGCGGTCAAATAAGATGTTGCGAAGTGTACCAGTCTGGATTGAATGAGCGTGATTGTGATTTGTGTTTTTGTATTAATGTAACACTCGGATGGTCAGGACCTAATTGTTTAACAACAAGTTTTTCTTGGTCACTCAATGTCTGAAATGGTGTTGCCAACAAGAAATCCACTTTGTTCATAGCGGATAAAATCCACCACAACGCTATACTACAACACGCGGGATCGAACGAACGCGACGCCACGGAAGTAGCCCCGAATCAACATCCAAACCCATTGCACTCCCCCCTTCGCTCTCTCTGCTAGCACGTGACCTTCACTGTAGCGTGTAGCGTAGACCACGCCTTCCTCTGCGACGAGCCCCGAGATGATAACTGACATCAATGCCGCTAGGAGCGCTGTCGTATCCATTGCTGCTGACGACGAACTTACGTCGGTAAAAATCGCCTTTTAAAAGATTGTGTGATAGTTACTGTATGTATTATTAATACAGCTCCCTCTATTGTCAGTCGCAACTCACAGAGACTTTGGTTATCCATATGCTTCTGACCGTTGATAACAGAATCACGAAACATATTGTGAAAACCTGTGAAGTCTTGTTTGGAGTGCATTTCAAATCTTGAGCACTACGTACACAAGCTGAGGGTCTTCAACTTGCGGCGATCCTGCTTGAGTGTGAGTGAGTTTTAGTGCTGATATTTAATTTCTAAAACAAGCACTTTGGAGATTTACTGCTGTTGATGTAGAACCTGCAGTTTCCTCCGTCGTGCCATGGAGAGCATTCCGTGTCCATTAGCAACAAGGAGAATGTATTCGTAATTTCTGGGTCTAGAGAAGAAGATGGAAGATTGAAGATTGTAGAAAGGTTAATTTTATATTTGACAACAGAATATCTACACATGTACAAGGCAGTAGAGGCTCTTTTATATTGAATATGCTTTGCCACATGATTGTGTCACATGCTGAAACCAATCAAGCTGCTAGTTCATAACCATTCCCATGGTATTTATTATTCTTGTATTGAGAACTGACGTAGCAGTGTTTCAAGAGGCTGCTGGTTCCGATGATGGCGAACGTAGATTTGTTTGAATGTATTACAATCCCCTTTGATAAACCGGTTGTTTATGTTCTTCATCTTGGTTGAAAAGTGCGATTGCGTCCCGTAATTTTTGTGTGGTTATACAATTTTCCTTGCTTTTACAGATATGACTACGTCACAGCCGAGAGTGTGAATAGGCCAAGGATTGAGTCCTGAGGGATCCCAGCCCGCACGTGTAGTGGAGAAGATAGGCCATCCCTTTATACCTGCTTTCATTCATTTAGGTAAGTTTCAAACCTCTTAAATGCTGTCGATGGGAATTTATGATACCGTAGCTTAGTTCTTTAAAAAAATATTATATAAATGTATCTTAATATATAATTACTAATTTATATTACCCTCTTGTTCATTAGAACTGAAATCTCTTAAGATGTTTGCACTGCTGTATAGATGACACCTGCATAACCTGACTACATATGCGTTTTGCTAGCCTTGTATACGTGTTTCACTATTAAAAATAACAGTAGATACTCTCTTTTGATGTTCAGTACTTATGCCATATGTGGTCGAGAAGCTATCTCGTTTTGGCCCTTCTTGAAACGTCTTAGTGTGATGTTCTCTACTTCCTTGACAAGAGTTATTTTTCCATATGCACAGGGAATTGTTTCTAAGCGGTGGGTTACGCCGTGGGTAAAAATTGAATACTATAAATAATAACAGCAATAATTGTTATTACAATTATAACTATTATAAACTAATCATAATATACGAATCTTTAATACAAATATTTTATTATTATTATTATTATTATTATCCTCAAATCACCAGATAAGAATATCCATCACAACTGATTTCCATTACTTTTCCATTTTGTAGTTAGTATATTGATATTAATAGTTGATGTATATTGTCACTAACATTTACACACCTTGTTCAAGAAAAGGGTTTTAAAGATATGGAGAAATTTTACTCATAAATTTCAGGTTGTATATTCTCTCAAACAAAATTATAGGTGGTTATAATTAAAGTGACGGTGTTCAGAGTGGTACAGCAAGGGCTGTAATGAGCGTAGGAGTCTGAAACTTCGTAGATATGCTAATGAAGCAATGAGTTCGCGAATTATGCAAAAAAAGAAATTACTTCCAATTCTTGCCACGAACTAACTAACTAACTAACTAACTAACTCCCTAGCCTTCTTAAACCCGAAGTTCCATGGCTGCAGTAACACAGGCCTTCCATTTTTCCCTATCTTGAGCAAGTTCTATATACTCTTTTCCATCCCTACCGATTTCCCTTAGGTCCATCTCAACGTTGTCCCTCCATCTTCGCCTACAGGTCTCTTACCATTAGGTTTCCCAACAAGAATCCTGTAAACTCCTCTTTTCTCTCCCATTCGTGCCACATGGCCTGCCCACCTAAGTCTTCTTGATTTAATTATTCTAATAATATCTGGACATGAATACAAATTATGTAGTTCTAAATTATGTACCCTTCTCCACTCACCTATCTCCTCATCCCTTTTAGGTCCAAAGATTTTCCTAAGGAACTTATTTTCAAATACTCTCAATTTATGTTCCTCTTTCAATGTAAGGGACCAAGTTTCACATCCATATAATACCACAGGCAAAATTACTGTTTTGTATATTTTAACTTTTAGTTTCTTAGATATTAAATGAGAAGACAAAAGTTTATGAAGAGAGAAGTAACATGCATTTCCTGAATTAAGCCTACTTTTTATTTCCTCTTTAATATAATTTTCATTTGTTAATATTACTCCTAAGTATTTGAATTTGGAAACTGGTTCAAACGAGTTCTTATCAATAATTAGATTTTGATTATTATCTAACACTTGGTTTCGGACTGTAAGCATATATTTAGTTTTCTCTTTGTTAACTTCCAAACCTATCTCTTTAGCAGTTTTGAAAAATATTTTAGCATTATTCTTAATTGTATTCACATCAGCCCCCAGTAAGTCTACATCATCTGCATATGCTAACAACTGAGTCACACCATTTAATTTTAGTCCTTCTTTAGTTTCTTTTACCTTCCTAACAGCATATTCTAAGGCAAAATTAAAGAGGAGTGGAGATAATGCATCTCCTTGTTTTAACCCATCTTGAATTGTAAATTTGTCAGACATATTAATACCCACACGAATTTTACTTTCTGTTTCACTGGTGCATATTTTTATCATACTAACAAGCTTCTTAGGTATTCCAAACTCTACTAATATATTATATAATTTATCTCTTTTGACCTAATCATATGCTTTTTTGAAATCAATAAATAGCTGATGGACATTTTGATTATATTCCCACTTTTTTTCAAGTCTCTGTCTGATGTGAAAAATTTGATCTGTAGTTGATCTGTTACGTTTAAATCCACATTGATAATCACCTATAATTTCATTAGCATATGGGGTTAGTTTTGTTAAAAGAATGTTAGATAATATTTTATATGTTGTTGAGAGTAGAGAAATTCCACGGTAATTATTGCAGTTCATTTTATCACCTTTTTTAAACACAGGAACAATTATGGATTCTTTCCACTGTTGAGGGATTTCTTCTTTATTCCATATTAAACAAATTAATTTATGAATTTGACATATTAATGTTTCCATCATATTTAATTAACTCAGCTGGTATTAAATCAATGCCAGGTGCTTTGTTATTCTTTAGCCTTTTAATAGCATCCTTAACTTCGGTCAAGTTAGGTTCTGGAACCAAAGGTTCTGCTGTGTGGACTTCATTTACTTTCTAAACTCATTTATACCTTTATATAAATCTCTGATATTTTTATTTTCGCTATTTGTTTCAATTTCGTTAATTTTGCTTTTCAAGTAATCTCTTTTTTTACTTCTAAACGTGTGGTTAACTTCTCGCTTTATTCTATTATAATTGTTTAGATTTGTATCATCAGAGTTATTTAACCACCTAAGTCTAGCCTGATTTCTTATTTCTATTAGATTATGACATTCATTATCAAACCATGGCTTACTTTTTCTCGGTTTATGGTATCCTATACTTTCTTTAGCTGCTGATTCTATTGCATTACGTATGTGCTCCCAATTCTTATTTACGTCTGTTTCATTTATATTTTCATCATCATTTAAATCCTGCAAAACATCAAATCTATTTGACAGTTTAATTTGGTAATCTTCCTTAATTTTTTCATCAGTAAACTTTCCTGTATCAAATTTTATTACTTTTACATTTTGTTGCTTGTGATTTATCACTGAGAGTCTTTCTCTTAATTTAGCAATTACTAAATAATGGTCACTGGCACAGTCCGCACCTCTATGTGTACGAACGTCAATTGTACTAGTATGCCTTCTCTTATCAATGAGAATATGATCTATCTGATTATGAGTTTTACCATCTTGAGAAGACCATGTATATTTATGGATATCTTTATCTTTAAAAGTGGTACTTTTCACAATTAAATTCTTTGAGGTTGCAAAAGTAATCAATCTTATACCATTAGCATTACTTAATTCATGAAGACTTTCTTTTCCAATCGTGGATTTAAATGTCTCTTCTTTGCCAATCTGTGCATTACAGTCACCTAACAGAATTTTCATATCATACTGAGAAAATTTATCAAAGACCTGTTCTAACTCTGTATAAAAATCATCTTTAGTGTTATCATCTTTATCTTCCGTTGGTGCATGTATGTTTATTAAAATAATTTTACACCACCTACCCTGTAAAACTGCATATGATATCCTATCATTAATAAATTCTACTGTTTTAAGAGCCTAAATAATTCTATTATTTATGATTTTCAGTACCACCATAGAAAAAAGTATAATTTTTAATTTTACAATTCCCTTCTCCCGGCCACCTAACTTCCTGGACAGCTACTACATCTAATTGATACTTAACTATCTCATTAACTGTACACTGAAATGCCCCAGGCCGGTAAAGGCTCAGAACATTCCAGGTGCCTAATTTAATATCCTTATTCCTAATGTAGATCTTATCCTTAGTCCAGAGACCTCCCAAAGTAGTCCCCACCCGGAAATCCGAACGGGAGACTATTTTACCTCCGGAATATTTTACCTTGGGAACATCCATGGCCTTATATTGCTGTTTCTTGACATTTTCGTGGGTTTACAGTGCAGAGTTGTCAGCTCTACGCCTAACTCCCAATATGAATGGAGGAACTACTACACAAGACAAACACAAACACATTAGACAGCACAATTACTACACAAGACGAACACAAACACATTAGACAGCACAACTACTACACAAGACACACACAAACACATCACAACTATAACACAATATGAACACAAACACACCACAACTACTACACAATATAAACATAAACAAACTACACACCACAACTACTACACAAGACAAACACAAACAAATTAGACAGCACAACTACTACGCAAGACAAAACAAACATACTAGACAGCACAACTACTACACAAACATACTAGACAGCACAACTACAACACAAGACACATACATACACATCACCGATACTACACAAGACAAACAGAATACTATACTCTTTGCTTAATATTAAGAAATGTAGCGAAAAACATTGTAACCTTACAGCGTACAGTGACAAATTGTCAAACTTTGTTTAAAGTTCACTTCAACGCTCGAATAGGCAAATCGGGACTGGAACTGCAGTCCAAAGTGGAATGTGTTTAGCTATCAACTCCGACAATGCGTAGCTTGCGCGTACCGCAGCTTCGCTTTCTTGAGCTACTTTAGTAAACATGTAATTCTTGCCACGAGGGTAAAAGATGTCGCTGTAAGCAGTCAAAACGTCGTATAGTTACAGGAAAAAGGCAGGAAAGATCTAACACATGAGAACAATGGTTCTGGCATGTTTATTAGGAACTATGGTTACAGGAACTGTTCAATATGGCCTCCCAATTCAGCAACATGCTGCATTCGTAACACGGCATGGTCGACGGTTGCTCGCAGCATGTCTGGTGAAATCTGAGCACATGTGGTTGTATGCTAGCCTTCAGATCAGGCAGAGACCGGACATGTCCCTGATATACACGATCTTTTAAATATCCCCACAGCCAGAAGTCGCATTGATTAAGGTCGGGGGATCTGGAAGGCCATGCATATGGAAACTGCCTTGAGATGATGCGGTCATTAGTGAAGGTTTCTCGCAGAACATCTTTCACGTGGCGAGCCACATGTGGTGTTGCCCCATCTTGCATGAAAATGGTGGTGTATTCACAGTTCCGTTCTTGCAAAGCGGGAATCACGTGTTGCACAAGGAGGTCCCTATAACGTGCAGATGTCACTGTACACCAAGAATGAAGGAGCTATAGTGCAGGAGGCCTTAGAAAGATCGCTTCGCGGGCTTACAGCAGACGACAATATGGGGGGGTGTCTGCGAGAACCAATCAGGTTGAATGAGCGAGCCCGGTTGCCACAGCTAGCTCGCTGCACCCTTCTGGAAGGGTGAATGACCTCTGCCTCTTGCTACCTCGGCCTCTTTGTTCGGCTGAGAAGCAGACGACACGAGAGTATCGGCAATAGTGTGCGAGCGACGTCTGATGTTAGCCCGCGAAACGCTCTTTCTAAGGCGTATTCACTGCACCGTCTAGAGTAAAATGTGTCTTGTCAGTCCACAGAACATTCCCCGGCCACATGTCATCCACTTCCATGCGTGCCAAAAACCGATGGGCAAACTCACGGCGTTGTTGAATATCTTGAGGTTTCAATTTGTGCACAGTTTGAATCTTGTAGGGATACCAGTGTTAAAATACACCGCAAAACCTTGCGAACTGTTGACCAGGGGAGTGACAATTCACGTGCCACAGCTCTAGCAGCACTGGTTGCAGAAGTTGAGGCATGTGCTGCACGGACAGCTACAGCTACAGCAACTTCGTCCACAACTTCGTCCACAACTTCCTCGGGGATGGGCCGCCTTCCTCTCCCTGGTGCAACACCCAATTCACCTGTTTCCTCGAATTTCTTCATCATCTTCTTCAGCCCATTAACTGACATAGGCCCTCTTCTCAGCCCTTTCTGGTGGCGATATTTCAGCAGTGCAGGGTTGCTATTGCTCCCATTCTGGTAAAACAACTTCACTAGCAGTGCACGGTCCTTTTTCGTAATAGCCATTGCTTTTTACACGGAAAAATTCAAACTTTTAATGTTCGGCGAACATTCACATCACTAAAGGAAAAAAAGCAACAAGCGTCACCAACAACAACCAGGGAGCTCACACAATGGTTAGGCAATGTCACCGACTTTGACGTCAGATTACGGAAAATTCCACGTTTTGACTGCTTACAGCGCCATTTTTTACCCTGGTTGCGAGAATTGAAATTTTTTTTCTCATAATTCGAGAGCGCATTGCATCATTAGAATATCTACGAAGTTTCAGACTGCTACTCTCATTACAGCCCGTGCTGTACCACTCTGAATACCCTCACTTTAATTATAACCACCTGGTATATGTATATTTTTTTAATTTTGGAAAGCATGAAACCATTTATTCTTTAAGTAAGTCTTGAAGCTTTCCTGGCGACGAATGATGAAAATATTATCTCTGGCTATCGACCAGGTGAGTTGTAGAAAACATTCCATGCTTTCGAGAGTTAACGTCACTCTCATCTTCACTTCTACCCCGAAGATGAGAGTGACGTTAGCTCTCGAAAGCTTGGAATATTTTCCACAATTCACCTGGTCGATAGCCCGAGAGAATCTTTTCATCATTTAGTCTTTGGAAAAATGATAGAATGAGAAAACATAACGTGATGCCTGTATTTTACACTAACTTTCTTCCGTGTAATTCAGTTTTAACTTCAGTTATTCTGTTTGAATGCTATTAATGTTATTAAGAATAAAAATAACAAGCTTTCTACTTTTTTTTGGTAACTTGAAATGAACAGTGCCAATTTCCAAGAGAGGTCGACTTCCCTCTCGTAGGCCGTGATCGTGACGCTCCACCCACCCCAATGGAGGTATTAGAGAAATTCAAATTATACTTGAGCTGCAGTGAATGAGCTAGTTTCCCTTTAAATATCTGTCCAGGACTAGCATAAAATATATCTGGAATTGATATATGTTACATATTGCCACAAGATGATTTGTTTTCTCCTGAATAGCATGGCGAATGCAGTTCACTGTTTGAAATTAGCACTGGATGAGGTTGGTGACAGGTCTATCTCAGCCGTTAGACGATAATGGTGAAACCTCATATCGTAAGTTGCGGCAGTAGAGTCCTTAAAAATTATGAAGATAACTGTACTATCATTCAAAAACAGTTGATCAACATTTCTTATGATATGCAGAAGAATGTATTTATTTTACAAGATATACTAAAACGTTTAGCAATTATGATGAAACTTACAATTTGAGTCTCAATAACCTTAAATGAGATGGTTCGGTCCTCGGGAGATTAAAATTTATTATCTTTACAAGAAATGTGTGTTACAGTCCGAGCAGCAGCCAGTGCAATAGGACACTAGGATTGGTGTAGGGTCTCCTAACATTAAGCAATTGCATGAAATTAATATTTTTACCCCCTTTTAAAGCAGATGTTGCAAGTTGACTCTTAATTACCTAGATATAACTTAGCACAAGATCATTTGAATTCAAAACTTCACGCTCATACGCAATGCCCAGAAACATACATTATAAAAAGTTTTTTTTTTCATGATGACGTGATATACAAGATACGGAGTGTTGACATTCGCAAGGGTGAAAAACCGAAAGGGAGTCAATTATGAATATATGTGTTTATACTGTACCTGCATTGAGTTACTCAGTATCGATAAACTTCAGTCTATAAGTTTTCATGCAACGTATCCGTTTTACAGTATTGTTCTATGAGAAATACAATTGTTGTAGCGATTATCTGTATGCTATAATAATTGTACATAGTATATACTATTTAGCAACGCATTCCAAATTTCTTCATTGAACAGAGAAATAAATTATACCAAATGATTATTTCGAACTTTTATGGAAGGGTGAATTTGTCTTTATGAATTTTTTCCAACGTTGTGAAATGACAGTTCCTTTCTCACTTTGGAAGCAGAAACAACTGAGACGAGACGAATATCAATTTTGCTATGGGCGACTTACGGAATCTCTTTTTAGGCTGTTTGCCCTCTCTCGTAGTAATTTTGTGTAGGGGACGTAGACATCTATCCTCGCCCCGGGAGTTGAAATCTCTAGTTTACAGTTCAATAACGTTACTACTGCGATGAAAACGTTAATACATATTAGAAGTAGCGGTGATACCGATCCTCTCCATTGAGAATGTTTTCAATTAATACGTCTGCTCCTATTCTCCCTCTTGAAAACATGTAAAGCATTCTTATCAGCAGATGTCATAGTCCGTACTTTTAACTTTTTAGATGCGGGTGTTTATTTCAATATTCTCTTGTAGGTGAGGGTTCTAAAAGGAGTTCCCAACATTAACATGGAAATATCGATCAGACAAGAAGTTTTGGACAAAGTACGCCCTGTGACCAGCGACACCTCAAGTGGGGCTGCTTGATTTGGTTTATGTTTTAAGTCCACTTTATGCACAGTAAGGCTAATCGGGACTGGATCTACAGTTTAAACTGGGTTCCGAACCACTATGAGCCTCCACCGGGTATCGAACCCGGGACCCCTTGATTACAAGGCGACGACGCTACCACTGCGCCATAGGGGAGGCCCTGGATCTGCTTGAGTATAGTAAATCGCCTTATGAAGGTCGAAGAAGACGGCAACTAAATGTTCCTTGCTGATGAATGCTTCCTAGATATGCGTTTCCAGCTAAACCAGATGATCCTGCGTGGAACGGTTTGAGCGAAACTTACATTGAAAATTGCTTATCGAGGAGTTCTCATCCAAGAACCAGGTGAAACGCTTGTTGACCATGCGCTCCATCCACTTGCACACACAGCCAGTTAAGGTAATGGGCCTGTAACTCGGGGCTGTGGTGCGATCTTTACTTGACTTCAGGATGAGAACAATAATAGCCTCTTTCGAGGATGAAGGGAAAGAAACTTCGAACCAACGTCTTTTGAAGACCGTGAGAAGAAAGTTAGGCACATGATGAAGCATCTCATAGTCGATCCTGTCCACTCCAGGAGCTGTGTTTAAGATTGTATGTAATTTTGCTTTCTGCTCCTCATTTGATTTTATTTTACTCCCGCTGGGAGCGCCTTGTGAGAAAACGGAATTATGGAGCGTGAACTCATAGCGGCATAGTGCATGTCGGCTGGCGACAGCGAGGAAGGCATTTCAGTTAGCCTACTCAGACATATGCATTTTTGTAATTCATCAGTGTGTGCAAACGTGTTACTATTATTGTATATACTGTGACAACTGCATTAAAGGACTGTATTAAAACACAATTGTTACTGTGTCCGTAGTACCAGTTCCTTGGAAACGTGTCCCAACATGGCGCAAGCCCCAGAGGGAAACGCTACAAGCTGTGTTCTTGGAATTCCGAAGCACGTTATTGAACTCCCATTCGCTGAATGGAGAGTTGTAGCGCTCGGTGTTATTGCTTCGGTAAACATGTTTTGATCGTTCTTGTTGTTCCTTCTCGACGAAAACGTGGCTGGTAATCCTCCGAGCTGGGTGCATTGGAGATCTCTGTGTCCAAAATATTTGCAATGTTTCCGGAATCGGTAACTAACGTGCCGTCTTGCTATAGTGCTCTCAGTGGAGGAGTCAATGCACCTCCATGGATGCGACGTACTTTGGTCCAAACGACTTTGGAAGAAACCTGCTTCGTCAGAGAAGACACGTATTGGACCCAGCACGCCTTCTTACTAGAGCGGATATGGGAAAAAATAATTTTCGTAAAAATTGTAAATATCTGGCGATGTCTACGTACGTTTTTTTACTCTGTGAGCACACATTGTAAATCTTGCTACGGGGATCTCTATCGTCGATAAGACTAATACGAAACGAATTTAATATATTGTGTGTGTGTGTGTTTCGAATCCTATTTTTCTTTTTCTTCGTGTCTGTGTGTGTGTATAGATAGAGATAGAGAGAGAGAGAGAAAGAGAGAGAGAAAATACATGGTGGTTTAGCCTGTAGGGCGTTTGACAGCAACTTGAGAGATCATGGCTCAATTCCCGGGATAGATAGTTCAGGTGATATTTTTCCAGAATTTTGCCTGTATGGAACGGCTATGGGATTCACCCAGTATCTAATAAATGTGTACCTCAAGATAACTGTGGGGTGAAGCTTACCAGAACATGGTGATGACCACATTACATCCACAAATGACCTAGATTGTGGATGTGTTTGATTTTACCTTACCATATCACCTTACCTCCATGTGCATTCATGGCATGTTGCAAGTGCAGGGGGTACCTTTACGTTATATATACACAGACGGTGGACAAATTAATACGTAACATGAAATTGGGTAATATAATTCGTCCTTCACTACAGCCATGACACATGGTAAAGAAGTCTGTCATGAAGATGGGTCTATCACTTTATCAGCAGCAGTCGTGTAAGTTGTATATGGACATTCTGCTACGAGTCAAACGCCGTTATGTCCGACCTCTCTGACTTCCAAAACGGCATGATCATTGGAGCGTGTCTAGTTGGAGCGTAAAACAGCTATCTTTGTGGGGTTTGCAATGGACGCGGTGTGAACTGTCATGACATCCTCGAGCAAGAAAGCCAAGGCGTCATCTTCGAAACAGAACATCAGGTGAAAGTTGAAGCTCACCGACGGAGAAAGATGGGTATTGAAGTTGATGGTGGGCCGAAAGCACAAGACAACGGTGTCCTAGATAACCTCCGAGATTAACTCCCATCTCCAGAACCATGTTTCAACCAAAGCTATCCAACTGGGACTGCATACTTGGAACATTCATGGCAAAGCGGATATTCCAAAACCATTGATGGCACAGCGGACCATTCTCAATTTGCATCTTAATGTCAATGGTTTTCTTAGGGAACCGTATTTTCCGGAGGCGGACTAAATATTCTTTCCCCCCTGGCTGTGAGATTTTGTCCGGCCAGACTATTTTCTGGGGGAACGATATAAACCATGACACCAGTACCGTTTCATTACTTGCTTATAGTTTTGTTACTCTATGAAACCTAAAATCATGTAACATAATTGTAATCAAATGGTCCTGGATTCGATGCCCCTCAATTACAAATCAAAATCAAGATTGTAAATGTTTCAAAATAGTGGCTCTGATCTCCAAATAAGCAGATAGTCTACACCGTGATCAATGCACTCGATAAAATTTAGCTGATATTCCAGTACCTCTAAACGCAAGTAGTCCTATTCATTACATATTTAGTTACAAAACTGATTCTAATTACTGCAATCTGTTTTCACCACAGAAACAATAATCAAAACTGAATGTTGATTACGTCATTGGAATAAGTGACCTGCATAAGGTGGTATGTGCTATATTTATTTAAGGTACGTTTTTTCGTAATGCATAGTTCAGCGGCACTATTCGATCAGAGATAAGTTCCCGCGTAAACTAATGGTTAGCGCTCTCGCCTTTGATGAGAGCTGTTCCGGAGTCAGTTCCTAGAACGAGTTTAGTTGAAAGCGATAGTAGAGGATTCTCGTCTGCAAAGCCAGAAAACATCAGCGATGTGACACAATATATCACTCAATGGAAATCTATTTGGAGGACCTTGGCATTCAGCAGGCTGTTTACGCCGCGGTTTTTACTACTTGGTCACAGATGCTGTTCAAATAGTGAAAATAATAGTAATAGAAGAATATTTACAATAATTATGTTATTTTGCGTTCTTCCGTCATCATTGCTTTGCATATTTATAGCCTACAAGTACACAGCTTTATATTTCAAACATGCATCTTTTGTTCTGTTTCTTGATATGTCAGTTTACCTAAGATTTTCTTTTTCTAACTTTAAGTTAACCACAACGAGAGACATTAGACATCAGAAGTTGGATATGAGACGTCAAGGAAACCGAATGAAGTGTCCGTGTTCTTCGTTAAAGGTACAGTTCAATATGATTTCAGGATTACTTCATTATCTTTTTACTTATTATTTCGAATTCCAAAGAATTTGCTTCTTTTCCAAGCACTTGATTTTCACCGTTTTCAGTTCAGTTGACGTTGTGTTGTGTATTTGTGAGATTCATCACATGCTTGTGAAATACTATTCCGACATAGTTTTGGTATTCATATAAAATTGTATAATTCTAACCTATATTTATTTTTTCTCATGTAGCAAATGAAGTTACATTTGCTTAATTTGAGACACCAGGAATCAAGGAACCTCTCAGATGACGAGGTAGTAACGCCGTTGTCTTCCAATAAGGGCTCCTCGGTTCAGTCTCCTGTTAATTAACGCTGCACGGCAATTCTAATCCCTCTGTATACTGTAGGTCCAGTCCACATTACCTGAGAGCTTTTGAATAGTACATAAAAGAACAACTAAACAAGCCTGGTGACAACATTTAATATATTTTTACTTCGATTATTTGGAAGTTTCCACAATATTTCAGGTTATTAATTTTACCAATTAATATATACGATTTCCAACTTAATATTTATTGCTATGTGCAATGTGTCCAATTCTTTTTATATTTCCAATGCAAGAAAAGAGTTCAATGGGACATTCTTGGCTTACATCTTACACATCTGGGTTATTTTTAAAAGTGTGTCATATTACATGTGTTAACCCTCAGTGGAATGTTTCTATGTTTCTCATTCCAGGTAATGGAGTTAACTATCTGGCAGTGAGCACATATAGTAGACAGCCACATACAAGAGCAACGATGGAGATACCTAGAGAAGACCCACCTCCAAAGCAGCCAGATGAACATTCTGACCAGAGGCTGGAAGTCATCAAACACCAAGCATTCAACAAAGCACCTGTCCTTCCTCGAGCTATGGCAGGCGGCGAATATCAAATAAACATAGCAGCTTTGTTGGTGACTTCGGCGCTCGAGCAAGGAAATGTTCGCTACAAACTCTCCATGGAACACGCAACAGCTGACAAATTTGATGATGTCGTGTTTATGTTCGACGAAAACGGTGAGACCAAATATCGGTTTCTTCAAGCGAAACACAGAACAGGCGATGCAAGTATTAAAGGTGCCGATCTGGTTGCTCAGGACGGACACTTCAGCCTGATGACTTACTTCAAGGGATATTCCACCTTTCGAGAACGCGAGGAATTCAAAAACGTTGCCATAAAAGACTGCATTATTTACACTTCAGCTGATTTAGCATCTGGCACCAACGAGGGTAATACTAGAACTATAAAGTGTAAGCATAACATAAACTTGACTTTTCACGAAATAAACTGTTGTGATGAATTCTTGAATGTCAGTAAGTGGAAGAAGAACGCCCGCATTTACCGGTTGGAGGCAAATGAGGACATAAAGAGACACTTGAGATGTACTCCTGATGTCAAGAACAAGTCTGATGAACGCATTCAGGAATTTCTACACTTGCTAAGGTTCTATGTTCAACAACCTTCAGTGAAGGAATTGGATCACCTTCTGGTAGATAAATTGAAGGGGATAGACAGCATAAATGATCCAGATAAATTCAAACTCATTTTGTGCAAATTTCTACTAAATTGGATGGAAAGATCTGCAAAAGAACACCAAGAACGACCATACTTTACTGAAACTGACGTTCTTGTTCTCTTGCTCACTGAGCACTCCAAAGCATTCCGCAACACTATTCCACTGAAGAAAAGTGCGGTTAAAATGGACGACCTTACTGAATATATTTATTCACGTAATAACGATATAATCTGCATTTTTACAACAAGCTGGAAATTCTGTTGCACAAAACTGGTAGACCATTCACTTGATTCTTGTAGAACTTTTATTTTAAATTTCACTTCCTTGCAGAAACTACAAAATTTGATTTGTTCTTCATTCCTCAACAATGAAGATGTCATTCTTATTTTATATGCAGATGAGAAGACACTGAGAGAAAATGAGAAAAATCTCCAGACTGTGTTTCAATATTTCAAAAGAAGTACTGAGGACGTGGGAAGAAAAGTACATTTTAAAGCAACAGTAGAACAAACCAACAATAAGCTTTCAAAAGTTCTGCTTGTGATTGAGACTTCAGTGGAACACAACATAAGAAAAATGTTAGAAATGTACAAGCCAAAATTTTATAATGATAACTCTTACAGTTTCAATTGCTTTTCTGAAGAATTCAAACAATTGCTAATGGATAAGGACATTAGCTTTCAAAACGCGTCTGTTAAATTGCAGGATATTATAGGTGTAGAACACATGTCATGCATTGGTTCTCAAGAAATAGAAGCCTTAGTGACAGAGCCAGTTATTATAATGAGTGAAGCCCCAAGAAAAATAGAAGACGTCGTTGAGAAGTTCGTCCCACGGAGCTTTTATATGGAGAACGTAGTGGATAGGAGAATATTGTACAGTCCGAATGAGGATTTGTTTGTTGTGGTTCTGAACCAGAATTCTGACACAAGTAAAGACTTGGAACTTGAAGAAAGTCATCTTGGTGAAAGTGAGAATATTTTCCTGTTAGAAGAAGAGGAAGCGAACAGGAAGTACATTTCCTTGTGTGAAGAATTTCCCGAAAAGAACATACATAAGCTACACATTTCCAAAAATGAACACGGGAGGTTTTTGCTGAAGTGGAAGGATACCTATGGTTCTATGCATGGAATTCAATTTTCTAAATCTGATCATTGTTCTTTGGATATTTCAGATATTTCAGACAGAAAAACTGTGATTATAGCGGCAGAGCCAGGAATGGGAAAATCGACTATACTCACTTACCTAGCTCAGAAAGAAATGGAACGTCATCCTAGTAGGTGGGTTGTGAGAGTAAATCTTAAAGATATAACAGACGTACTGTCACGAATACAAGGCAATATAAGTTTTGAAGAGTTGGCATATATCTTAACAGATTTGCTAGAAGATTACAACACTTTATCTAAGTCCTTATTCCGGCATTCCCTGGAACATACTCATAATTTTTCCCTCTTATTGGACGGATACGATGAAATAGAGTTCGAGCACAGAGAAAAAGTTAAGCAAATGTTACAAGTGCTGAAAAGAAACACTAAAGGAAGGGCTATTATAACAACACGACTGCATTACAAAGCTGACCTAGAGAGGGCTGCATCATGCATTGCACATCGTTTGAAACCATTTTTAAAAGATCAAAATGAGAAATATTTGGCAAAAACTTGGATAGAGAGACTTGGTTTAGATGGTGATGAAACCGAACGCGTTTATGTCTATTCAAGGGGCCTTTTGGAAGCATTCTCCATGCCCAAAAGAAAACTGAAAGTAAGTTTTGAAGATACACCACTCCAGTTGGTGTTGCTCTCAGAGGTTTACGAAGATAGCTGTAGAATTTACTGCAACACATCTGATAACAATTTTAACAAAGAAGATATGAAAACTGTGAATGTGTTTGACCTGTTTGAAATATTTGAAAGAAGGCGATATTCAGAATATGTTAAAGAAGTTGTTTCAGATAGAGGATTTTTTTTTAAACAAACGGTAGATTGTGTATGTGATGACCACAGAGGAATATGTATTAGTCTCTCTAGAAATAAATGTTTCCTCTCTCCTTTTCATCTTGACTATCTTGAAGTGCAGAGAAATAACAAGTTTCTTGTTGATGATGAACAACTTCTCAGAATTGGTATTCTTCAGAAATGTGACGGGAGCAATCTTAATTTCGCGCACCGTCTTTTTGCTGAGTATTTTCTTGCAATTCACGTGGTTGATATGTTAATGTCGAATCAGTTGAGAACAGAAACACTAAAAGCTTTGCAACATAACTTTTACATATCAGACTATTCCGTAGTACGAATGTTCGTGGACAATATGTCTGCAACAACAAACCTCCACACTGCTGTGGTAAATGATGATTTTGATACAGCATCCAGGGAAATAGAGAAAGGTGAAGGAATAAACGATAGAGACAAACTTCAAAGGACGGCAGTTCACTTGGCTGTGGCTTATGACCATGACAAGATACTTCAACTCCTCCTGGATAAAAGTTGTGACATACACCAAGAGGATTTACTCCATAATATAACTCCACTAAGACTAGCTGTCCGCTTGGATCACTGGAAGTCATGCAGTATATTTCTTAGCACGAAGGAGAATCTACAGTTGGAGGAAAACGAATGGTGTATTCTCTTCAGGTATTTATGCAACAATGGAGATTTGGAACACCTTCAAATGATGTTTAATTATCTATTAAAATTCCCAGGAAAATTTCTTTCAATTCTCCTATCTACAGATCAAGAATGGAACACCGGGTTACATCTTGCAGCATATAGTGGTAACTTTAAAGTCATAAGGTTCCTAATGGATATATCCAAGAAGCATTACAAAGGAAACATGGAAAAATTAATATTCAGAGTGAACCTTTATTGGAAAACACCTTTGCTAATGGCTGCATATTCTTGCCATTTAAAATGTGTGCATGTAATGCTTGAAAATATAGAAGAAGACATCAATTTTATAGCTTTAATGCCACATCTGATGGGAACTATGGTAATGGCAGCTTCTAAAGTTAGCAACAGGAAAGCTCTTCAGGGTGAGCTTGAAAGCCAAGAGAGGCAAGACTATGCATCGCTACAAAATGCTTGCAACATGAATGTATATTTAAGGAAAATGCAAGAAGAACATAATGCAAATGAAACTTCTGATATTTTATTTGATGAAGTAAAGCCAATGATAGGCAAACTGAACCCTTACATGATACAAAATTTCCTATCAAAGATGTCATTGCTGCATTTTGCTGCTGCTCATGGAACGGAATCCTTCCTAAAGTATCTTCTCAAAATGTTTAATGAAGATGAAGAAGATGTTTCGTCCTTAGTTTGTGAAGAGGACAACCAAAAGCATACATTACTACATCATGCATTGTGGAGAACAAGACAACAGCTGTTTACGTACATGTTCAGTAAACTCAAAGAGAAGGAACGTATAATCTCACAGAAAGACTTTTCACAACAGACATTCTTACATGTTGCTGCTTTTTCTGGACAGAAAAAAGTTGTAGTATTCCTGCTTCAGCAAATGAAAACAGATGGAAAGCCTTTTCATTTGGATGAGAGCAAATGTTCTGATTTAAATTCCTCTGAGTTTGGAAGTAAGGTGAACAAGCTGTATGCCATATTGTTGGAACAAATTCTTACGAACAATGACACTGTTTTAGGATTTATTTTGCAGCGTGACTTTTCAGGAAGAACGAGCATCGATTACGCTAAAGAAAAGGGTTACAAGGATATTGATAGCTTGCTTACGGATGAAGCAAAAGGAGAAATCAGAAGGATTTTACAAAATGTTTCAATGAAAACAACGGAAAATGAATCCTGGTTATGTGATGATTCTGTACAACATCTAATTGATAAAATCTTGAGCAATGACAAGAAACTCTTACATTATATTACTCAAGTGGACATGGAGGGTTATTCACCACTCACATATGCTGCATCTAAGAACCATTCCCAACTCTGTGAACTGCTACTTGACACAATAGAGAAGGAAGGATGGTGTCTTCTTCAGCATCTCTACTCATCCCATATTTTCGTGGATTATCCAAAACCTAGGATAAAATATGTAGAGTCCCTGCTGGAATGTGCTGTGTTAAGCAAGAACGTAGCATTGCTTGAGATGATCCTTAATAAAATTAAGGAAAATGGCAAAAAAGTTTCAGATTTTATGAATAAAATTGGAACGAGAGAAAGGCCATCCCTCTATGTATTGCAAAGAAGCAGTGAAGAAGTTATTCTGTGTTTATTACAGAAACTACAGGAGGAGGATGAACATTTCCTGCTAGAAATGATATGCCAGAAACATCACGATGAAGACAATTTAATAACTTTTGCTGTCAAACATGACCATGTCAATTTAACAAAATTTCTGTTTCAACTAATACAGAATTTTGAGAGTCAGGATCCAACTTTCGTAATCCAACTAAGTTATCTCCAAACTGCTCTTTTACATGGTAGCACAAATGTTGCTCTCTATCTTTTGTTAAAACTAGAACAAGATGTAGATGAGAAAATATTTCAGTACATTTGGAGCAATCAATGTACAACCTTTGATTCAGTTTTACGAAGCATGCCCTTACTGGAATTTTCTCTCTATAGAATGAAGAAGAGCAGACAAAATATTCTAGAATTTATTTCGGACGATAACTCACTTGGTAAAACTGTTCTAGGTTCAGCTTCTGCGAGTGGCAACGAAGAAATTGTAATCCTCTTACTAATGGAAATTGGTAGAATAGGAAATACTGTTCTTAAGGAAGTTATTAACATGGAGAAGTATAGAAAGACTCTACTTCATAATGCAACTAAATTTGGTCACATACGCATTTTGGAATACATTTTCCAGAGCTTGCAGGGAAAGGGAAATCATGAAGATAAAGTTGATGAGTCCAGCATTTTAACCTATTTCAATACAAAAGATAGTGCACATAAAACCCCACTTCAGTATGCAATTGAATACAACAGAACTGCAGTGGTTAAATTCATATTCTCAGAAGTAACAAAACATGAGAAGGATATTCCTCGGTTCTTTTCTGACACCGATGATCGAGGAATGACAATTTTGCATTATGCTGCTAAATATGGATCCGCAGATTTAATTCAGTATGTTATTTCCAAGCTGCGTCAAAGTGGTGGGAACGTTGTGGAGTATCTTGAGAAGGAGGATCGAGAAGGGAAGACTCCAATTCACTTCGCGCTCTCAGAGAGGGCTGTTACACATAACAGAAATATCCATCCGGAATCCTTGGAAGGTAAACGCTCAAATGAGTTAATAGTTCTTCTGCGAGAATTAATTAAAGCTGGGAAAGAGATACTCTTTTACGTACGTTCGATTGTAACATACATAGGTAAATACCAAGACACCGCGTTCCTCGAATTCATTCTTCAAAATGTTAGTATTCTTGATCTTGGAAAGGACTACATACAGGAAATTCTTGTCCTTTGTGTTTGTTCAGGGTGGGAGGTAGAATGCATGACTTTGGTGCTCAATGCTCTAGATTCAGTGGGGAAAGAGAGTCTTCAGTACATTGCTCGCACAGGGAATGGTATGTCTGTCTTAGAGCATGCCATTGTTTCCCTCAATCATTCATGTGCCGAGTATTTTCTGCAAATAATCTTTGAAAGATCACATGACATACTAAATTTCTATTCTAAAAACTTTTATGAGAAAAGTCGATCATATTTCAGGCATTACTTTTCTTGTCAAGGAAGTGAAGGACGCAATATTTGCCGAAGTTTTCTCAAAGCAGCAAGTACTACAAATAAGTCCTTTGAGACTGTCAAGTTGCTTCTCTTAACACTGGAGGAGAACGGTGATAATGTTACGCAAATCCTTGAAGAAAATTATGCGTGTTGTTTATTTCATAATGCGGCAGAACATGGCAATGCTGATTTATTCAAGTTTCTACTTGAAAAGATTGAAGAAGGCGGAGAAGATATTTCAAAATATGTCTGTGGAGCCTTACACGCATGCATACTAAATGATCGAAAGGAAATGTTTCGGTTAATCATCGTGAAACTGAAAGCTGTTGACTTTCTAAATTGTATTACTGAAATGAATTCTGACGGAGAAAGTCTAATCTACAATGCTTGCAAGGTGAATGATGCATTTTTCATCAAATTTCTAGTCGAGAAAATTAAAGAAAGTGGAAAAAATGTCTTAGGATATTTTTGCGGGCCAATCGAATGGGAGAAAACTCCAATTCATCACGCTGTTGAAAATGGAAGATTGGAGGTTGTGGAATTTCTCATCAGAACCATTAAGGAAAGTGGAGGCAGTGTATTAGAATATATTTCAAAGGTGGATATTTGGAATAAATCTATCCTTCGTTTTGCTGTAGAAAATGGCACATTGGAAGTAGTGGAATTTCTCATTAGAGCAATTGAGGAAAATGGGGGCAGTATATTAGAATATGTTTCAAAGGTGGATTTTAGTAATAAATCTATCCTTCATTCTGCTGCAGAAAATGGGAATGTGGAAATTATGGAATTTCTCCTGAAAACCATAAAGAAAGAAGAAGACAAACTTGTTGCCAACCACCATTAGGCACTTAATGTAAACACTGACTAACATATGAGACACGTCTGATACTTGTGCATAATATCTCATGAATAAACTGTGTCAAATATTTTGCCAACATCTGAAAGATCACTTTACACGAACACTTCCAATTACTCTTTTGCATTTCAGAACACACTAACATTTCCCAGAGCCTACACTACAATATTTACTCGAGACTATTCTGTATATTTTTGTTTCATTTCAAGAGACTAGATTGCATACTCCTATATCAAAAGAAACTATATTTGTTGAGGATCGGCACCAGAGATAAATATGTAACTCTAACATTGTTTCACAAAATCCTTTAGAGCAAAACTGACAAGATGTTTTCTGGCAATTCATTGCTCGATATTGACTTCCGCAATACATTGGGGGTTACCCAATGCAAGAAATGCCTATTTAAAAACTCATCTCATTTTTACAGCAACAAAAAATTACCCAAACCATTCATTGTCAGCATGTCAAACTACACAAAAATCCCTGATCTATCATTAACTCCCTAAGAAAAACATCCATTCTACTAAAAACTTATCTTTATTAAGGCAACACAATCACGGTATCTCTGAGGCACAAAGGTCTGGTGATGTGGTCAGATGATGATGCACAAGATTTGGCTGATCGGTTCAGAAAATTTCTTCTGTTGATGTAGTCACCAGTAATGAAAATAGGACGCCTATATCCTGAAATGCTCCTTTTACTGAAGTGCAAATCTACAGATTCAGTATGAAGACAATTGATTAAGTCAGCGGAGAGTGTACTAAATTAACGGATTAGCTGGTCGATCTGCTGTTTCAATGCCTCAGTTGCCACGCAAACTGGCCTCCCAGCATGGTGTTTATCACTGATACGCTATTTCATCTTCTGTTTTTAAATATTTCCACCCGTTCATACACTTTCCGTACTGAACCTTCATTCTGCCATAGATTTCAGGTTTCACTCCCTCTGACCAAAAAAAGAAAACGAATAACACTTCGTTGTTCTTCTACGGTGCAAGTCAATTGGAGAGCCATGTTGTACGAGTTACTGCGCAGGCGCATACTGTTCCATTCTCACGACATCTTTGTGGTGTGTTACGTACGAAGGACCCATTTTGAGTCCTGAAATACAAATTTTCATTATGCGTAAATCTCCATGAAGTTTAGAATAAATTTCCTGTTAGATTTTTCAATTTGCTTATCTAATATTAAAAGTAATAAACGTTACTTATTTTCATATTATTTGTAGCCCAAAAATTATAAAATAGACTAATATGAAGACTGGAACACCATCCACTCACTTTATAGTTATGGTTTTAACATGGAAATTCACAAATTTAGTAAATTTCACACACATTACAATACAAAAACAACAATTTCCATAGAAACCCATTGCCGTCCCATTATAAAATTTTGCACCCAAATAGTGAATTGATGCCTTCAAAACACATGTTTTTAGAAAGAAATTAAAGGGGGTGTTTCTGAGATTTAAAAAAAAAACACGTTCTTTTGAAGTTTCTGAAAAATGACAACATTTAAACAGCACAGTCATGTTGCTTTTCAAATTAAAGCTCAATAAAGCAAAGGCGAATGACACCAATTTGAGCTCTGTAGGTCAAATAGTTTTTGATCTACAGCTATTTAAATATTTCAAAATGTCGAAAACTTTTGGAATTTTTGCATTTTTGAAAGTCAGTAACTCAAAACTAAGAGCCGAAAAAAATCAGAAATTTGGCAGTTTTTCTCCTCTTGATAGGTGCAATGAATAAACAAAAAATCTTAAAAATATCATTGATTTGATATGGAATGACCCTAAGTGAACAGTTGCTGCTTTCGATTCTGTCGCACTTGTAACCTTGCAAAATGTTCTGCATGAGTGGGAGAAATATCTGCGAGTGTGCATAATTTGTTATTGTTCAAAATTAAGTTAATGAAACCTTCACCACTGCATTTCTTGTGACATTCTAGCCCGATACACAACTATTGTTCCCCCTGGGTCCAACCTGTTTATATCATGACAAATTGTACCCATGATAACCCCATTACATTTTTTAGAGCTGTGAGGGGACTTTTGACTCACCCTGTATATGTAAAGTTGGAAGTAAGTGCATAAAGCTTAAATATGTAAGTATACATGTACAAGGGTAAATAAGTGTATAAAGTGTAAATATGTAAATAAATATTGTTAGAGTAAATAAATTCATAATGTGAAGTGCGAAAATAAATATGTGAATGAGTAAATAAGTGGAGGAGTAAATATATGAATAAGGTATAAATATATAAATATATATGTCCAGGACTAAATAGCTGAATAAATTGTAAATATCAAAATGAATATGTGGAGGAGTAAATATATGAATATGGTGTAAATATGAAAATATGTATGTCCAGGAGTAAATAAGTGTATAAATTGTAAATATGTAAATACATATTGGTAGAGTATATAAGTGTATGAAGTGTAAATATGTAATTGGATATCTGGAAGAGTATATAAGTGCACAAAGTGTGTTTTGTGCTGTAGATCATTCCATGATAAACAATTTATTCCACAATAATAATTTGTATGTTTGTGTGTATATATATATCCATCCATATAGGCTATAATGTTAGAAAGTATATGTAACTAATGTAAGAAGCAAGTAATACAGGACTACGTGATATTATGCTACTGCAAAGTGAAATGTAATTGTCTTAAATATAATTAGTAATTGTAAATATTTGTTCTTATATTGAAATCCTACATAAACTGGATTGGAACGGTGAATGAGGAGGCAAATTTATTTTGATCAAAATATATATATATTTTTTAATATTTGTAGATATCTGAATGAACAAACTTGGTTCATCTCATGTGCAAGTTTATACTAGAATCGAACCCGGCACTATTTATTATTGCAAGTTGACCGCCACTACTCTATCGGATATTCCCGAGTGTCTCTTGTCACCTGTTTGTGCAGTTGAAGAATGGTGACGTTGGATAATAAATTTTGCACGCATATAAGTTCTTAAAAATAATCACATTTGTGTTTGCGAAGCTGAATATTTGATGGCACTGGCAAGGGGTACCCATCCACCCAAGGCCAATGGTGCCCCCATCCCACGAAGATCATGTCATAATCCACATTTAATTAGGACAGCGTGTGTACTACTATTCTATTGCTAAAAATCACCTTTTTAGCTTTACTTAATACAATATTTGATCTGCCTCCCCTACATTCTTCCTTTTCTTCATCTAACCGATTACAAATAGTGTACTTGGTAGTAAAAATTACTTGAAACCAGCTAAAGTAAATTAATTACTAAGGAAACATTTTCTGATTTCGCCACCCTCCCCCCCCCCCCCGCCTTCTTCGCACATATTCCAGCATGGTGCCAACCTGTGAACTTTTTAATACGTATGTTACAAAATATTATTGCTGGATTTTATATTATTTTTTTTAACCCCCCCCCCCCCAAAAAAAAATTCTATGTTCGCCCACCATCGTGAGAACAATTGGGGCTCGACCTGCCTGAAAGGAATTGGTAGCGAACTCCCGCTTTCGAAACCAGATGGGACTCGACGTGCTGAATACGAGTCACCAAATTAAAAATCAAAGAAACCACCTTCGCCTTCTAAGGGTCTGTTGCGCCATGGCGTACATTTTTAATTTTACTGACTTATTTTGGACTTTTACAAGAGCTAAACATGGATTATTATGCACACTACGATTCTGCTTCATTTCAGCTGACTTTTGCAATTTATTCAAATGATTCCGCTCCAGACTCGTGAGCAAAACGCACTACAAAGCAAGAGGTCACAGGTTCCATCCTGGTCATGCAAGGGTGTATCATATTTGTCCCATCGCCATTTCTTCAGGTTATCATTCACACTCATCATCACAATTATCCCAGGATATAGAGAAGCGACTTAAAATAACAAAATTAGATACAATAAATAGAAAATGCCATCTAGAAGTTGCAGGAGCCGAGTACAGTACACTGGTAGGAGATATACCATCACATGAGTAGACAAATGACAACAGAAAATGGTCGATAAGTATTGTGCTATTTGTTAAAGATCCTAGGATCAATTGTATTTATATGTCTGTGCAACTTTGCCACCTAAGCAGAAATTGCAACTGATGTGTTAGCTGCAGGAAGAAAGAACTGCAGGGAAAAAATGCAGAAAGAACGATATGCAGAATTTTGAAACCAAGCATTCCTACAGCATGTAGACTATTGTAGAGTTTTACTACCTACCTCGTTTTCTTCCTTAAACGAGGGACGACTTACTCTTCGTATGCTAAGGGCTACAGTACCTGTGCCAGATCAGCCCCTGTCCGAAATTATATCTCTCAACTTTTATCACACATACCCAGTGGCGGATCAAGAGATGGGCCAAGATAATAGATGGACCAGGTAACTTAGCGCACTGTACATACATACGTTAATACGCTACGTGTGCCATAAATGGGTGGCACAACGGCACTGGTTATTTCGCACAGATGTTGATCTTCTGCATCATATTTGATTTATAACAGCTTGCATTTGCTTTATGTGATGCCTTGTGTTTTTGCAGCGCCTCGAAGAGTTGCTTGAGTCCTGCCTCTTGTGGTTTTATTTTGTTTTTGATTGTTTGCCTGCACTAGTGCTGGTTCGTCTGATTTGGTCGCTACTTTGCTGGGACTTCCGAGAGTTCCTGGCTCGTTGTTTTTAAGGAGATTTTCCTATGGGTTTTCACACTGATTTGCCTCTTGCCTAGTGGTAACTTTTGCCTGGGTTGAGGCGGAATATTTTCGCCCATCTTTGAATTTAGGCCCTTGTAAGGTCTCCGTTGGTAGTTTGGCCCTTCACAGAGCCATCAGCTGGTGCCGGGATGCCGGTCCTTGTAAGGACCTTCAAGAAAGTGGTCAATTTGAGCCTACCTTCTCTATACGGTGGCTTCTGGTTGATTCTCCGATGCTTCATTTATTCTTTTTTTCTTCTTTTTTTTTAACTTTGTGTTTATCAGGATCTGGTTGAAGTGACGCTGCATTGCACCTTGGTTCACTTTTTGGAACAGTGGACAGATGCGGGCATTGGCTGTGGACTGCGGACGAGTCTTGTGTCAAGACATTGTTTCTTGTTCACGGTGAAAGATGCGCTGTGTACTGTGCATCGTGTACGTAGTTTGCACGTGAGTACTGTCGACCAAGCATACGCTTCAACAAGGAAAAGATGCACGACTGGTGCTGCCTCCTAGCGTTTGATAATGGTGAAAAGTTCGATTGATTAATTTGCTTTATTTTATTTGGCTTTTGTGCCACTTTTGGCTCATTTGCGAAGATGGGGATGAGTAATGATATGACTAAATTGATGAATGGGCACTCACAAACATCCAAGACCAGGCCGGGATTCGAACCCGGCACTCCTGGCGTCGGTGAAAATTTGGAATTAAACCTAGAATGCATGACCTTGCGTGGTGTTGGTGACGTAATAAGAAGAAAATAGTCGGTTACAATTAAACAATTAGAAAGATGAGATTCTAAATGATAAAATTAGTAAATGAACAGTTTTTTTGGAAAATATTTTCATGTATTTACCGGTCTAAACTTCGGTTATCTGAAAGCATACTTTCGAAGAAAATAATTGAACTTTTGACAGTAAATATCTCTTCACTTCATTGGTCTGATGTAGGAAGAATGCTCTGCTTGAGAAGGACATCGGTTAATTCAAGCTGACGTTCAAAGAGAACCTCAAAGTGAAGATTGACTTGAGGAACTTCTTCATGAAGTTGCTATCCGTCTTTTCTGCCTTTTTTTCAAAAACAGGAAATTATTAAAATCAATGATGTTGTCAGAATGATCTGTAATATATACAGTCTTTTTTACTTTTTACACATTGTAAATTATGTATATTATGCATTTATGGTGACAATGATACTTCTTCCAATTGCAACTTCCAGTAGTACGGCTCTCTTCCTTAAGGTGTCATCAAAGTCATCAAATTTGTCAAAAGCACGTCACAATCTTTCAAAGGTATCGAACAATAACGTAGAAGTATTCTCACACAGTATCATCCTGTATACTATGTACTTAATTTAGTTATTTTGTAGTCTGCCTAATATATTTTAAGGAGACAATAAGGCAGGCATTTTTTATTAGCTTGTAAAAAATTATTTTCATGCACATAAGATTGGGCTGTGTTTTCTTTAATCTCAGCTATAACCACATCAAGGTTCCCAAAAGTTTATACGCCTATAGGATTACCCATCCAGTGACAAAACATTTCGCCACTGGTCACATACAGGTAGCCCCAAATACCATACGTAAAATGCATATAAGAGCAGGGCTAGCAGTGAGTGGGCGTTAAGTGTAACTGTTCTGATTAGAATATTGACGCAAACCATATTTTTTCTTTTATTTATTTGAAAAATCCTGAATACAGAAGAATCAATATTACATCAGGATATCAACTGGAAAGGAAATAAACAAAATAATAAGATGGACACATATAGTCCAGCCAGGTAAGACAAGACTACCTGAAGAGGTCTATTCCAAACACGAGAGGGGAAGCAGCTAGAATCACCAACCAAACTACAGTACACTGTGATATTTCGTTTATATGGATTTGCTTGCTTTTATTTTCATTCTGACCCCTCCCATAATTTGAAACATATCTCTACTTACTTCATTGATGTTTCCACAGCAAACAATTTTCACGGAACCCTCACCTTCCCAAAATGTCATTCTGCCACAGACATCCAGGTACCAGACCGGAAACTTAAGCCTTTTTATATGGGTCAACTTTAAGCCAAAAATTTCGTAGAGAGAGTGATACTATCATGGCGGCGAACATAGCTTCATATTTCTACATGTAACAACTATCTTGAAGATTGTGAGTTATTGCACCACACAAGATTGTAACTTTTAAGCTTACTAAGAAGTATATAACTCTACATATTACACTCCACAAGTGAGTACAAATCATTTGTTCACAAAAATGAAAACAAGCTCTAATGTGCATCTCCGCCATATTTCTAGCCCCAGGACTATGCACGGCTTCAAACAAAAGCTCATCGTATTCAGTCTGTAATTAGAGGTATGTGATTTCTGCCGTTACCCCTATATTGACACTGAACAAGTCCAGTTGGCGCGTGCGCACTTCTGTCCATGGTTTCGGCTAAGGCAGCCGGACTGTACACACGCATTGGTGCGTACTGAAAGTCGTGATCAACTTTTTATTTCAGACGTAAATGTTCACGTAGAGCGATGCGCTGTATAAGACAGTTAGAACCATCTATTGTGACAACATACACTTGAAAGTGGGGTGATCGGCGCAGTACGTATGCGCATTCAAGACTACTAGAAGGAAAGGCTGGGGTCAGACACGCCTCTTTTCGCGACTGCCGCGGGTGTGACGTCATGGGCGGACAAAACGCAGCTGAGTCTTGACCCCATACGGAAAGAAACGTGGAAAGGCTGATCTGTTTTGTTCTTTTCGCTCCGTTTTTCTTGTATTTCTGGATTGTTGGGTTCAGGGTGCGAAATCCTGGAGGGGACGAGGGGGATTCCACCCCCACCAACAATCTTGGCCTCAAAAATCCCCCCACCAAAAATTTCCCGGGGGAAAGAGTTTTTGTTATAACAATGAAAAGATAAGCAATTAATTTTAATTTCAAATATACTTTACTAAGAATATTATCGAAAACACACACAAATTAGTGTGGTTGTGAGTGTTGAATGCTTTCTGTCTCAAGAGATCATTAACAAATCTACATCAATACGCACAGTAAAAGTAAAACAAGAATGCAAAACAATAATAACTATGAAATCTAATTGATTTATACTAACATAGTGCACAAACTAAACAAAAACTTACACATAATAAAACCACTTCAACTATGTCATAATTTATTAACATCTTTTACCGGTTAGTAACGGAATTAGTTAGCTGATTTACACTCTCTGATATGTATGAAAGTAACAAATTAATTTCTAATTAATAATCATAATAATTCTTTTAATTGAGTAATTTATTTTTACTTTTAATAACATTACAAATATGTACATCGTATAATTCACACATATGTTTGTGGGGAGGGGGTTGTAGGTTAAGAACTTTCTCCCACTCACCAGTCTTCAATGATTTCACACCCTGGTGGGTTGTGAGGTGTTGCAGTTCACAATGCCTTCAGTGAGGTGTTGCGACGTGTGATCTCCGATGAAAAAATAAAAACAGTATATAACAATATATAACTGAGTGGCCGCGGTGGCTCAGTCGGTAACGCGTCTGACTACCATGCTCAAGGTCCCGGGTTCGATCCCCGGCCGGTTCAAATCCGGGAACTTTTCTAACGTTGGAAGCGGCCCCGGCGCCCACCCAGCGTCGAATGACAGGGGACAGGGGCATGATGCTGATCACATCACCCGCACTCACGACCGGATCAAGAAAGTGTGGGGCGTTACCCCCACACCCCCTATATGCCTTCATGGCGTGGTGCTAAGCACAGGGGAGCACTTTACTTTTTTTTTTTTTTTTTAACAATATATAACTGAACATATCGCATCTAACGAGACTTGTTAGTGGATTGCGATACCAGTAGTCTCATTACACAACATAAGGCTACCATACACTTCAATTGAGTTACAATTATTAGAATAAAAATAATAATATTGTATTTTTTTAATAAAGGCTCTCACGAGTATAGTAAGATAAAAACTGCAAGCATACCCCTCCCAATTTAATATCCAGTCCCCCACCAAAATTCATATGTCAATTTTAGGTTCACTGTTGGTATCGAAGAGTTGAATCTCGACCTCCTCCAAATAATTTAATTCTCAAGCGCCACATCAAAATTCCCACAACAGTATAAGCGCAACAGTAATTAATACTCAAGACTTGGCTATCTCCCATCCTAGTGCTCAATTTTCTTACTATAGAGTTGGAAACTTCCCCAACCAAGGGTAATTCCACATCAGAATTCACGATTTAAATTTAAGGTTTAATATGTAATAGTTGGCTGGATAATGTGCACCTCAAATAGTAGATACCGTGTTGCCGAGAGACGACACTAGTATGTCTCGTCGCGTGAAAATTCCATCTCTTCTCGTGTCTAGTCTCGTTAACAACACTAATAATACATAGTAACTGTTATAATTCCCTTGGAAATACACAACTTGCTATTTATATACGAGTGATGATTAAATGACAACGTAGTTCAACTTACGTCCTCCATTGTTCTATTATTTATTCAGTCAAATTTTCATCACAATCGCCCTCCCACCCCCAAAATTAAGTGGACTCAACCAGCTTTCACATACCCGCCTGTGAGCACCCCTGTTCGACATACCACTGATTATATATATACGTATATATGGTGAGCCTCGACTTTCTTCAGTTCTATGTCTCAAGTTTTCGTTCAGTCAAAAGTTGTTTAAAGTGTTTGTGACATAATACACACGGAACTTCCTCACATTCCTCCCTGTGTAGTTCAAAGATTCATAAAACTCAGAATTGTAATCTGAATAAGGAAAATTAATGAAGAAATAAATATCAATAGTCGAAGCAAAGTTACCAAATTTGAAAAAGTTTAAATGAAAACAGCTCCTCTCTCACTCCTGAAAGAGAGCAATAGATGAGGATGATTTCTTTTACATATTCAACTTATCCATAATTTTGGCTTTCTGCCTTTCTTTATTTAACAAAATTATTTTACACATTCAACATATATTTTTCTTTCTGCCCTAACAAAACGCATTACTAGGTGTATTAACCCCAATTTCACATGAAACTAATGTTTCACAGAGGAATGTGACGACATATAAACTACCGATAAAATGTGTGCGTAAATGGCTGTGTAATCCAACTAAGGGCATACGTTATGTCGGATCCTAAGTAAATCTGTGTATTCATTCCCAATTAGCATCTGGGCATAATTGCGGCTCTTTTTTGTTCATAATTACTGCTTTGATTCGGCTGCGAAACCGGAGCGTAGAGCGATCTGTCCGCCCGTGACGTCACGCCTGACGTCAAGGACCACGTGATCAGGTATGGCCCCAGCCTTCTCCTCTACTAGTCTTGATGCGCATTAGCGAGTAGCGAGTAATGGCTCCGTTTGACACGTCGTTTCGCCAGCGTGCAGTAATTGAATTTCTGTTGAAGGAAGGTGCATCGGCATCAGATATCCACCGCCGATTGCAGGAAGTGTATGGTGATCAGTGTATGGCTGCCAGTAGCATCAGGCGATGGATAAAACATTTTAGAGGTGGAAACACAGACATCAGTAATCTCCCTCGCACAGGCCGCCCGAGAACTGCCTCGAACAACAGGAACGTGGCTCGCGTCCAGGAAATCATCCAGGGGAACAGGCGTGTTTCGGTTAGGGAACTTTCACACATTGTTGGAGTAGGGCACAGTGCTATCCAGGAGATGATTGGTGTACTGGGTTACCGGAAAGTGTGTTGCAGATGGGTGCCAAGGGATTTGAATGTGGCACAAAAACGAAACAGAAAAGATGTTTGCACGGAACTTTTGGCGCGGTACCGAGCAGAGGATGGAGGCGAGGGTTTCTTGAAGTGTTTGGTTACTGGAGACGAAACCATTTTCCACCTCTACGAGCCTGAGAGTAAACGTCAAAGCCTGGAGTGGCGACATCAAACATCACGAAGAAAGAAGAAACCGAGGACAATGTCACCAGCTGGCAAAGTAATGGGAACTGTCTTCTGGGATTCGGAGGGTGTTCTTCTCGTGGACTTTCTCACTCCTGGGGAAACAATCAATGCATCTCACTACGTGCGCACTTTGAGAAAACTTCGTCGTGCTATTCGTGAAAAACGTCCTGGCAGGGATAGTGTTATCCTACAACACGACAATGCCAAGCCGCACACAGCACAGCTAACGAGGGATGAAGTTGCCAGATTTGGGTGGGAACTCCTTCGACATCCTCCCTACAGTCCAGATCTGGCTCCTTCTGACTTTCACTTGTTTTCTTTTCTGAAAGAACACATGCGGGAAAACAGATATGACACCAACAAGGAAGTGGAACTTGCCGTTAGGAGAATACTCAGACGTGCCCGAACGGAGTTCTACAACAGAGGAATTTTCAAACTTCCAGAACGTTGGCAAAAATGTGTCGATTTAGATGGTGATTATGTTGAAGACTAATAAAGGTATGTACTTTAACAGACATATATTAGATTCTTTTTTGTACAGTTTACTTCCTTCTTGTAATATGTTGATAACGACTTTCAGTACGCACGACACATAACAAGAATAATAACAACTAGGGCAAAAACAACATTATTTACTCTTCAGCTGTTTGATACACTCCGTTCTGTAAGTCTGTTTTGATAAATGGAAGCCCGGAGTATGAGTTTCAAATTGTTTATAGCCTGTAGAGAAGTGATCTTTGTTCTAAAGATAGCCTTGAAGATTTAATGTAAAAGAAGTTGGTGCATTTGCTGTTTGGACGTGGGATTCTGATATTAAGAAGTAACAAGAGTTCGCTGGTGAAAAGTTGACCATTCATGATTCTGAAAAGAAGTTAAGTATGAGAGTTGACGGTGAAGAGAAAAGTCATGAAATTGTAGAATGGATAGAATTTCGTGTTTGGAAAAGTTTGCAAGGGCTGGACATCTGTGTTTGACTATTTGACTAGAAATTTGATATACCTTTACGAAACCACTAATTCGGAGAATTTATGTATGTTAATAAATGTTAGATGTAGACTTGACTGTTGTTCTGTTGTTTTCTTAGGATTGTTGCAGTGTATGGAGCTGATTATGCCAGCAGCGCCGTGACACTCCGATAGCCTAGTGGTAACCTCGTCGCCTTGTAATCAAGGGGTCCCGGGTTCGATAACCTGTACAGGCACATGTTGGTTCGGGAAAACCTTGAAATTATAAGTCCCGTCCCAATTAGCCTTCAAGTGCATAAAGTGGACTTATGAACAAACTTTAACAAACAGACACTGGCGCCGTTAGTTCATTGGCCCGCCACCTACAATGCGAAAGTTGATGAATCAAGACATCTTTCTTCCATTCGTTGACAAATACGTCTAAATTCTCACAAGTGAATGGAAAGTTATGCACTGGAAACTCAAACAATTACGTTTCTCATGTACTTTCAATGAGAGAAAAAGATTGGATGAAAAATATATACACGAGTAAACCTCACTCCACCTTGCAAGATAATTTTACAGAATTTTTAAATATTGATAAATTCAGTATCTAATTCATAAGAATCAGAAAACAAATAAGAACATATTATAAAATTGTTTTATTTAAAATTAACAACAATGTTGCTAATATAACGTAAAATCAGTACACACAGTTACTTATTTACATAATTCCATTATACTCGTACAAAAGTACACAAATATATGTACATGGCAAATATTGAGGAATTTGAGTATTTTATATTATACGTTTCAAAAAGTTTACAATTTCATTACTTAACCTTGCACGACATATACTAAAATACAAAATATCTTGTGTGCTAGAAATTCAAATATCTAACAAGAGTACATGGTAAATATTCGGCAATCATTACGTGTATGTATCCTTTATACAAAAAATCTGTAATTGCATTACATAGCCTTTTATGGAATATAAATATAAACTACAAAATTTTCCCGTTTGCTAGCAAATGCAAAGTATATACCTGCAACATAACATGAAAAACTCAGCAAAGATTGGTACTTATAACATAACAAATCTTTGGCTTTAGCAAACAATTAATTTATTTATTAATTTCAACTGAAGCAGCGAATGCTACTTTAATTCTCATTTATTGACATTATTTCAAAAAAGAATTGAAAAATGAATACTTTACCCACTAAATCAATTGATACATTTTTTTCCCATTGAACACTTGTCAATTAAATTTAACAACTATAAGAAGTTTAGTAACCTGTTTTAATAACAAACAGAGTTCTTTGTGTGCACAGTATCTCCGAACAGAAAGTATTCAAAGCATTCACATACCTATCCCACATTTTAGTGAAAGCTGTTTAGTTTCGTACACTGGGAAATACTTTAATGGCTTTATTTTTCAAATTCAAATTCTTTATTTGCGTGGGCGAGGTTCAGCCTGAGGCTGTTCTGCCACCTAACCTAAAGGAAGATGGATAATAATGCCCAATCGTGGACAATCACACAATCTCAGCCATGTTAGTGGTCCGATGATGTGGTCTAAATCTTTTCAGAGAAGGAAATATTAACCTTCTCTATATCGATAGTATTTTCAGATTTATGTTTAATATATTCTATTAAATGGATAAATGGAAAATTCATTTAATCCTTGGATTTTGTCATCCTTGGTGTTCAACAAAAATAGCTTAATTTTATTAAATGTTTTTGGTAACATTGTGCAAAATGACATTTTCCTACAAGTGGTTTCAGAAGAAGGATACAATTTTGCAGAAAGGAAATTCTGAAGTCTCCTTTTGAACGCCATTCGAAGTTAGTAGTGAGGGAAAACAATCGTAGAGTCTACATCAGGAAAAAAAATAATGTAAAACTCAATGTTTTCAGATTTAGGTTCGGTCATCCGATGTGAAATAGACCACATACTCTAATTCAGGGAGTTTCTGCTAGAATAGGCTATTAGTTATTCGTTGTTTTCAGGTGCAGCCCGAAAGTTATCGTGTGGAAATCTGAGTTGACGTATCTTTCATGATCTAAAAATGGATGCAGAAGGTAAGTTTCATCACTTTTCTACCCCAGGAGTAAAATACTTACTTTTTATTTCCAGTTGTACTTTTACAAGAAATGGCTTCCTAAGATTTCACGGCCATGTCTTCCTTCAACGAGCACGACAGAATGGGACATCTCTCCTTAGTCAAAAGGACAAATGTCCCGTTATAGATAAAGGAGAGACGGCCAATTACGTATTTTCTTGTGACAAGAGATGTCCCTATTTGTTTCCTATCTTTGTCAAAAGAATAACTGTAATAATTAAGAAATAAATAGATGAACATATTTCGTAAAATCGGAGTAAAATCTACGAAATCACAGACAAAGAGTAAGAAATCATTGATTAAATGGAAATGTGCACGATGAAGAATACAAGTTGAGCCAATAAATGGTGATGATAACCTAGGAACTATGCTCTTGAATCCTAGACGAAAAAGTGAAGTCACAAATAGGAAAGAAATTCCAATTTTTGGAATGCTGGAAAGACAGAAAGACTAGACTGTCAGAGAAGCATGCACGAAATATTCACGATTCATGGTGAGAGAAATAATTTTGAATAGGCCTAAGGGGATTATGAATAAGTCTACGTGGGAAACGTATTGTGTTCATTCTTTAAAAATTACTAATTTGTTTATGATAATTTTTAAAGTTTTCTCTTAGGTTTAAGAGTCATGTAACGATTTTAAAGAATTTCTTCTTTCCATTTAACAAAAAAGACTACTTTCCATTTATGACATTAATACGCCATTGTAAAACTATTTTGGTTTACTTTAAATAACATTAATAATGTGAGGAAATTATTTTTAGATAGGAAATCTAACCTTTAATTCTCAGGGGAGATATCCAAGCTCATAGTATTAGGAATTTCAGATTTCTGAAATTTCAGATTATATTTCATTTACTGAAATTGTAACATGATTCACTGAATCAAGTCTAATTTAGGGACGATTTGAAAATATAACCATGTCGATGCACTAAAAAAAATCAACTAATTTCAGCTCTGCTCGAATTATCTTATGTGGTGTATCGCAAAGTTTTGAAATAATTTTCAGCAATTTTATGCTGTGCTTCTCAAACAACTGAAAGGAAATATGATTTATCCATCCTCCATTTCTTCTGAGATTATTTAGGCCAAGCCAGCCAAGACGGTGCAAGAAGAAAAGGAAATCTTTTGTAATTCCACTTTCATAAAGCCACTAGAAGTATTAACAATTGATATGTACAGGGCATTTCCAATTCAATTTTGTCACTGTTTTTCTTCAATCTCTCTACTTTTGTAGCCAGAGAAGCCGCGACAGACTGAAAAATCTTTCCAGCTCCTTGCATGGAATAGACGCCGAATCTTTAGGCTACGTGTGAAAGGGGGAGGGGTTACTAAATAAATAAATAAATAAATAAATAAAAGTGAGAAAATTTAGGAATCACTCAGGTAACAGTGCAAATATAGGGAAAGAGTTGAAATGAAATAGTGTTTGTGAACTCCAAAAAGAAGTGTGAATGTGAAAGCAGACTGAGAGGAGGAAGGGTGGGGAGATTGTACTAAAATTTTTCACTTCACTTCACTCGGATGACCAGAAGCTCAAATGCCTCACCGCACTTATATGCTGCTGCTAAGTGAAGAGCAGTTCTTCCAAGAGCATCTCTTTCGTTAATATCTGCTCCGTTTTCTAATTCCTTTCGAAGGGCATCAACGTCATTTGTAAGAGCAGCAACGTGAATTCTGCTCTTAGCTAACGCATTATCCACAAATATTCTTATGAGCTCATATTCCTTCCAATAAAAATATGTCTTCAGAAATCCCATAAATTTCTTGCAAGGTGTTTTGTTTGTTGTAAGCTGTGCAATGTGTAAAGCGATGAAATATTCCGCAAAAGTTCTGTGAATGAAGGACATGTTGGTTTACTCGAATTTATGCAAAATCCCAATCTTAAGAATAAATTGCTCATCGAGAAAGCGCGGATTGCTTACTGATCTAATAAAGCAGCAGTCACAACGGAATGAAATGTCTGGGAGTAGCTCGTCAAGAGCTCTCTGTGTGCATGCACTTTTGTGCTCTTCCCAAACAATGCCATTGAGGTACTACTTGTGATAACCTGAGCCAGGAATTGCCTCACTCGTCACGAATTGCTCGTACTTCATGTCTTCAAATTTTGTATAAAGTAAAAATAGGTTTGTGAATGGAAGTTCCACCGAATAATTTTCTGTTTCTTGCACGTCGCAAAATAACGCCAGGTTTCTTCACCCACCTCCGCGAGCAAGGTTACTTGCAGGGGAATCCTAATGTGGTTCCATATCCTTCCTTCAACCTTTGCAGAAAAATGCTTCATGAGCTCTCGTGCAAACACATACGCGCGTTCTGATTCCTCTTCGTCGGAAGAAATATTCAGATTGTTAATCCAAATCTCTGCCAGCAGCTTCTCCTGTTCAGTGGCGTCCAATGGTTGCAAGCGATAAGCAAAGGTTGACGTCGCCTCCTCCAACTCTTCCTTGAAATGGAGTCTTGTGGTTATTATCACTTGTCCACGTGAGTGCTCCTTGAGCTTCTGAAGAACTAGAAGTACTTTCTCTATTTCTTCTCTTGATGCAACCTCGTCGTATCCATCCAAGAGGAGGATAAACTTTCCTGTTTCTTCAAGACTGTGTTGATATAGCAACTTTGAAAATGAGGACTCATCACCCTCACCCAAGAATAGTTCGCTCACGCTCCTGGACATTTGAAAAATGTTCCATTCTGGATTTAGTTTGAGCAATTTCCATGCAACATCTTTCAAACGTACGAAGACAACCGACCGGTCTGTATGAAGCTTCTTTTCTTCTTCGGCTATGTGAAGCAGCTGAGTGGTCTTCCGCATTCCAGGCTCAGCTGATATTACAGCAATTGGCCTCTGATTAATTTATTTCTTGTACACGTTCTCACTCTTGTCTACATACGATCTCAATGTACCCATGGGACCGCGAGACCCAAACCATTGAATACTTTGACGACCGAATTGGATATAACTCTTAATGACGTGGAGGTTTTTCCCTGGATTCGAGAGACACATTTCGTTAAATGTTTCACACAATTCTTCCTTACGACTCACAAGGAATATATTATTTTTCTCTTTATACCTATCCAATGAGGACTGGAGGTTCATTCCTTCAAACGAAATCACAACATATTCATCCTCTCTTAATTTGTCTAGACATTACTCACGTAAGAAACATTCAAGATAAAATATCCTTGGAACAAATGAACTCACACTGGCCTCTGTGGTAGGTACACACTTACCTATAACTACTTCTGGCTCTGATAATAATATCTCGATATGACGCGAGCTTAAATTGGGAAAAATCGGCAGATTTCCTTGAATGGCATAGAATTTCCCTGGAATGTTATACTCCTTTCAACTACGAAACGCTTCGTTTCAGAAGAGAGACCTGTGAATGAATAAGTTCCATCATTCCAGGGAAGTACCTTGTCTATTTCCATAATGTCTGTCATATTCTCATCGATAAGAACGAGAATTAACTTTGAAACATTGCTACCACTTTGATTTTGCATCCTTCCTATCAACGACTCCAAGGCTTTTTCCCCCTCTACTACATTGTCTCTTTCTTCGACTGTAACAATTATTAGTGCAGGTCCTTTCAAAGGGAGGAAAGGGATAGGAATGTTCTTTACTTTAATCAAAGTCTGGAGCTGCAAGAGAAACAAGTCTATGGAATCCTTTGGATATGTAAGGAATTTGGTGCAACAAAGCTTTAGGGAACGAGGAACCGTGTAAAAAACACTTTCACTCTCTCCAAAAAGTCTATCAAGATCATCATACTATGAGAATGTAACATTATTCAAAATCAATTTTTCTTTCGAAGCATTTGAAAGCATTTCCAATATAATCATAGCAAGATCAATTTCTGCAAAATCTTTTGTCTTGTATTCTCTAAACCATCTACCCAGGAAAGTACACAGGTTGTCCTTCAGCTTTTTTGGTTGGATTCCTGTATTTGCTTCCTTCAATTTATCCTCCAAAATGCCGTACAGCTGACTCTCAGTTGGCTGTCGTACAGCAAACCTTAAATGCTTCAGAAAAGCATCTACTTTAGTTGAGTTCCACAATCTGTCTCTAATAAAGTCATTTGGTAGCAACTCAAACAAAGAGTGTTCACTCGCTTCCAGGAGGTTATAGTCTTCCTTTACCTTTTTGAGTATCAAGGAATTCCTCCCCGACGTTATCTTCTTAAGAACTTCACCCTTCTCACTGACATCAAAATCAAACACTGCTGGGGTGTATATGATGTATCTCTCCACATATGCCCTTCTAGAACCTTTTCTTTCCCTAAACTCTAGGAAGGACTGGAAATACTTTCTCAGGTAGACATCTCCCCTCTGGTCGAAAAGGAGATTTTCGAAAGTGATTTTCGTTTCTACTTCCTTGTGCTTAGCTTGAAGGCACCACCGTATGCTTTGCTTCTGTTCAAAAACTTTGAAGACAACGTCATCAAACTTCCCTGCAGATTTATCTTCAACCGAAATATTGTAGCGAGCGTTGTCTCTCTTTAAAGCTGAGGCCACGAACAATGCTGCTATCTTCACTTGATAATCTCCGCCCTTTTGTGCCCTGCAAAGTCCAGGATCCTTCTTGTAGCCTTCTCTTCTCTCCCTCTGCAATGCATCTGCTTCATTCATATTTTCTTCCGTTACTGTCTATCTTGAAGAGTTCCAAATGTGTGAAGATGCCGTTTTCACGAGATAGTTTTTCAAGAGCATCTAATGTCCCACATGTGTTGTTTCTTCTGCCCTTCAACCTAAAGGATAACAAAAATATGTTGAGAAATGTAAAAAAGAAACACTCATGAGCAATGATGTTATAAGCAACAGCCACTAGTAGCCACTTTCCATGGTGGACTCTTTAACATAGGGGCCCCACGAAGCCAACATTGCAGGAATAGAATACTATGTAAGGCATGGACATTTCACTATGTCTGGTGATTCATGTACTTCCCCTATTCACCATTCATCTTCACCGTCACAATTAATATGTATTTAACAAGAGCTACCAACAATCATATAAATACTACAATACAGGTACTAACGATAACGTAAAAATTCTACATAAGATAACTTAGAAACAAATACAATCAGGCAATAATAGTTATGTATAAATCCAAGTACTTCAGAAATGAATAGCAATTTTTTATCGTGTTAGCTAGGTGTTGTATTGAGCTTGACTAGAATGTAAATGTTTTGTGTTTGAATAGCATTTAAACGACGACTTATTATTTTTAAAAGAAACATAATATTTTGATTTTCCTCAACGTCTGTTTGTATTTAGACTTTCATCATGTAGAGACTAGCGTCATCTTACTGCAAGTGACAAGTTCCTCCCTGTCGACCAGCCACCAATAAGATTAAAGGGACTTGTAAAAATTGCGTTCGTCTTCTAGATACTAAAACAACTAGCTCTCTCTCTCTCTCTTCAAATAAGGAGCTTCAGGTTCGATTCCAAGAGGGTTGTATAATACAAAAGTACTTTATATTTGTCTTATAATCTCATTTTAAATCTTCTCTGCAATTTTTGGCTGATAGTGATGATGAAAGTAAATAATAATTATGTGAATTTGATGATGAAAATACACATGCTCAACCGTGGACTCGAACTTAGAACCTTTGGTGGCGAGATCTTCAGTGGCTCACCGAGACTGCACAGAATAGCTGCGTATGAAAGTGAACTTGTAAAAATGGTTTGCAACTTTCAGAAACTGTGCGTTTTAAAATTGTCTTTTGGTACCTCTTATACTACTACATTAAGGTTATAACTTCCAATAGCTTTCATTTTCTCTTTTCTAAGATTTAGCTGTGAAGTTGTAAATCCTGTCTAGAGCATTGTATTATATGACTGTACCAAGCGATTTGTATGTATTCAGGAGTGTGATATTTATCCTCAAATTCTCATTTACTGCCAACCATATATGAAGTACTCTTCTTGTTGATATCAAAGTGCACTATTCTTATCATTGTTTTCTAAATTTTATGAATGATTAAGATTTTTTCATCTTCATGGAAGCTGACATTATTAGAAAAGTAACTTTTTCCCCGAAATGACTTCTTAGCTTTTATTGTAGTTTTGCTTGTGAACGTGATATTAAAACATTCCAAAGATCATCCAATTGAATTAAAATTATCTTATCTGAACTTCATCAAACATACGATCCTTCTGTTCAGTATGACGACTCTTCTGACAGAATACATAGGTTGATTCCTTCTCACTGGTACTTATCTGGAATCTTCTGTGTGTTTAGAAATCTGAAAATATAGAACAATGCAACACTAAAACGTTTCTCCCTTTGGTTCCTCCTTAGGTTAATGGCTGAAATCGCGAGGAATGTTGTTTAGATGAAAGTGATTTATTTATTTATTTATTTAAAGACATGACACTACAGGCAAATGCCCATTTACAGTGTCTTGTATTATAACACTGTTTGGTACACAAAATATGCAATCAGAAGAATTCAAAAAGTACAATAATATGATAATATGTGTTACAGTAATATAAAAATTAATATAAGATTAGATATGAAAGAGAAGTATATAGCATTAACCTGACAGTTTGGGTTAGAACTTACACATGATAACCAAGAAAAAAACCAAGGAAAAACATATGTACTTCACCTTACATTTAAAAACGATGATATATAGATGTAATGACAGTAATTAGTAAATAACACAAAAGAAAAAAGAAAAATAGGATGGACTCTACGCCTGTACATAAAGAGACTGAACTAATAAACAAAGTTAAGTCTGGCTTTGGAAATAAGTTTCTGTTTCCCTTTTGAATTTTGTAAAACTTTGGAAGATGTCTATCTTATCATATGTCTTTGCAATTTCGTTATATAACCTACACATTCTCCGAGTGGGTGCCGCATTGGCTGACTTTGTTTGAGCTCTCGGTACTTGAAACAGCTCTTTCCGTGGTCTTACCTTATTATATGGTACATAAAAAGGGATTTCTGAGAGCAGCTGAGAGGAGTCTAATGAGTTGTTTAAAAGTTTATGTAAGAATAGTAACTGATGTATGTTTCTTCTATCGCCTAGGGATTGTACATTGAAGTATTTTTTAGGGTATGATAAGAAGTATATTTGGGGTAAACGCCGTCTCTTTTCAGTCCTAGGAATCGAAGGAACTTGCTTTGTACATTCTCTATTCTGCTAGTCTCATTTAGGTTTTGTGGGGACCAGACGATAGACGCGTATTCCAATTTCGACCTTACGTAGGTATTGTATAGCGTTTGGAATGTTTCTAAGTTCTTAAAGTCGTTTCCCATTCTCATTATAAACCCTAGGTTTCGGTACCCTTCTGCTACAATGCGGTCGATGTGTTTTCGGAAACTGTTATTTTCTTCAAACTGAACACCAAGATCTTTATAACTTGACACTCTGTATAACGTGTGGCCACTGATTGTATAAGTGTGCGTGTAGGGTTGTTTCTTTCGAGTGAAAGTCATAATTTTGCATTTGTTAAAATTGAGTTTCAGTTTGTTTTTAGCGCACCATTCTACTAGATTTTCAATGTCGTTTTGTAGTTCCAAGGTATCATTATCGTTCGTTATAGACTTAAATATTTTCAGGTCATCCGCGTACAAGAGTTTCTTGGAATGTAGCAGGCATTCTGGGAGATCGTTAACCATCACAAGAAATAGCAGTGGTCCAAGGTTCGATCCTTGCGGGACACCCGAGGAGGTCTGAAATGCAGTAGACATGCTATTATCATATCTAACATACTGTTTTCGGTCTTTCAGGTAGGAGGAGATAAGTTTTAAAACACGGGCTGAGAGGTTAAGATGGTGAAGCTTTTGGAGAAGTGTATCATGGTCAACAAGATCGAACGCCTTTGAAAAATCAGTATGAATTACATCAACTTGGCCTTTCCCGTCCAGGATCAAGGTTATAAAGTCGGATATTTCCAATAAATTTGTTACAATGGACCGTTTAGGTACGAATCCATGCTGGTGAGGGGAAAGTATCGGATGAAGGTGTCTGGAAATGTATTTACATAAGATTTGTTCGAAGAGTTTTGCAGGAGTTGAAATAAGAGCGACTGGTCTATAGTTGTTGATATCAGCTTTGTCGGAGGTCTTTGGTACGGGACACACCTCAGAAAGCTTCCATATTTCCGGGAAAACGCAGGTGGAGAGTGAAAGGTTGAATAAGATGTGTAGCGGGTATTTAAGGCTTTCCGAGCATCCCTTTATTACGTACGGGGGAACCATATCGGGACCAACAGATCTTTTCGGTTTCAGTGATTTTATTGCATCTTCCACGTCATTTAGGGAAATTTCACCAATATGGAGCATGTCCAATAGTTCGTTAGTGTTATCCAGGGGGAATGTTGTTTCGTAGCTTGATTTGTCATCGCTATAGATAGATTTGAAATGACGAGCAAATGCATCCGCAATCTCTTTTCCGCTTCGTAGAGATTTATTTTGGTAGGTGGTGGGGTGGGTAGGTGTTTTCTTTCTTTTGTTTTTTACAAAGGACCAAAATGTTTTGGGATCGTATTGTATACCTAATTCACAGTTTAGCAGATATTCATCGTACGCCTTGGAGATGCGTTTTTTAACGTTCTTCCGCAATTCTTTAAATTTAGCTTCATCCCCGATCAGTCTTTTCCATTTCCGATGATGCATAGCTTTAAGAGCTATATCCTTTTTTATTTCCCAGGTGAACCAGCATGGATATAGTTGCGACTTGAGGTTCGTGTAGGGGACGCATTTATCAAATACCGAGTTTAAAATGCCATAGAATGTACGGACCGCATCATTTATATCTTTATAATTTCTTAATACATCCCAGTTTACAACTTCAAATTTTTTGAATAGTTTTAAAAAATCAGCCTTTTGAAAATTATATCGTTTTTGCCTTGCCTCGGGTTTGATTTTGCGTGGTTGTGGGTGAGAAGCACACATAATTAGTGCAGGATGGTGCTTATCTTCAGGTACTATCGGAAGCTCATTCATTTTAACAGATACGTAATTCAAATTGGTTATGATTAAGTCTAACGTTTTGCCATAAGTGTTTAACACATCGTTACAGTTTTTTAATGAATGGAATTCGAGGAAATTTTGCAAATGTAGACACGTGTTTCCTGAATTTAGTAAATCTGAATGTGAGCCTACGATTTCTGGAATATTAAAGTCGCCTGTCAGAAGCAATCGACACCCAGTCGGACATTGCGAGGTTATGTGATCAAACAGTGTATCGTATGTTTTAGATGGGGAATCAGGCGGGACATATACTACACACATATTCAAGTTAGTTTCGTCATCCATTTTAACTTTAACAATTAAACATTCAACGGTAGGGTCCTCAAGATTGAAGTCAATTTTGGAGGCTTGGAATTTCCGTCGAACACCCAACAGAACCCCTCCGCCTTTGGTTTTCCCCGAGGCGATCGGGTCACGGTCTGTCCTGAATACTACGTATCTGTCGTCAAACAGTTCCTCGCTAGCATGCGCAGACGTTAACCAAGTCTCGGAACATGCCACCGCATCGTAATCATTGGACAATACACTTAGGTAAAACTGTTTTGTTTTCGTTCTTAGCCCTCGTACGTTCTGATATGCAATATTAAAGTGTTTGCTATTGTTATTATGAAAGTTTAACTGAGCAAAGGTGTTTCGTTTTGGATTGAAATTTACTGAGTCACAGGCAAAAGGTTCGCTTTTCTTGCATTCGTGAATGCTTGGGATGGTAAAAATATCACTTTGGGTGCTTACCTGCTGTTCCGTTGGGGTCACCGATCTCCCGCTCCCCCTCTCTCACTTGGAAACACCCACCACAGCCCCTAACGGGCTCACTTTCACTGGATACCAAAAAAAAAAAAAACCCACCAGAACTCGAGCCTGGAATCTTCTATGTGATGTGTGTTTCTTGTCTTTATTATAAGTGTGTGGTTTCGTTAGATCCATGGTATTTCATTCATTTGTTTTAACAGACAAAGTAAAGATCAGGCAGGTGGAAGGGAGTGGAGAATCGTGGAGACGGACCACCGAGAATATATCCTTTTGCTTCGCTAGAAAACCTCTATAAGTTCGTGTGATGGGGGACTTATTAGAGAAATGAAAGGACAAATTAGAAGATCAAATATGATGTTTGTCCTTTTATTAAAATGCCTCGAAATCAAAATTTCACACTTATCCACTGATAGAAAGGAAGACAATTTTGCTCTAGGTTGGGATCAAACATAGGTGTCACTGATAAAAACCCTTAAAATTCTGACCAAGGCAAAATTTAGTGTACAAAAATATACACTCAAACGTAACGTTTCTACCCTCTAACTGGTTGGACGAAGATTCACAATAAATTGATGAAAGATCCAACCATCATCTTATATACAGTATACACTTCCAGAACAGGGTCCATACACAAAACAACAGGAAGGCACCTGTCCTTATCATTTCCTGTCAGGAATTCCTGAATATGGAAATTCCCGACAGGGAATAACCAGTGAGAGTCTGTGGGTTATCAATTCCTCAAGGTCTGGATGTTGACAGATTCTTTATCTCCTGGACTCCTTCCCTCCTCTTCTCTTTCTTCCTTATTCTTCCTTCTTCTTTCCTCCTTCCTTTTTCTCATCCTTTCCACTCTTCCTAACACTCCTTTCTTTGTTGATTTTCAGCCCCCCATTCCAGTTCATTATTTCTTCCTCTCATTTTTCTCTATTTAGTTGGCCTCTTTCCACTTCTTCAGTAGTCCTCTCTTCTCCCTCCCTATCTTGCTAGCTTTGTCCCATTCTATGTCGTGTCCCGTTTCTTTTGTGTTCTCTCCCTTTTTAGTCTTACGTCCTCCTTATGTTGCTTCAACCTGTCTTTCAGTCTGTTTTTCGTGTCCCCTATGTAGAAACTATCACATTCCTTGCAGTGAACCTCATATATAATCCCCTCCTCTTCCTCCTCTCTGTTTTCTTTCTTCCTCTTGTTCGCTATCCTTAAAGTGCTGCGGCCTCCCTTTCTGTAAGTTGTTATGCCCGCTTTTCGAAGTACTTTGCTTATCGTCTCTGTGGCTTTCACCACACTCCTTATGCCAAACCACCTCTCTTTTTCTTTCTCTTCTTCCTCTCCTTCTTCTTCTGTTTACGCCAAGTCTGTCTTCCTTTCCGTACCCATTATTTTCTAGCTGCCTCAATAGGATCTCTATTTTTCATTCTTTTTTCTCTTCTTTTGTGCATATTTTTTTGATTATGTCTTCCATATTAGTAGTTGTATTTGCTTTAAGGTAAGGACCACTTATAAGTGTAGAAAAGAAGAGGCTATTTGATTGTACAATCCGATTTGCCTACACTTAAAACAATGGCAAGAGGGGCTTATACACTAATTCTTCAAGTGTAATATGCTCTGTATTTTTAAGAATTTTGAATTCAAGTGTAGAAAAGATGAACCCTCCTCAGACAAATTTGCCTACACTTAAAATTATGCCAAGTTCCCATATCATCTTATTGTTTATAGTGTGTTTTTCTGTCAAAATCCCAGGAATCTTGAATTGATATAAAGCTCATAGCTCCTGGGTTCTGAGACCCAGTAGAGTGTGGTGCATAGCCCCATGGTTTTTATTGTTTTGTAATCAGGAGGCTTCTGGGTTTGAGCCCCCTCCCTCCTCTCCTCAGACAGATTCGGCCATGTGTGTAAAAGCTATATCTGTGTGATTGTTGTTTATAAACTTGTCAAAAATATGGCTTTTTTGATATTGTTTTTGGCCATATTCCTATGCTCTACAACTTACAGATCTAATTCAATACAAAATGCAAGCAAAATTTGAGCTGTTGCCTGCTTTTTTTCTAATCTCTGATCAATTCTATTGCTCGGGGTAAGCAATTATTTAGCTCGGAAATAGATGAATTGATATTAATCTATCAAAATACTAATGTTTTGCTTGCATGCCTTGCCGGCACGCAAGAGATATAATCTACACAGCTAGAAGGGGCCATTAATAATATTTCTGTGTGATTCACTGAAGGGGCTATTAATCTTTCTGTGCGACAGGGGAAAGTGTAACAAAGATCATTGAGATAAAGCTACAAATTTTCTGACACAGTGGCAATGAACTGCCTTGCATGCTGAAACCATTGCATTATTCTGATAATACGAGCATAGGCAAGGCTTAGAGAATATTATGACAGTTCAAAATCCAATTTTGTCTGTATTAGGGTCTCAGAACCCAGTAAAATGTGGATATATTCCATATGGAGAAGTGTTAATATTGCTGCCTTGTAATCAGGAGCTCTGGGTTTGAGTCCTGATAAAATATGTAAGATTGAAATACATACAACAAAATAATATGCCCACACATGAGATATTCACTGCTAGCTGATATACAGTTGAGGTTTGAAACCTAGCAAAGTGTGTTGTACAACAGCACAATAGAACAAATATCTTCTAGAATTGCTCCGTGACTCTCTCATTTCTTACATCATAAACATATGATTTTTCACCTATGAGAATAACACTACATATGGTGTCATCAGGTAATGCCTCATGGAATTCACAGATAATTTTAATGTTTGTCCTGTCATTAACCACAACCTGTTTCCTTTTTGAAGTGTTGATGACAAACATGGGCCTCTGTGCTTTGAATTCATCTGGTGTGTAATACATGTCAGTATTGCCAGTAGTGACCCGTTTGTATGCTGAAAATGCCTCATATAATTTGAGGAAATCATCCTTGGACATGTCTAAATTATAATTTTCTCTAGGAAATACCTCATTTCTGCCATTTTTAAGATATATGTTCTTGATGTTGCAGTTATCAAATTTACTTGAATTTTTTTCTTGATTATTGTGTCTTCCAGTCTGAAACAGCACCACCACAAAATCAGGCATGTCATATTGTATACTGGAGAATGAATTTGTAGCATCAAACTCATAATAGGTACCAGATGCGGGCTTCTGTACACATTGATATGTATAAAATTGTAAAGGAACTTGTGGATTTTTTATTATATCTGCTTTGTATTTAAGAGCATAACTGGCTTCATATTCAACAACCGGGATTCTTCGCTCCATAGTCTGAATAAGGCACTTGCCTTCATCAGGTAGGGTATTAGGCAGAGCTTCCCCGGTAGAGTTTAATGTACTGTACCTCATCAAAGCATTATTATCATTGGCAGCTCTTCTAAATGTGATTCTTAAACAACCCTTCCACATAATATCTTTGTAATCTGAGAAGAATCCTGGCAACAGGCGCATAGGGAACAGCACTGTGTGGTTTTTAGATAATATCTTATCACCAGCCTCAAATCCACCTATTTTGTAGTAAGAAGCCTCGGTTTTGGATAATTTTAGTGTGGCCAAAGCTGTGGAGGTAATGCCGGGATAATCCACTCTGTTTATAACAACGCCATGCTTTCTGATCTCAATTTCAGAGAATAGATGCGGCACAAAATTGTCCACCAATCTTATATTTGAATTTGCCGGATAATCTGTTCCATCGAGCTTTACAATATCAAATTTGATGTATAGATTTGCTCTGTGAGGGTGTATAAAGCCATCCCCTACATCAAGATCAACCTCAATCTCTGTGTTGGGTTGATTTAAATTTGCAAAGGTCCTCCTGTTTGGAGGGAATGATTGTAGCTCATAACTCTCAATATTTTCCATTTTTTTCTTGTATGTATTTTTATTTAAATATTAATCTCTATGATTGCAGTTGTTGTGGCTCCAGCAAAATCAACTAATTCTTCTTTTTCATTAGTGACCATCAGTTCAATATAATCTATTCTATTATGGCACACAGGAAAATATAATGTTGGGATGGATTGTAGATAATAGGCTCCATAAATTCAGAATTAGGTTTGAATGTTGCAATGATCCCAGTTTGTTTGTGAGTGCCTATGCCATTTGATTTGGTGATCATACCCTCGGCCACATTACAGTGAATATTTAGAGTCTCTATGGCTAAGAATTTAGGTATATTAATAGCAGTGTGTTTGATGCCTGGTTCAAGTTCTGTGTTGTTCTCAAATTCTAACAGCTCTCCTATAGTATCCAGATCCACTGTTTCTGTAACAGATACAATCTCTACTCTGTGAGTGACAGAATTTTGACTTAACACTATACCTCTGGGTAATTGAGCATTTAGAGTGGACAGATTATACTGCCCTTGAGTGATGACAATTTTTTCATCACCAACTGCAATTTTGTTGTTGTGGTGTGTAATATTAGGGATCAAGTACATGCCATAAAATGCTCTGAGAGCTATTGTTTTGGGATACACTATGTCATCATGTAATTTGAGTTTCAGTATTGAATTTTGGCTGGTGAGATGGAATACCCCCATGATGTTTCAGATACCACAAGGCTTTTTGAAAATTTTCAATTGATGGTTTATTTATTTGAGACATATATCTAAGAACAGATAAACACAAATGTCCACAATTAACATCTTTGAAATTTTGAACACGGGCATTATTGTAATAAAGATTAGCTGAATTTAGATATTTTATTAAATTTTCAGGTGGAACACCTCCAAATGAATCAAACACAAATGCCTCATCTTTTAAATATTTAAGATAACAGATCCAGTGAGTGCCCTGATTTTTCTACTTATCCAAATTAACAATGCCACACTCTTTGTTGAGTGGTTGTTCTGGTAAACAATCAGACATGTACACACCTCTAAAATGTTTGATGCCCAGTGGCTTGATTAAAGCTTCAATATCTTGGTTTGTAAGCGGCTCTTGTTTTTTTTAAACTTATTCATGGCTCTCTTAACACCTTTGCTCTGTTTCTCCATGGCCAGGTTATGGCGCCTCTGCTCATCTAATTCTGCCTTATTTTTTTTGGCATCTATTACTGTTTTTGTTATGGCAGCTGATCCCCCGGCCAAGCTCCCAACAGCCCCGAGAGCAGCTAAGATGGCAGGGATGGTAAATATAAATCCCCCCCACATGTGATTTTTTTCTTGATTGCTGTATTTTTTTTTAATTGGGGGGTGCTAAGCAACAATTTCATACCATGGCCCTTGGCAATACAAGAATTTTTTTTCTTGCGCTGCTTTTTGGTTAAAAGGCTATCAATAGGCCCAAGAGATTTAAGACCTGCATAAGGTATATGATACATAACACCCTTGGCCTTCATTGTAGGTTTATTATATACATATTCACAACCCCCACCCCAGTTTTTGTTTGGTGTTCATAGCTATGGTGGTTCCCAATGCTGCTATTTTTTCACTCAAAGAAGCATCTTTGCTTACAAATCTACCAAATGCAGCCTCTTCTAATTTCTTGTCTGCAACATGTCTCTTGTCAAGATCAGAATGTGTGTTGTATGCTATGTCATGGTCTCTACAAGCAGCATCTAGGGGATTAACACTAGGATCACCTCTGTTTAATCTATAGTCCAATTTTGTGCCTGGACCACAATACTGATAGCCTGGAATGTGTAATTCAAATGGCAGCTTGTTTATAATGTCATTAACCAAGCCCCGACCCTCAGAAATATTCCAAAATTTAGGTGGTAGAGTATTAATAATTTTTATGAGATATCCAATCCCCTTAGTGTCATTCACTATAAAATTAGACAATTTGGTGCTTATCATGTCCATAATTCCAACTTTTTCATTGTAAAAATTGTGGTTGCCAGCATTTTCCTCCCCAGCTTTCACCAATAACCTATCTACAAGTTTCCTGACATCATCAACCCACACAAATTCTTTAGGCAGGGTGTTGTATTGTTTGATTCCACTGCCAGTCTTGATCTGTGACCATATAGGCTTGATTAAATTATTGTATTTTGCTCCACTGCTCGACTTGACTCTTTTTTGTGTGGGATCATTGTTCTGGTATAGAGCATCTGATTTTATTAATATTTCTTTGTAATATTCATAATCTTGATCTGTATAGCTGCCAGGCCTTTTCCTAGTCATCAGTTCCCACAATCCAGGTGTGCCGGGGTACTTAACAAAAGCACCTTTTTCTCCAAGACGAGATTCTGAATATACAATTATATCATCCCCCATAAATGTTACTCTGAAATTGCCAATTCTATGTATGATGCTACCATCACGCTCTGTGTCAGCATATAAGCCAAAAACCTCATCTTTGTTGTCTTTAGGTGTGGTTAAATATTTTTGAGCAAGAAGACCCAATTCAATAGGATCCTGAGTAGCTTCAATTCTTCTAGGAGCAATAGGACTAGGTGTATGAATACTGGAAAGTGGGGTGAATGGATAATCTAATATGTTCCTGGCAGCTACAGGTACAAGCTCTGTGATCAAATTTTGATTTTGCTCTGTAACAGTTTTGATATTTTTACCTAATTCACTAATAGCATCAATTACAGGCTGTTCTGTTTGCTTGTGTTTTTCATAAATTCCCCGGTTCTCTGATTTCCATCCCTTAAATCTTTTTACAAGATAATCTCTTAATTTAAGATCATCAATGATTGGCCTTTTCATGTTTATTTATATAGGTTTCAAAGTCTAGAAAATTGTTGATTTTATTTCTATATTTACCAGTATTAGGTGTTCTTGTCATATCAATTGTGACAAACCCATAACTGTCCTGGTTCCAGCACCAACTGCAAAACTTAGAAAAATCATTGTAGCTCAAGTCCCCACCTACATATTCATCATGTATGTGTTTGAGGTTGGTATGGTCTTGATGAAACACACATATAAAATTGCTGTTGTCTCGGATCAGCTGCTTGGGTATTTTTGAAAAAGTCTGTGCCAGGTAGAAGCAATCAATGTTTTTGTGCCGGCCCTGTGTAAAGAAATTTCTAACCTTGTTTTGATTATCCAGTATAATGTCATCAAACACACGAAACAGAATTATCGAGACATTCATGAAGTGGCTTAACATCTGGTTCAAAAGTGGCTATATCCAATCCATCATATAGCTTCATCAGCTGCTGATATTTTAATTGTTCCAAGCTCTTAGAGAAGATATACAAGTGCCTGTTTTTCCAGTCTAACCAGTTGGGTGCCAATAAAAAATTATCAACTATTAGTGTAGTTTTACAACAAGCAGATGGCCCAACAATAAGACACCTAATATTATCAGGTAGCAACTTGCCATTTTTCTTATTCTGTTGTTCAGGTTCTGGCAGCCTTTTTATAACATCCCAGGTGCTCATATTATTATTTTGTTTGCATCGATCCAGCTGTGTTCTGGGAGTCCTAGCCATTTGACAAATAACTTGTTGCCTTTTCTGCGGATGATTTTTTCTATGAGATATGTGTCAGGCTGTTTAGTTTTGCTGAGCTCTTCTTCATAGAACCTGCGTTTGAGAATTTCTCCTCGGTGGTCTTTTATTATATATGTGTCAAGGATCCCAGGTTTAACTTGAACCACTGTAAATAATTCAGTGCTCCAGTTTCTTGTAAAACCTCTTTTGAATAAGTGCTTATATTTGCTGATTCTTACTTGATCACCCACCCTGTATTTGGCCTTTCTTGTTGTTGGCTGGTATCTAGGATAATAAACAGTGCTGATCAATTTTTGCTCATCAGATGAAGTTACTTCAGAGGGTTTCATGTTGATTGTGGAATGGACAGAGTTGTTATATTTATGTAGAAGTTCTGGAAGAATATTAATCCATTTATAATTACCTTGAAGTGTAAATTGTTTATACATATGATTTTTTAGGGTTCTGTTGAATCTCTCTACAATTGAGGCCTTGAGATCACTGTAACTCGAATAATGTTGTATTGCCTGGCTTTTAATAAATTGTTGGAACACAGAATTATAAAATTCTTTGCCATTATCTGTTTGCAAATAGCGCGGTGATCTTCCACTCTGATTGATGATTGTCCTGATGGCTTCTGTAACACATGCCCCAGTCTTGGATTTGAGTGGCACAGCCCAGGCAAATTTTGAAAATGTGTCTATTACAGTGAGTAGATACTTGTAGCCCTTGTTGATTTTGTCTAAGTTTTTCAGCTGTCCACTTGCTATTTCAATCAAGTCGCTCTGCCATAAATCATCTATGCCCTTTGTGACTACTGGCAGTCTCTTAAAATTATGTCTGGCTTGTCTGTGTAATTCATCAACAATAATTTGTCTAGACATAATATGTAAACAAGAATATTGCAACTATGGGGTGTTCAGCAGCTGATACTGCAGGATTTTCTAAATATAATTTGTCCCCTATTTGTATTTTAAATTCCAGAGAGCCATCATCTTCAACATAAGATGTTTCTATTGTATTGGGATCTGTAAAATCCTCTAATTCTACACTGGTGATTTTTGCTTTGTTATCAGCATTTGTTATTGATAAGGTAGGGTAGTGGTGTGCCTGTGGTTGAAGCCAATATTTGATCTTGATTGGTCTCAATGTGCCCCAACAAAAAATTGGTAATAAAATTGTGCAGGGGACAGCATATATATTTTGCCACCTGGTGTAAATGGAGAATCATATTCTTTGTTGGGGATGCTGTACAATTCAAGAATTACTGTATGTTTAGGATTTTCAATTATGCCTGTTATTTCCTTTTCTGCTGTGAGCAATATGCTTGTTACAGATTCAAGGTGCTCATTGATAGTCCTAACAACATCATCATGGCCTGGCTTGATTTTTATGTCCACAACAAGTTTCTTGTATTGTTGCACAATTTCTTGTAGCTGGGTGGCAAAAACAGACAGAGCATTTGCTTGATTGGATTCCATGGTCCCTAGCTGTTGCTTGATATTAGCTACAATTTGTTGCAAATTTTTAACAACTGCCAATTTTGAATTTTGAGCAGTAAAATCATGGACCTGTCTTCTGATATCCTCAAACAGGGCATGCAGTTCATTAATATGTTGATTAGTTGGTAGAGTGGCCACTGTCTGAGTGAGTTGTTTGATCTCTGTCTGGATATTCTTGATATCTTCTGATTTCAATATGCGATTCACTGATCTCTTTATATTTTTAAGTTCCTGTGATGTAGGCAAATTTGATACTGTATTTTGTAAAAATTCAAGTGCCAATTTCACATTGTTTAATTCAGAAGCATCAGCCACATTTTGCATAGCATTTTGGAGCAGGGCTATATCTGCCTGAGAGGGTGTTGATTGTTGTAACATTTCAAGTTTTGTTTGGATATCATCTATCAAGTGATGAAAATGAGATAGTTCAGATTCAGTGTTGAGGTTTTCAAGCTTTGTGATTTGTTGCTGGACACTAACAAGGGTATCTACAATCCTAGGCAATCGGGATTCTAGTACATTTGCCAAATCACTTTGCACTGCTGCTATGGTACCTTCAAGATGGGTTATGGAACTTTGAATTTTTCCAAAATCTTCATATGTTTCAAGTTGCAGCTTAATATTGGCAACACTCCGAGTTATTGCATTCAAAGCATCAGAAGATGGCAAATTGTTCATAAAATTTTCAAGTGTCTCAATTTTTTCTTTAACCTCGGCGATGGCATTGTTCAGAGGGTCCAGATTAGGTATCTGTAATGATTGAATCTGTTCTTTTAGAGTGGAAATCACTAGATCAAAATCTTCTTGTGATTTTATGCTTTTGACAATTGTTTGGAGCTGTGCCTGGACATTATTTATCTGCTCTTCTAATTGCTGTTTCAATTGCTCAGAGTTGGTGGCCTGGGTCTTAAATTTGGCTTGAAGAGCTGCTACAGCTTCTTCTAAACTTTGAAAATTATCCAATGTGGCCAAATCAGTATATTTCTGAAGCAGCAATTTGAGTTCAGAATCAATTTTAAGAAGAGGGTCCATGCATTGTGATTGCAAATTTGTAATTTCTAATTGAAGACTGGCATTGAGTGTAGTTTGTAAAGCTTGTAAATCACTTCTTAATTTCTTGACTCTGACATCAAGCATCAGAATCTCATCACTGTGATCTTCATGTCTTGTATGGCCAAAAATATCATTAGGCATTTTTGATTTAGTGGTTATTTATTATAGAGTATCTGATTCTTAATTCTATAAAAAAAGGTATAAGTTTGTCATATGATCCCGGGACCTCAATATATAAGCAGTCACCAGCAGAAACAGTATAAACAGTGCCAGAAATCATGTTTGAGTGCTTAATTCTATAAATATTTTTCCCTATTGAAATCTTGACATTGCCCTCAGGGGTTGTAATAAATTGCAATTGCCCACCTACAGGTAATTGGTAATGATTTAAATTATTGTTAAATATGTACAATATTTTACCTGTTTTATCATCAATATCTGTAAGTATGCTGTTCAGATGAATAATTAATAAACCACTCAGTTTAGATATTATATCAGGAGAGGGTTGTGTTGTTGGCAGCTCCATAACAGCCCGTTTTTTGAACCCAAATAAGTTCATAGGCATGTTTATTTATTTCAAATCATGCTCTGTAATTGGGCATTGATTGCCATTTTTCAAATCACAATGACCCCATGGTAAAGTATGTATTCCACATGATAAAATACATCTCTTATCATCATGTGGGTCCAGAGCCACTTTTCTTACAATATTGCTAGTCAATAAGTGATCCACACTCTGAATTCTGGATTCTGATGTTCTAACTGTGCTACATGATTTGAGGCAATTTTTGTAATCTTCAAATTCAAGCTCTTTTTCCACAGTTACTCTGCCAAAGCCCTTGGCTTTTTTGGCAACAACACCACTACATGTTTCAAAACTGTACATCTTGGCTCTTAACCCAGCAAATGCCACAATAACATCACCAAGTGTCTCATCTTTTAACTTGCCAGGCACCTTTTTGTTGTGGGGTTGAATCTTTGTATGTTCACTGGTATCAAAATATTCAAGCAATTCAGGCTGTGACATATCTTGATAAACATCTTCTGTTTGAATATCAAGAACAAAACTATCAGTGTCCATGTACATCAATTTTACACAATCACCATAAAAAGGTTTCAACACATTATAATACAATTTTAACATGTGTAATTTGGCCAATTCCAATATCACAGCCCCTACATAAATAGGTTTATCAAACTTAATCTTTGTTTTTTTCATGTTGAAAAGTGCCATATTTTCATCATAAATTCTTCTATAATTGAAATTAGGCTTTGCAACCAATTTTTTGCTCAGGCTGGGGTCAGTAATTATTTTAACATCGGTATGTTTTCTGACATTTTCAATAGTTTTGCCATACACAGAATTGACCATCAATTTAAACAAGGCCTTATCAAATTGGCTTTTTGCAGATGTTCGAAGCTCTGTGTTTGTATTAATATAAGGCTTCAACCATTTTAAGTGCCTGAACCTCAAAACTTTGCCAAGTTTGGTCACTTGGACACCATGATGCATCAGGAACTGGAGGTTTTTGTAATATATGACATAACCCTGTTTTGGCTCCAGAGTCATCATCAATTTCTTCTGTTTAGAGCCAGGTGAGCACTGAACCTCGGGAATTGGGGGCAGATCAGAAAATTTGTTGTGTAAATCATCAGGAATTGTCAGATCAACCTCTAAGAAGAGGCCATAGTTACTGTCATCAAAATCCTTAAGATCTTCAATATTGAAATCTTCAACCCATTCAAGCCCTACATGTGGCAATTTCTTCATCATGGCATAGCCATAGAGGCTATTGGCATCTACATACAGTATATAATTTGATGGCAGTGCTGGATCATAATCGGGAATATATTTGTTATTAGCTCTGGCATATCTCTGAGAGCATTGCACCATGCCCCCTCTTATACATTGCTCCATAAACAGATACATATCTTGATCTTGGATCAGATCCAAATGCATTTTAGTGTTCAAAAACATTGCAGACCATGCTAGGCCCGGGGCACTGTAAAAATATATTGGATCCAGTCTATAATTTTGCATGGAAGATTTTCTGAATGCCTGAAGTATATCAGCTAAGAGGGTTACATCAAGTTTTAAATATGCCTTGTGATAATCACCAAATGTCTGGCATTTTAAATTGTTCCACATCAATTGGGCATGGTGATAATCATCATCAGTGATTCCAGATCCTCTGATTTTGCTGTAAAACTCTTCTTGTGGTGGCAAAGAACACTCATCAAATTTAGAAAAATCTGTAACATAGTCAAATGGATATACACCCTTCCGCCTAATTAATTTCAGGTCCTGATTTGGAAACATGGTACATGTGATTTTGAATTGATCATCAGATAATTGAGTGGCCAGTGTAGCCAGGCTAGCAGATAAAATTCTGTATGAATCAAGAAATCTTAAGTGAATAGGAACACCATTAACTTTAATTATTTTGCTAATAGCTATATATTTCTCATCATTTTCAGCTAAAATATTTAAATTCTGCTTGTCAAACCCCTCGTACCTGATCAAATGATGAAAATCATAATTGGATGCTCCATGGCAAAATATTGGGACAAATTTTGGTCTCTGGATCTTAATATTACAGCTATTACACAGGGCCATTTTGAATTTACCATCTGTATGAGAATGGTGTTTCACCTTGATTTTTGTATCTGAAAATTCACAATCACATAGTGGGCATTTTTCTGCATTGTTGAAATCTTCAATCTGTTTCTCTGTTAAAGGCAACATGGGTTTTGATTTTAATAAGATATTAGATGCTATGTCATGGCACTCATTTTCTATTCTATGTGCAAATTTTTTGATGGCATCTGCTCCCATGTATGAATCTTTTTTACTAACTATACCATCCTGTACAACAACATAATAAAAGCTGGAAGGTTCATGTAATTGATATGCTGTAATTGAAGATTCTTCAGGATCTGGGCTACAGAATGCAAGAGGTTTGAGGTTTGATTCAAAATCACAGACTATATATGCTGGGTGTTCCAACAAGGCTTCAAACTTTTTGAATTTGCAATTTTCACTTGGATTAGGCATCACCATATGAACATGTTTATGGTTGCCACAGTATTTCAGATGCTCAATTAACTTGTTTTTAGCAATTTCTGTGTTACATTCAGGAACCCTATTTACCATTTTCCTGCCATCAAATACAGTTAAACATCTTCTGCACAACTTGAATATTGTATTGGATTTGTCTAGTTGTGTTCTCACTAAAGCTTCAAGATTATGTATCAGAGTGTAATGATATTCAAATTAAAAGCAGATCAATCGGAACAGCAGAATCATCATCAAATGTACTGATTCTGAGAGGTTCTATCAAGCAATTGCCACGGCCAGTGGAACAAATAAATACATTAATAGATAATTGTTTGCCATTGATATTCCTGGCCTTTTTTTTCAAATTTATCAATATTCTGAACAGACATTGGATATTCTAAGCCCTTCATTGCTTCATCGAAATTGTGTTCATATTGTTTATAATAAGTTATTCTCTCAGGATGCCTTGAAACTGGATACAAAGCAGCTAAAATACACCACAAAAAGCATTTCTCATCATTATTTTTATATTAACCACGGCTTTTTTATTTTTAATATTGGCAGGTAATGGCAGATATGTAGATCCTTGTAATGGGCTGAATTCAGAAATATTAACATATAACTTGTGTGGAGATCCGCATAGGCTCCATCCAGACTCTTTTGCTGCAAATTCAGAGTGTTTAATATTCAATTGATCTATCAAACTGCTTATTATTTTGTCTGAATTTGCATTTGAATATACCGGTACAGTTTCTGTTATGTGGGGCTGTGTAAATTTTGTGCCATTTGGCTTCTTATATTGTGTAAACAATTTGAGGGACAGCTTATAAGAGCCATTTTGTGCATTTAGAATTGCCTGCACATCAGGATTTACACTGTTCAAAAAATTCTTAATACCACATCTTGGCTCTGATACAAACCGATAATCCCTTAATTGGCCATTAAAACTGCTATGGATAGGTGGTGCATAGCGTGGCTGCTTTGCAGGTCCAGCATTAACAGGTGCTTCATGCTTTCTTTTCAGACCAGATGTAGATGGTTGTGGGGGCAATATTGATGACTGTACATAAGAATTACACTTATGCCATTTGTAATATGCCTTGCTTAATATTTTATGGCATCTTGGACACATTTTTGTGGCTTTTCTGCATTTCTTAGAGTCACAGATATGCCGGTGCCTAGACCAATTAGAACTAGATATATTTTTTTTGCATTGATTGCAATATTTTTGTTTTGGCATTTTTGTTGTTTATTTATATAAAATTTCTTGGTCCAAAAAAACAGAACTATGGACAATAAGCCAAAACAATTATAACAGCAATAACTAGGCTCGGGTGATCCCCAATATAAAATAATTTTGCTTTTTTATGCTGTTGTACAACACTTTTTACCAGGTTTCAGATCTGGGAACTATCAGTTGTATATCAACTAGCAATAATTATTCTCAAAATCTCACATGTGGACATATTATTTTGCCACATGTATTTCAATCTTACACATTTTATCAGGACTCAAACCCGAGCCTCTTGTTTACAAGACAACAATATTAACATTTTGCCATCAGGGGAGGCTTCATATTTTATGAGGGCTCAAACCCAGAAGCCTCCTGATTACAAAACAATAAAAACCATGGGACTATGCACCACACTCTACTGGGTCTCAGAACCCAGGAGCTATGAGCTTTATATCAATTCAAGATTCCTGGGATTTTGACAGAAAAACACACTATAAACAATAAGATGATATGGGAACTTGGCATAATTTTAAGTGTAGGCAAATCTGTCTGAGGAGGGTTCATCTTTTCTACACTTGAATTCAAAATTCTTAAAAATTCAGAGCATATTACACTTGAAGAATTAGGGTATAAGCCCCTCTTGCCATTGTTTTAAGTGTAGGCAAATCGGATTGTTCAATCAAATAGCCTCTTCTTTTCTACACTTATAAGTGGTCCTTATCCTATAGCAAATACAACTACTCATATTCTTTATAAAATTGAAAACCCTATACGCTAACCAACACTACCAATAAAGCACGTTCTCTTTTCACATTCAGTCAGTTTGCTTCCTCAATACCTGAAGAACAAAATTCATCTTAGTTTCTCTCGTTGTTTTATTCTCTACGTAGATATTTACAGAAATCACGATGTAAAAAAATGCATTATTACTGTTGAGGATTGCATCTTACACGTATCGTGCTTTCCATTTAATGTTCTTGGAAGATTCATTTGAAAGTTGAAACGTATCTTTGTGTTGAAGATTAGGCACAACCACAGGAGATGTACTACGTAGAAATTTTCAGCCAAAAATACAGGTTCGACCAGGCACCGTATGCCAGAGTGTGTTGTTCTAGGTATTATTTTTCTCCAATGCATTAATATAATAGCACTTATAGATTGATTGGTTGATTTGCTTTATTTTACTTCGCTGCTTGTGCCACTTTTGGCTAATTTGCGAAGATGGGGATGAGTGATGATATGATGAAATTGATGAATGGACACACACAAATATCCATGCCCAGGCCAGGATTCGAACTCGGGACTCCTGGCGTTGTAGCGCGTTGTGCTAGTCACTCGGCCACGGGGGCCGGCAGTAGAATATATATAGATTGCACCAATTCACGGAGTGAAACCATAAGGCAAGTCCATGAGGTTCGTTCCAAGGGAACCTTTAATAAACAAACATCATGAGACATTACTAATTCCGACAATGCTCACCTCGTATTTTTCTTTGGCTTCACTGCTCAGTCTACCGAGATATGGGTACACAAGCCGCAAAATTGGAATGTTGGTTAGGTTGTCCATACGCAAGGCGCTTTGTGGTCAGACATCTAAGACTTAATTCAATTGTCTCTCAACAGGTCATTCCAACGCAGAAGTGCCCAAGGTTGTGAGTGTCAATAACTGCTAATATAGTGCATTATTTTGTGCGACGTTTTCGTTTTCGCTTTTTTTTCGACATCTCAAAACGAACACCCTGCGCAACTGTCACTCTAATAAATTTTTATACAGTCCCTGACTTTCGTATTCACATTATTCTGTTCGTCATGTAATTTTGGTGTACAGAATTTAACTGGGGAGTTGTAGCAAATCCTGAGTTTAGTTTCTTTTATTCATTATACTTTGATATATAACCAAAACAAACCGAATACAATTATTTGTGTGTTTTATTACCTGAAGTCTTATATTATGCCAAGTCTTTCTCTGTTGTTGAATACTGAAGCTCTCCCTCCCTGCATCCATTTGAGGAATCCAGTGGAATGAGTTTACCATTCGAAGAAGAGATGTTCCTGTGCATGAGCTACTACGTAAGCACCTACTAACACGATGAGTTGAGGGAAGTTGAAAGCAACAGAATGATCGCTTATTACTAGACATTCACGCCGTGTTCTACGAGACAAATACCACTCCCTTTACAACCTAGAGAGAGATTTTTTTTTTCAAACTGAGATTTTTAGAGGTGCTTGAAATTGATGAGCGATCAGCAGGGGTACCCATCCCCCCGAAAAGTATAACATTCCCCTTACCCCCCGTTTATGACGAATTATTTACTCAAGTTATTTTGGTCAGACAAACTTTGCGGAAAAATATGCAGACATATTTAAGCAATATATATTTACCTTAGGTACTTTAGGCTTTCAAGGGTGCTAACATAAAACGTACAAACCTGCCCAGGCTCACTGTCATTGTTAGTGTACTGAACCTTATTCTTAACATTTGTCTGCTTGTCTATGCGATCAACGCATCCCAAACTTCTCTTCCAAACCAATTCTAAAGGCATAAGAAGTGGTGTTTCATTTCAACCCCATCGCCGCGATCATCCACAGGGAGGTAGAAAAACTGTACATAATAATTATAACTAATAATCAATTATAGTCAATCAAAGAAACGATCCCCATTTTTGTTTGAATATATATAGGATTGGTATAAAATCTTGCCCCCCCAAAAGATTCCCATGACGCAAGCGCGTCATGAATCCCCTCTGTGGGCACCCCTGGAGACCAGTGACGGTGATGAAGTGACCCCCCCCTTCCAAAAGGAGAATACGGCTGAAGGAGAGCTCCTGAATTAAAATTATAAGTGTCAAACGTATTTCAATACATTTTAGACTTCTTCTGATACCTTTCCCTCAGGGGCATTACTTGTGTAATCTCATATCTACAACTGTAGAAACTCTAACATTGCACGTACTGGACACACTTTAACCCATACTATGTAGTGAACATAACCTCAATTGTTGTCCATCTGCAAAGTAAGATGTTGAGTGAACAAGACGAAAAGCGGTGAGTAAATATTGTTATTTATTTCAATAACACAATTGTCTGTCCCTTGGACCAAGGGAAACGCCTCTATCCCCCCCCCCCTCTGGCGCTAATTTCTACTCGTAGGTCTCATCTTTGCATTAACTTTGTAGTTATTGAGTGCTGGAACGTTGCACATTAAGTAGGTTGGCGTAAAGGAAATACATTTATTTCAAACTATCAAATTCTATTCTTCATACAATGAAAAATTCTATAACAACCACAATCAATGTGGCTCGAGTTGAAAACAGGGTGAATAAAAATCATGACTTTTATTTAAAAAATAATTTTTGCTGATTTTCTGATTTAAATCGGATTTTTCTTTATTTAAATCTATATTTTATTTTTTTAACAAAACATGATTAAAATTGCTTGCATGGTTTTTGGCACCATGCACATGGATATATGTTATTTTTTTATAGAAAGGCTTTTTCTAGTAGATGGCTCTGTAAAATATTTGAACAATTTGATTAAAGCAAATAAAATATATACGTAAACATACATTTTTCTGTTTCTGATACTGAAACTACTATGGAAATGTTTGTTGAGTTTGTTAATGAAACTATAATAATTTCAGTAACTTTTCTTCCAGTGAAACTAAAACATTCTGGATGAACTCTATCATTTTAACTTAAATGTTTTTATAGTCTTTGTACCTGAATTTTGGAGATTTTTGTAATGATAGTTCGAAATATATCAGATGCTATGTTTATTTACAGTTTAATGATATTGACACTATTTACGGTTTAACATGATTAGTGTTTTATATATTTTTCTACATAAAATGTTTGCTACTTTTGCCCATAAAATGATCAAATTTTAAATCAAGAGAAATCCTGTGTTTAAATTTCCTTTCGTATGAGCTCCACACCATCAGTAGCTACATATATTTTATTTCCTTTATTTCCTCTCTTAGAGCCTTATAAACACCATTAAATGATTACGAGATTAATGTACTTTCACCAAAAGTGTTACTTATGTACATTCAAAAAATCACCTGATTTAAATCACTAATTAAATCGTGATTTAAATCAACCTGATTTGAATCAATCAAACTTGGTTGAAAATAATTACACAAGGTGTCTACAAATGACTGAAGCTGTTTCACGATGTTACTGTACGTGTATTATTTAACATATCGTGAAGTAAGCAATATATATTTACCTTAGGTTCCTATCAATTCGATCAAAAGCACTGATGATACGAGCCCACAGTTCTGCTAGGTAATTCGGTAATGGAGACACAAACACTAGATCCTTCACATAACCTCACACGCAAAAAAGTCAGACGGAGTTAAGTCAGGCGAGCGTGGAGACCATGAGAACAGTTGTTGCTCGTAATTTCCACAATGACCAATCCATCAGTCTCACACTCTGGTGGTTAAGAATTCGTGGACATCGTGATGGAACTGGGGCGGAGCATCATCCAACTGGTGAATTAAGTTCTCAATGTCTGTCTCTAACTGTGGCATGAGCCAATTTTCTAACATACCAAGATGCTCATTTTCTGTAATGGTTGTTCGATGAAGAAGAGGGGGCCGTAAACTCTAAATTTTGAGACTGCACAAAAAGCATTGAGTTTCGGAAAGTCACGAATATCCTCAACGGCTCCACGGGGAACAGAAAACCCCCACAACTTGTAATGTGTCACAAAACGTGTTGAGTGTCTCTACAAAACTGCAAAGTTACTTCGTGATACGTTCAATAATACATGAAACCGCTTCAATCATTTGTAGACACCCTCTATTTTTTTTAAAAAAAAAATATTCGTTACTACTGAGGGAGTGGGGGATTTACTAAAGGTTATCTGTAAAAATTAGGTTTCAAAATTCAACAAATTTTCTGAATCAACACTCAAGACCTACCCCACTCAAAACATCCCTTCAAATTTTTTTTAAAGTCATCGCATTCCGAATGTCTAATTTTGAAACTAATTCGAATTTTTTAAACTTTGAACCCCCCACAAAATGTGGAAAGGGTTGTTTGCAAGAATCATATTTTAAAAAATCAGCCTAAAATATGCTTTGAGAATCCATCCTCACACTTTCCTATGAACGTCGGCATAGAAGTAAAGGCGCTGCTCTTCTACTTGTATTATTTGGGTGTGGCCAAACCAGGTTTGGATGCAAGTCCGCCATCCTAACACCTCAGAGTAATTCCTTGGTTAGTGGGGGAACATTTAACAATCTAATTACAGACACGAAAATGCTTAGTTGGCCGCTCACCTTTCATCTACTTGTAAGGTCTACATCGTTCCTCGGACCAAACAGCTCACAGCTTCTCAAACACAGACGACAATATCATCGCTCATTCACATCTTCGCCAAATGACAAAAGTAAATACACCAATAAGTAACTGATTTTGTTTAATTTAATTCGCTATCGCGAATATGAGAATAATTGTTGAACCCCGGATCCGCTGGCGTCGTAGCGCACTGTGTTAACCACTTCACCACGAAGGTCGTCATTCAATTATGGTGCTTTCATCATTCATCTTCGTCGTCACAAATAACTAGAGGTATAATAATAATAAAAAAGAAGTTTCCGATTCCTACAAACATGAATGATACAGTGTGAATATTGTGACACTGTTCACATATCCTTATTCCTACTTTCATTAAATTCAACTTGCAACAGGGAGTTTCACACCGAAGTGACAAGCGACAAGTGAGACACCGAAGTTGGTTGAATTGCTGTCTTAAGTCCACTTTATGCACAGAAAGGCTATTCGGAACGAGACCTACAGTTTAAAGTGGGATCCGAACCACTATGTGCCTCCAGCGGGTATCGAACCCGGGACCCCTTAATTGCAAGGCGACGACGTTACCACTGCGCCATCGGGGAAGCCCTCCGAAGTGACACGGCCATAAGAAAGCAGTCACTGCGCATGCTCGGCCGACGAGACACGCTGCATGCGTGCAGTCCGAGTAAGCGACAAATAAATATGTAACTTGAAATGCCACTTCATTACGAAAGGTTGCATTTATTTCTAAAGGTTCGTTCCATTGAAACGTGTCACTTGTTCCTTCGATTTGAAAGTTACCATAAAGACAACAGAAAATGGCGCCGGCTAGGTGGCTAAGTGAGTCAAGTGCTCGACCTTGCCAATGAAGTTCCCGGCAGTGATGAATTCAGGGGGTGGCCCGGAGGGAAATATCCCCCGGAAATTATAAAGTCCTCCTTAAAATTTCAGTAACCTTTCAGAGAATTCGGATAATAGCTTAGAAATCTTGCAACCATGTTCACTTCGGCTACTTTCATTCACTTTAATTTAACGTAGAACATACTTTTTCTGTTCTTTCCTAGTAATAAACAGTGATTCAATCCTCTTAATAATTCAATGTCAAAATAATGAACAAATTTAATTTATCGTCCGTTTTGTTAACTGCTTAATTAAGAAATATAATGGAATAGGACATGCTACAAGCTTGTGGGAAGGTGTCCGCGGCTGAGGGGTTACAAGGAACCCACAGAAAGTTTCATTGTTAATATGATGGTTAATTAAATTCAATTACATATGATAAGTAAGGGGCAATTTTAAAATATTAAATTTTTTTATTGGTATTGCAATTTGATGCCTGTAACCTTCCCCCTACCCCTGTAAAATTTGTTGCCCCAGGAGGAAAGTGGGTTGTTCTCGGGTTCAAATCCCGAAGCGGCCATGGATTTTCTTGTTAATATCAACCATGTCATCACTCATCTACATCGTCGCGATTACTCAAAAGAGAGGAATGAGCTCTTGAAAACTCAGCTGCTACGTTATTCTAAGAGATACAGTAATAAGTTAATTTCCACTGCTAATATATGGCTCTGTCTGTAACATCAACAAATATTTAAGTGCATATAAATGCTGCAAAACATGAAGTGGCTGACTGTAGATGAACTATTTAACGAAATTATTGCACAAAACTTATCATAATGGGATTTCAGGTTTATTGTAAGTAGGATATATGTTTACACTACACTAACACAATTCCATTCTTAAAGTTTATCCTTAATATAACAAAATAATGAAATAAATTTTCAAACTGGGAAATTAGGCGAAACTAGGGCCACCACGAAGGCGAGTGATAGAGTCGTCGCCTTGTAATGAAGGGATCCTGGATTACATACCTGGTGGAAGCACATAGTGGTTCGGATCCCACTTTAAACTGAAGGTCCTGTCCCTATTAGCCTTACTGTGCATAAAGTGGACTTAAATCACCAAATCAATCAATTTAAGACCTAACGATTCAATTCAACTGTGATTTTCTTATTCTTGATCGCATACTACTGGGTGGTGCACGAAAAACTAACCTGGGTCATTATATGAAGGGCTCTGGTGTAAACCATGGTGAGTGACATTTCGGTAATTTTTGAGTTCATTAAGAAAAATGGTTATTGGAAGCTATACTCTAAATAAATTGTTTTCGTGTTGTGTTTACTAATTTCACAAGGTTTCACTGAGTCCAATGCAAATTGTATGACATGGCAATTTCACTCGAAAATTTAAAGATGGCACATTTCACTTTGTAACTCAAAAGTTACCAAAATGTACACCCTAGCCCTTTATATAGTAAATAAAGAATAGAGACGCTTATATGCAGGGTCCGACAATATACAGGCAGGCCCATAAGTCAGTTGGCACTAGCAGTTAAAAGACGCTCGTTTGAGTTGCCAACTGACTTATGGGCCACCCGGTATATCTACCACTAGTTATTCCCTACGGCCCAGCAGTAGGGATGAAACGAAGCGTGCTAGGTAAAGGTGCCGTTTCGTTTGTGCGATGGTCGCATGCGATGACTGCATGCAGTCGCTGCACACATACACGTCGTCAAATGGAATTCCTCAGAAGTGGTTTCGTTTGTGCGTCGAACGCTAGAGAACGCATGCGGCTGCTGCAACGACTCCTATGGGAGCAGCGATCGCTTGTGTTCCAGTAGGTTTAATCCCTGCAAATTGTGACGGAACTGGGAAGTCAAGCCACAAATGAGACGCTGAGTGTGAAAAATATTGTGTTTATATCAGAATCCACAAACCCGATTTCAATATTCAGGAAATATTGATAAATGGTATCAATAAAACATTCTTCTCAGATGATTGTATTCATCCAATTAGAAAGCACTCCGATAGTACTAATTATTGATTGTAAACAAGAATTTTCTTACTGTTTTTGAAGGTAATTTCTGAATATCTTCTTTAATAGCACACAAAACTGAATTAAATTTATTGATTCTTAGCCCGAAAAAATGTGTTGAACTTCGTTTCATTGTGAGCCTTCATTTATCCTTTCGTACATCTGATCTGTTCTCTTGCTTCATTTCTTTTTGCTTTAAAATGTACTACGTGATCCATTGTAGATAGCTCCAGATATCACCGTTGCATACGTCTACAGCACAAACGAAACCTCCCCACTCATGTTTCGGTCGCAAGCAATCACTGCACGCGGCGAATCGCATGAGTCCATCGCACAAACGAAACCGCACCTTAAGAGCACGAGAGACGCCATTTCTGTAGCAATAGAACGTTGGAACCCGAACACCCTGCTTTGTGGTAGAGTAGTATTTTTAAAGTAATACACGGTGCATTGTATGATAGCTGCACAGCCCACACTGATTGCCTGCGATTTCTTTCTCTGGGGGTACCCCAGAGCTGAGTTTTTGAACACGTATCCCTAACTTAGAGACCCTGAAGAGAAGAATTAGGGACGAAATCCAGCTAATTCCACCCGCAATGCTGGTGTCTGTAAAGGGTTCATCAACTCCGTGAGTGTACAACACGGAATGTCGGCTATCTACCTGATGTGATTTTCAAGAAATAAGACGAAGTGAGCATTGCTGTGTTATTGCTTTACAAATGACATTATGTTATCTATCAATTACTATTATTATCATTATTTTGATGTACCTTAGCTGTATTGTGTTAGTAGAGGAAATATATTAAAATGGTAGATATAATTTGCCGGACCCTATATATACATAAGGAAACACGCAAGCAAATGTTTCAGGTACAATTTTCTGGGTAGAGACAAACCGCCAAAAAGATCTTACAGGCTTTTGTAAAGAAATGGAGCGCTACAGTATATCTGAATAAATAAAATACGTAAAATGAACTGCAAATAAAAGACTGGAACTGTTGGTTGTAGCTGTTTACTCGATACGACACGGCAAACATTCAAAATAGCACATCCACATTCAAACTGGAGGCAGGATATTTTCTGTGTGCCACCCAGGAGTGTTTAAACAAAATCTTAAAATTTCAACTATAGATGACAGGTCAGTCCCAATATCTAAAATTCTAATTGACTGGAAACATTTGAGGATAATTTACATATTTCGTAAAATCAGATTTTTTTAGTAAATAAATTACCTTATACGTTTTCAACAAATTTACAATTGTTGGAAACTAACTTTACACATATTTAATAATTTGGAAAATTGTGTAAATCATCATTGCCTTCTGATTTTGATTTAAAAAAATTAACATTAAGATACTATTCATCCATTTCCCATAATTTCACAACTATATTTTTGTAGAGAGCGTATTATGGACCCAACCAGATTGCGTTCTTAGATATTATGAATGAAAACTAACGCTGGTATGATGAATCTCCTAGAAGAAATACTTATTTCTGTGCACCGCGGTGTTAGCCAAACTTCAATATCAATCTATTAACAGATTACTATGCTGCCTGGAAAAATCTGCCAGAGTACGGTTATCTGTAATTCGTCATATCAAATTTTCTGTGTTAGACATGAGAATTCTCAACTGAATATCAAATCTTCGCATTCTAAGATTATCTCAAATTCTTCATTCCTCGTCACTTTTACAGGTTTTCCAAAATTATTGTAGTAAGCATCAGAAATCTTCATATGGTTAGCGGAAGTTTCCATTCATCGTTTACTGACTCTTTTTTTGAAGAAATTAATGTTTGCTCTCTATACAGCCCCAAGGTTTCCATCCCTTCAGTGGGAGATATGGCAACACTGCACGAGACACAGTTATGCCTTGTACCAAATTACCCATTTCTCCAACGGGAGAGACGGCAACCTGCGGCGAAACTCGAGAGAGACGAAGGCGGGATTGGAACCCAAAGAATCTGACTTACAACACTAACCATGTTGCCTTTCTACTTTAACATAGACTAGAATTTTCATAGAGCCTCTTGCCTCCTCTGGGTTTTATTTAATTTCAATTTTATAATTATTACGTGTTGCCATGAAGAAACATAAGACGATGTGGAGGTAAAGCTCCACGCGTTCACGATTACGGTTTTATAATTGTAAAGTTATTGCTTAATAACTCGGAACGGCTTCATTTATTTTCTCCAGTAGTAACATTCTAAAAAAAGCCTAAACTTCGGTATGTAAGAAGGAACTTAAATAAATGAAAAAATTAAATAATTTCAAAATCTGAACGGATCTTTTGATATTACTGGTATTTTTCTCTAATTAAAAATTTCGTACCAAGAGCTAAGAAAAAGACAATAACATACAACGTATGTGTAGTGTTGCTTGCTTGCAGGCGCACCGAAGGGAGGGTTATGGGTGAGGGGCAGAAACCCCCGTTTGGAATTAATTTAACTGAAACAAAGAACTCTACAAATGTCGAAATTTTACGTTTTTCTTTAAAATCTTGTAGTATGTGAAAAAGAATAAGAAAATCATTAACACCTAATTACTGTAATCTTAATGATTCAGTTTTAAACAAAATATTTAAACTACACGCATCTGTACTATAACAGTTCATCACACTGCCATCTAGTGACGTGTCCACATACTAAGGGTGCCATGTTCTCCGGTACATATGTAGGATCGTACATCATTTATATTTGAGAAAAAATATAGTTATGCCCCAGCCCTCCTATATAATGAGAATACTTTGTACGCATGCTGGGAATCACAAAGAATTGCTTTTTGAACGCAATTTTGGATTGGGGACATAAAAAGCTATTTTTTGAAAGCAGGGAGGATTAAATATCAGCTGATGTATCGTTCTTTTGTTTGTTGAACGTCTACTCTAACGAGTAATTTGTTATAAGGTATCACCTTTTGACTGGGGTACAAAAATTCAGGGCGCCTGAAAATTTTCACCTGACGTCTGAATTTTCAAATTCAGTTCTAAAGAAATCTATATTTTTAATATTTCGAGTTCGCGTATGGAAATTTCCATTACCTTTTTTAAAGTATAAAAAGTAGAGCATGCATTTTATAATGTTTATCTGTTTGTTGTGTCACGAGTATCATTATATCAGAGTAATAAACATTTCATTATAAATTTTTTCACTGTTGCTAGTCGAATTTTAGAATCTGCAGCAATATGGTGGAGTTGACCATTTAGAATTTATCGCATAGTTATTCATGCTGTTAACGGTTGAGCCTTCTTTTCTACCCATGCCTTGAGATATCCTAAACACTACGTAACGTGTGAATGTATTTTGAGCTTTTCCAACGAGACCTGTTTGTTTATTTGCTTCTGTACCCCGCACTACAACAGTACATTTATAACAGATGCGTACTCTAGTTTGGACCTAAAGTATAAGTTAAATAGTGATAACAACGGTTGCATCACGCCCGTGAACCTGCCCTCCATATAGAGCACTAACGAACCTAATAGTGCCATTCGTTAATGCTTCGTTAGTGCTTGAGAGAACTAACGAAGCACTAACGAGTGACACTACTAGATTCGTTAGTGCTCTGTGTGGTGAGCGCAACGTGAACTAAGCCCTCCCAAAGTCCTTTTGTATTTATTCTCGTGTTCTAACGAACACTAACGAACGGTGTTTCTTTCAGGCACCTTTCCGGGGCCCCCCGATAAAATTGTACAAAAAACCAACGTATAAAACTTTTCTGCTGCCGTTGTTTCCCTCGCATGGGACACCATTACTTTACATTACAGCGAATATTTTTGCCTTTATATTTCGCTCTGTAAATAACAACGCCCACACTTGTCCAATCTTACAGAAGAAGCAGAATAAAACTGGCAACCTCACTAGCCTTATCTCCTCTCTCCCATCTCGAATGTTCGATAGTGCTTTCCACACCAAAAGCACCGACTCGTTGTCATCAAAGCCGACGCTGTATTATCTTTGTAATTGATACACGTCAGTATATTTGTAATCGATAAGAAAATCGAGTCAAAGGTGGACTGACTGAAAAGTGTTGAGTTAAAAAAGACCTTCTTGCTGACCTCAAGTCCTACAAAAATTTTTATCAAGTCGATGCTTGATAATGGAAAATATACAGATGCTGGCAAGCCATTGCTGATAATCTTAGAAGCTGACGTGGGATATTGCGAGTTGAAAAAACTCTGTGAAGTTCTTCTAACCATTCCCGTAACGACAGCCTGCGTAGAAATGTCTTTCAGTGCTATGAATATGATACTAACAAGGACAAGAAGTAGAATGCTACCAGGAACTTCAATGCATTGCATGATAATAAGCATTGAGGGGCCTAAGATTCCAACTGATGATTTTCTGGAGAAAACAGTAGATTTATATGCCACGAAGAAAGCTCGCAGGATAAGATTGCTGTAAATTTTTCATGCCATCTTAAGCTTTGCATGACGTGTTCTATTGATTTTAATAATTAATATTTTTCCTGGTTCACCATCGATGAATTTGTTCTGGATGATAAAATGTAAAAGTAGTTGATGTTTTGTAGTTTACTATTTACTCTTGTAATGCTAATTGCACAAGATAATGTTTGTAGCTAAATGTTCGACAACAGACTAATAAAAAGAAAAATCTATGTCTTTCCACATTGAATTGCTAAGCACACTTAGGTCACCGCATCCTACTTTATTTTTGTTACTGTACGTCATTTCTCACCTCTAACGCTCAGCGTCAAGTTCCTTGACGAACCAGGAATGACTAGTGTTAATTCTCAATGTTAAACGCACATATGTTGTATTTCGCAGATGAGATTGACAACGTCCTCCCGGTTCTCTGGAATGCCCCCCCGGAGCAAATTTTCTGAAAGAAACACTTCTAACGAAATGGTTAACAGTAGTTGAGAGCACTAACGAAGCACTAAAGAATGACAGTATTGGATTCGTTAGTGCTCCAAGTGGGGGGGGAGAGGCAACATGAACTTAACCCCACAAACCGTTTTTTGTAATTATTCGTGTTCTAACGAAATGGTTAACATTGATTGAGAGCACTAACGAATGGCACTATTAGATTCGTTAGTGATCTATGTGAGGGTTCAGGTTCACGGACGTGGTTGCATCCCGTATTTGTAATTTAACAGGCAGACTGTCAAATTTAACGATATAAAACTGTAAATCCTACAGTAAGTTCTAGCAGTGTGGCTAATCACGACGACAATGACTAATGATGATTAGATAAAAAGTGATGAAGCGACAATCGCGAAACCATTGATTAGCATTTACGGTAGAATAAGAAAGCAGAAAAATACCAAGTATGGCATTTTTAGGCACGTTTATGAAGAATGGGCACTTTGCTCGAGACAACATAAAACAATTTTATAAAATTGACGCTTACCTTTTCGCCCAGGAAGACACATTCTTCTCTTAGGTAATAATAATACGAAATTTATAAATTAATTGTTTAATAATTGTACCTAATCATATATTTTATATATTGTAATTATATAGCACACCCGTTCTTTACGCTGGGACAAAAATATCTGATTTTCAGCCCTGTGAAAATTTTGGTTGAAAGGCTCACGTATACTGTATGACCAGGCCCGTACCCAGGATCTTTTGAGGGGGGCCAAGCCAGAAACCTTGGTTATATATGTAAAATTCTAATGATTGAATTGATTGACTTGGTGTCTTAAATCCACTTTATGCACAGTAAGGCTAATCGAGACTGGACCTACAGTTTAAAGTGGGATCTGAACCACTTGTGCCTCCACCGGGTATCGAACCCAGGACCCCTTGATTACAAGGCGACGACGCTACCACTGCGCCATCGGGGAGGCGTAAAATTGTAATGAAATATATGTCAATTATTAAATAATTAATTAATATCATTTATTAATTAAATAATTTACTTACATATAAGGTGGGTGTGCGCAATTTCGCCATGTTTTCAATTCTGCCAGATACCTGTATTTCCCAACACGTCGGCCTAAGTCGGCAGATGGTGCTAGTGTATAGGTAGGTAGCGCACGCTGATCGTGTTTTGTCTCATTTTGATGGGGAGGAGCTAGACGGAAAAGACAGGCAGCCATTGTGTGTGCGAGACGTAGCGTTGTTATAAGATCGAGAGCAACAAAGTGCGGTCCTTTTGTCCAAGAAGGAGGGTTCGAAGCTATGTAGCAAGTATTGCATTGTGAAGACGAACGCTTTCTGCCTACAATGATATGTGTAGTGTTGTGTCGTATACATTGAGAGTCATATTTTCACCCCATTTGTGTAGTCATTGGAAGTGCTTGCAATTTCGCCATGTATCGCATGCCTACCTTCCTATTTACAAAACTGGACTTGTATCCAAGATGGCGGCTTTCAAGATGGCCGCCGTCAAGGGCACCCCCCCTTATGACTTCCCCCTAGGCCTAATGTGGTCACACATGGTTGTTATTCATCAATTTCCACTAAAACGATTTTTACAAGGGGTGGTAAGGGACTTTTGGCCCACCCTGTATATTATGTATGTCATTACTATCTATACTTTTTTCATTATATTCATGGGGTGAAAATATGTTTGTTTTGTAGCGCGGTTTGTCCTGTCCCCTCTGTTTACAGTGGGTGGCAAAATTGTGTACAGGGTGTATGCAATTTCGCCAGTTGCAAGGTTTTTTTCTTTTGTCTTTTGAAGTACCTGATTAATAGCGCAAGAACGTGATTTTTTTTCCACACATACCGTAACATATATACTATCAATTTCCAGTACAGACGTTATCATCATACTTATCAGGAATTTGTAACGGTCGTTCAAAGCTTAACGTGGCGAAATTGCGCACACCTACTTATATTTTTATTTATAAACATATACTATAAACAAATTAATTTGCTACATTTATAAACTAGCAAATTAATTCCTTTAACGACTGGTGCAAAATGTCAAGAAATTAGAAGATAGGTGAAATGTTTGTAGGTGAAATGTTTTTCATAAGTGTTAGATATTATTTAATTATTGCTTTTTATTAAAAATGATAATTAAATTTTCACACATTTATTGTGTTATGTTTTTATAATGGTGTAAATCTATTAATGGTCTCTTAAAAGGAAATATTTCCTTATCAGAGTTGTAGCTAGAGATTTCAGCGCCCAGGACGAGAATGATTTTCGCACCCCCTGCACCGAATTTGCACCCTCTCCTACCTAGATGTAGCTGGCGTACTTAGACATTGTAGAAATTTTATGTACTTACTTTCTTCCGTTGAATCCAATGAAAAGAAAATTGTGAGAGAGAGAACAAGAGATGTATGCAACATTCACACAAAGGCTGACAGGGCCTCCCCGGTGGCGCAGTGGTAGCGTCGTAATCAAGGGATCCCAGGTTCAATACCTGGGGAAGGCATATAGTGGTCTGGATCCCACTTTAAACTGTAGGTCCTGTCCCTATTAGACTTACAGTGCATAAAGTGGACTTAAAACACCAAATCAATCAATCAACACACAGGCTCACATCATTCTTTGTTATTCCTTCTTTGTATGTGATTATCATGTTATGGTGTATGTATGTTTGAAGTCCAAACTAATTGCTTATCTTTGTTGTTATAACACAAACTCTTACCCTCGGAAAATTTTAATGGGGAAAAATGTTAATAGTATAAGATCGTTGGTGGAAAGTTGGGCGATCCCCCTTCCGCCAAGGGAATTCGTACCCTGAATATAACCACCAACGTTATGGAATTATCCTTATATTGAAAAACATATCTGAATGTGAATTAACCACAAAAAGAGGTCATTTGCTCATCAAGACTGCAGTTCGAAAAAAGTCAAAACAGGGAGTAATTATGGTGAACTGTCTGACCAAATTGAAACATTTAGTAGCCTCGCATAAATGGTTATAAAACTAAAATTACTAAATATAGTAGACTGCAGACTTCTGGAATCTGCCTCTCTCCAGAGACAACCTATTCTTTTATACAAGAAGAAAATCTAAATTCTTATAAAACCTTAAAAAATATCCATGTTATTTTAATAGGTTTGCATGAAAATATTCATGGCTCGAGGGGGGGCATGGCCCCCTTGCCGCCCCCCCCCCCCCGGGTACGGGCCCGTGTATGGCACAGGCACCTACCTAGGGCCGGTCATATATAGTACATAATGTGTTTGCAAGTTTAAGTAGAATCAAAATGCTTCACGTGAATAAAAAATGATTAGAGTACAGTCAGCACCATGCAATACATGATATGGAAGTTGAGAACAAGTGACAAGTAGTTGGGGAAGAGAAATAGAATAGAAACGAAGGGGAAGATAGACGACTAGAGACGGGATAACGAGAAACAGAGGAATATGTATTTATTTATTTCGGCTTTCAATCAGGGTTGTTAAAGGTCCAGGAACTTTATAAATTTCAATTCCGGTTCAGGAGAGATAATCAACAAGCGTAAATGGGTTCTGGACCGTAATAATCTATAAAGTATTTCCAGGAACCTTTTACCAAATCAATTTAAATACGGTCCAGAGACCTTTTTTTTCGTCTGAATTTAAATACTATCCAAGAACCTTTTTTCCGGCTCAATTTAAATACGGTCCAGAAACCTTTTATCAGACTGAATTTAAATTCGGTCCAGGAATCTTTTTTCTCTCTCAATTTAAATGCGTCTAAGAACCCTTTTTCCAGATCATTTTAAATACGTTCCAAGAACCTTTTTTCTGGATCAATTTAAATACGATCCAGGGTTTTTCAATGAAGCAAAACACAACTTGGAACGAATTTCAATTGTGCGAGAAAAAAGGTTTTGGTCCTGCATCAGAACTAAATAGAGCCCATTGGAATTTATTGTTTCCGTGACCTTTAACAACCCTGCTGTCAATACATGGTGAAGTGAAGGCTATTAAACCTTCTCATCCACTTAACCATCTACTTCGATATTATCTTGCATCTCTTTCCTTATAAAAAAAAAAAAAAAATGAAAACAATTACAAAAAAAGAGTTCAATTCTTTAACGCGCACACAGTTCACCATTTCGCACACAAAAACACAAAGGCAATACAGTTTATATTACACGCACACGCATTCCCACCCTTACACATGCACACACACACCAGTACAAGCAAGTACATACCGTTACGCTTAAACATAATCCAAAACAATATACATCAACAATAAATCGTTTAAAACATTACATATACAGCTGAACCTGAGTTATATGTATGTGAAGGCGAAGAGAAAATAATACGTACAACTGAGATTTACTTACAAATCAGATTTAGATACAATATCACATCATTAAAATACTGCAATTGTATCTATTTTGAGGAACAAGATATACTAATACAGGTTATTTCTATCGTAAAGTGGTAAGTTACCTAATCTAAAATTTTGATTCTTAAATACAGGTAAGAAGCTCTTTTTCCAAATCTGCATATCTTCCCTCTTGTTGATGACTACGTTTTGTCGATTTACTACCCAATTTTAGAAATTCGTCTAAAATAGCATTTATTTTACTAACGACTATGCAAAGTGTGGTATACGCGATGCCTAAATCTGCAGCTATTTCAGTGTTACCCAGGATTAGAGTATCAATGTGGGTTCCCGTATAAATTTTCCTTTCTAGTCAAGCGTGTAACTTTTCCTCTTTCCGTTCTCCACGGCTGACCAGCAGGAACTGAAAACGTTCACTGAAGAAACCGCTGTTCTGTTTTTATTTGAAACACGGCAAACGTCAGCTATCCTGTTTCGCCATGTGTTTTTGTAACGACAAGAAATATATACTTCTGTGACATTGTTGTAGGTTGGTTACGTACAGTCACGGACACTTCTGGGTTGTTATGAACCTATTGAAAGTCCATGGTTCAGTTACAACCCAGAAGTGTCCGTGACTGTACAATTCAAATGCATTTTATGAAAATGAGTAGGTACAACACCGAATTATGTATAAATGCATTACGTACAAATGAGGTTTGATGAACACGTTTTCAAATTGTATTTTGCCGGGGCCAACATATAAAACAGGGGAACACTTCACTTTTTTTTACTTTACAGAATTATGTAGAACTGTGTTACGTATATAGCAGTCTCAACGGTAATCATTTTGTGTTTCTGTGCCTTACTTTCTTCTGACATCCTCTGTACCTGCTACTTAGTTTTTGAAGTCAAATTTTTAATTTTCATTATTTAATAGATGTAACTTTAACTGTTTTTTTTTTATGTAACAATTGAGGAAGAGGCATGAATTTGAGGAGGCAACTTCTTCCAAAGTACTGTTGAGTTAACAGTAAAACAAAATGCATAACAATTGGAGTTGTGGAGAGGGGAGAGAGAGAGAGAGAGAGAGAGAGAGAGAGGAAGAAAGAGAAACGAAGGAAAATAGACCGATACAGAGAAATACAGTGAGGGAGTTATGTAGAGATCTTGTAACGTTTTTCATATTTAATATTATAAACTTTACAAAAAGTGAAAATTGACGCAAAATATAGTACAATTTTCGGCCATCAGAGGCCGCTGTCCTCGATGGCTCGACCGGTGCTGCCTCTCGCGGAGCACTCGGTATATACGGGCTGGACGTAAAACCGCACGCAGTGCAACAGAGGAGCCGATACTGACTGGAACGGAACTCGACCACTCCCCCTTTGGTCGCGAGAAGCCAGCGAGAGACGTACCTAGCCTGAGGCCTGCGAAGACGGAAGCCTTCATTGCTCGCGACTCGTAAAATGGACTGCATCTAAGGGAATAATTACGGTGATTGGAGTGCGGCATGGCAGGACCTTTTTGAGGCTGAACTTTTCTGTTATATAGGTACGTAAACTCTCTGCTGAGCTACAAGAACTTTATATTGTGCCAACGTTCCAGATCGTGTTGCCCCCCCCCCCTTTTATCAAAAGTAAAGTCTATACTAATCTTTTTGCATTAGTCCTGCTACATGAAATAAGGATAAGAATTGTTCGCCAAAATCGTCGAAGAGTGAATTGGGTGAATTATAAATTTGAATTTTGATTCACGTCATATTCCCGTCGCCCAAGGACTTATTGCGCTCGAAAAATTGAACTTTTAACATGTGCGCCTTTACTTCATTGAATCGACGAACGTAACACTTGCATTTTGGTCGACGTGGTAATGTAATCGTTCCACCCATTTGACGTTCCGATTTTACGGACCAAGACTTTTGGTTAAATTTTCTTGCATACGAACAAAAGTAATCTACGTGTCCTCAGCAACGTATATCACCTTATGCGGGACGCCTGTTCCTTCCCTCCTTTACACCTTCCTCGGTAGCATTTAAATCGGGAGAATTGGATTAACGTTAATGAATGGCAGAAATAATGCCGTAAGGTAAATTAGGGTAATAATCTAAATGAAGACTTGTATCGCAATCAACATACAGGGGAAATAATTGGGAAGTATTTGTTGATTGTCTAATGTGGATTGTTTAATTGAATTTAAGTAATAGACACGTATGCATTTTTGTTACGCATGATTGAATGATGCTCGTAACTGTTGTAAATTAATTGTACACGCAGGACGTGTTTGTAAATTTGACGTGCTCTCACGTCATTCATGTGAATAGTAATTTGGCTTACGCTGATTGTTCTGTTTTGACTCTTTTACGAGCTTTTTGGTGTTGATGAAATACATATAGTAATTGATTAACGTAGTTGTCTTGTTGATAATTCACAAATACAAATTGACCTTTTGCCTTACTTAAAAATGGTAGCCAGTAAACGAATGCGTGCATAAAACGCAAGACACGAGTCTAAGAGACTATTGAAATCAAAGGTTCCATTTTGACAATTGCAGACACGGTCGACAAATGGAGATAGTGTTATAGAAAATTGTGAGGACAGATTAACGCAACGGAGAAAGCACGGTGTGCCATTCGTTGGTGGACCCTTGACCTTATGCATGCGCTTATAAATATATATATCTATTTTGTGTGTATATTGTATTAGAGGGCTTTGTCTCGCGCTTCTCGCCGGCGTTGTTCGTAGACTCTTGCACTGTCGATCGAGAAGGGCGACACAAACTGTAACTTGTAATATATAGTGGGAGCCTTCAAATATTGTCTAAAGTTGTGATTGCCGTGCAGCCGCTTTCCAGTTTAAATATCGCGAGCGATCACGCTTAAATCCCACTATACCGTTACAATCTAGAGAGATAAAAATATAAATTTAGAAAAATGGGGAAGAGACGAGAAGAGGGTTGTAAGAGGCAGACGAAAACTGGCATGTATGCATAATAATAATATTAATAATAATAATAAGAATAATAACCCATGCCTCGACATCCCTCGAAAGGGCCTGGCCCTATCTCCCGGCTGCCAGTCTCCCTCTCACAATCCTACCTATATAGAGGTGTGGAGATCTTCAACCAGAAGAGGGGTGACGTGGGG